>NC_058083.1:82552130-82858042 GCF_014858855.1 Bufo gargarizans
GACCTGCACTAAGAAGGGCCACTCGATGGAATCAAACGCTTTGGCAGTGTCCAAAGCCGCCAACGCCCATGGCCTCCCATCCGCACAACCCAGCTGGGCAATAGCCTGCGCTCTGCGTATATTACTAGAGGTGGATCTACCTGGAATAAAACCTGATTGGTCGTCATGTATGATAGTAGATATGACTCTGTTCATTCTATTCGCAAATATTTTAGTAAGGATCTTGTAGTCCAGATTTAACAATGAAATGGGCCGGTATGACCCACACTCTATAGGTTCCTTATCAGGTTTTAATAAAACAACAATGGAAGCCTCATACAATGTCTCCGGAAGGACCCCATTGCTCAGAGACGCCTTGTACATGCGCAGGAGCTGTGGTGCCAAAATCTCCACATATTTGGAGTATACCTCCAATGGTATCCCGTCCGGCCCGGGGGCTTTTCCCAGATTTAACCCTGCAATTGCCTCGCTCACTTCTTCCAGTGTGATCTCACCATCCAATAGTTCCCTATCCGGCTCGGACAGCTGTGGGTGATCTACTTCTTGCAGATAAGTCTCTAATGCCTGAGGAGGATACTCAGCCCGGGAGCAATAAAGGTCCTGGTAATATTCCCTGAAACGATCTAGGATACCCCCCGGGTCCGACACCACAGTCCCATCCTTGTTCGCAATACGAAGTATTGGTGGGGACATATTGTTCCTTCTTACTATCTGCGCAAGCACCTTACCCACTCTACTCCCTTGCTCAAAGGTCTGTTGTTGCAAGAAGAGCATCTTGCGGTCGCCCTTCTCCTGCAGGTGGTTCATATAATCCCTGCCTTTCAGCAACCAATCCCTCCTATTCTCCTCGGTAGGATCCGATACAAACGCACATTCAGCATTTCTGCACTGTATGCCCAACTCCTCCTCCTTACGGCGAGTGGACTTCTTAACATATGAAATGGAGGATTTCAGACAGCCACGCAGAAAGGCCTTCAGGGTGTCCCATAATAAGGCCGGGTCAGTATCATCTGGATGAGCCATTAAGAAGGTGTGGAGCTGATCAGGCACCCTGTCATTTAGAGATATCAAAGATAGCCAAAATGGGTGTATACGTTGCTTGGGTGTTCGGGTTGCCACATAAGGGTCAGCAATTGAGGCCACTATAGGTGCATGGTCAGACGGGCCTTGAAGCCCATAACGGATCTCTCGTGTTGCCATAAAGGTGCCAGGGGTGCCCAGGAGGTAATCAATCCTAGAGAGAGCTCCCCTAGAGGGTGTGAAGCAAGAGAACTCTATCCTGTCTGGATATCTCTCTCTCCATATGTCCAGCCATCCCAGCTCAGACAAAAAGCGCGCCAGAGCCGTCTTGTGTGGGGGCCGTCCGGGGTGACTAGCAGAGGGGTGGCGAAATCTGTCCTGCGAGTCATCCAGGATCATATTAAGGTCTCCCATGCCGAGAATCCCGGCAGTGGGGAACTGCGCTGCAAATCCTGCCGCTGCCTGAAGCAGTGCTAGACTGGCTGGAGGAGGGTTGTACATATTCATAATCACATATGGCATACCATTTATATGAGCGTATACAAAAACAAACTTCCCTTCTGGGTCAATACTAGTGTGGTGCGGTTCCCATCTGACTGCCCGATGAATCAGCAATGATACTCCTCTAGAGTATGAGGTTCCATACGCATTTTCCACCCATTGAGCCCAAGGCTTCCTTACCCTCCCCCCTGTTTCAGCAGTGAGGTGCGTTTCCTGCAGCCCTAGGATATGGGGAGCATGGCTTCGGATATGAGAAAACACAGCCATACGTTTCCTGGGCCCGCCCAGCCCTCTGACGTTCCAAGACATTATTCTAATGTCTGCCATAGTGGACACCAGAAATTGAAGGAGGATAAGACTCTAGACACTGGGGAACACTATGGCAGAGGAGATGGATGTGGATCATCATATGCAGAGAGTGACTGTACATTTCAAATAAAGCGGTTAACATAAGGCATACTTGTAACCACCCAAACAGTGGGTGAACTAGTAAAACATAAACATGCCCATTGTAGCTAGTGGCCCCGTACATTGGGGGACCTGCACGGTGTATAGGGATGGAAACCCAGTGCAGGTAGAGCAGCGAATCCCACCATTCATAACAGAGTGTCCCGACCGAATAAGCACTATCAGACCAACCTCATATATGCAGGAATGCAATTAACCCTTAACGGCCCTGAGTCCAAACACAGCAAGGTAATACGTTACCAACCAAGGACCCAGGCAGAAATGTAGAGGTAAAATCATGGGACAGTCACGCCACATATTCAGCATATTCTGAACTGAGTCCCTGTTGATGGTGGCAAAGCTTCATTCTGTCCCCAAATCAGTTAGGAGGAGAGCGGCGAGGTCTTCCCGAAAGCCAGTCCTCCGCCTCAGCAGGTGTAGAGAAAAATAGAGATTTTTCGCCATCGACGATCCTCAGACGCGCAGGGTATGCCATGGAATACTTCAGGTTCATCTCACGAAGTCGTCTTTTAATGGATACGAAGGTGGCTCTTCTCTTCTGCAGGTCAGCGGAGAAGTCCGGATATAAGGATATGTTCGCCGAACCCAGTGTAATGGCCTGTGCGACTCTGGCTTGGGCTAGGATGAGATCTCTGTCGCGCCAATTTAACATGCGGGCAAGTAAAGGCCTTGGCGGGGCCCCCGGTGGTAGTGGCCTGGCCGGGACACGGTGCGCCCGTTCAACGGCGTACGCGGTAGAGAAGGCAGCGTTCGGGAATATCTCCTTGAACCATCCTTCCAGGAAAATCGCCGGATCATTACCTTCCGCCCGTTCCGGCATGCCGATAATACGCACGTTGTTGCGACGCGCGCGATTCTCCAGGTCATCGCACTTCTGGCGGTAAAGTTCCACGGAGGCCTCCACGGCGGCTATCCTCGCTGGTAATGGAGTGGTCATATCTTCCAGGTCAGACACTCTGGTTTCAGTGAGTTTAACCCTCTCCCGTAGCTGCTGCACGTCATGCCGTAGTAGGCCCAAATCCACCCTGACCTCCTCTATCTTCCCTGTCAGGGAGACCTGGCAACCTGTGATCGCCGCCATCAATTGCTGGTGGGAGGTTTGCAGAGTTAGCTCTGGTGCGGCCTCTGTGTCAGACGGGGGCTGCTGTGAGGACTGACTCCGCGTGCTGGCTGTGCGGGATGGTGAGGAGGCCGCAGCGCCATGCTGGGAGTCCTGCCTGGCAAACTCCTTAAGCCGCTCCGCCGCCATCTGTGCTTTGCTGGGGCTCATGGCACTCAATCGGTCTCAATAGTAGATCCAAACTCCCTTGCTGGGGATGATATCTACAGCCGGAATGTGCAGGATGGCTCAGGATTACTGGTGGGAGACGGAGCTGCTCTCAGATGCGACCGTCCATGACGGCAGTTGGCCACGCCCCCCCGAAATGTTATTATTTAACCTCTGGCTATGGGTTTATAGAATAGAGTGCCGTCTTGCCGATGATTGAGCCAGCAAAATGTGTGTTAGTCAACATGTTAGTCGTGTTGACGCACTCGCCTTCTAAGCCTCCAGATTAAACACTCTCCGATAGACCTGTCTGCTGACTCACTCATGCTCAATAGCTTCTTCTCATCAGCAGCCGACCCTGGAAATGAGTTGTTCCCGGCGGAGTAGTCACTAATCACCGCATTCGGAACCTATCAAGTCTGCGGATCCTCTCGACAGAAATGAATTGTCCATTGCCTTCTACTTTGTCTCTTCCCTGAGCTTCTGCTGAATGCCTAATGCACAATTATGTATATTCAGGTTACTTTAGTAAATCCTGCTCACAGCAGATGCACGACCAGCTGGCGTGCGGCATCCAGTTGTGTACCTCGAGTTGTTGATGAGGGTCTTTTGCCTCCCATTACAAGCCCAGATCCATTGTCTGGTTTCTCACGCGGCACCACGCTGGAGCAGTATATTTTTATGGTCTATTTAAAAGGCTGTTAGCGTGTGCTGCTATGGAGAGTTTGCTGCGTATGTATATGTTGACTTGAGTGGGAGCTGTAAAATGTATGTGCAGTGATCGCCTCCTTGTGGTGACAGCTGGCATCCAGAATTTTTATCATTTGATTTTCTTGCTGTGTTCGAACGGAAACACACCGTTCGAACACAGGGGGTTTGCTTTGCTGACCTTATTTATAAGTTTATTCTTTTAAGGCAGGCATCCTCAAACTGCGGCCCTCCAGCTGTTGCAAAACTACAACTCCCAGCATGCCCGAACAGCCTACAGGTATCAGCCCACAGCAGGGCATTGTGGGAGTTGTAGTTTTACAACAGCTGGAGGGCTGCAGTTTGAGGATGCCTGTTTTAAGGGATCATTCAGATGGTGCTGCACTTTGACATAATGGCCTGTTGAATATAAAATGCATACTTAAAGAGGTTGTCCCACAAAATATATTTTACAGTTTTCAAACCAGCACCTGGATCTGAATACTTTTGTATTTGCATGTAATAAAAAAATGTAGCATGTCCACTGAGTTATTATTATTTATTATTATAAAAAGTGTCAGTAAAGCGTCACCGTCTTTTTTTTTTTTTTCTTATTTCTTTGACCTGCTCACTGAGATGGTCGCACATGCTCAGTTTCATCTTTCAACTGCCTCCTGAGCTGTGATAGGAAGAGCATGGACACGCCTCCTTAGCTGCAGCAGGAAAGACACTCCCCTTGAGCTGTCAGGTTGATATAAATCTAGCAGAGCAATGAGTGGGGAGATATCTGGATACATGTGAGGTACAGGGCTGGTTCTAGCTTTGTTAGAGATTTTCATCTACTATATGAGGTCTGATTATCATTTTTTACATTAGTCATGGCAAACTCCTTTTAAAGGGAATCTGCGTGAAACTTTGTGTAATAACTTAGTAAATTAATTATTACTGTAGAAAACCTTGGTACCGACCTCTGGTTCGGTTTCTAGTGGTACCTTGGAACCAAACCCAAGTTCGGTACCAAGGTTTTTTACTGTAATAATTAATTCACCAGTGACAGCACTGAGTACAAACATACCCTTGGTAAAGCTATTATTATCAAGAGTAGTGTGAGTATGAAGTTGTATTCTGCAAGGGTCTGCTCGTTAATTATACTGGACGTGGAGCTTCATTGTGAAGTGCTCTTTGCTCACAGGCCCCCTCCTGCTAGTGTATTCATTTCCTAGTTGGATGCTACAGCTGTCACTCAGCAGATGAATGCTGGGAGCAATTTACTGTGAAGCTCCACCTCCAGGGCACTTTAGGAACAGAATCCAGCAGAATTAATGTTTATATAATCACTACTCCTGATAATAAAACTTCACATAAGGCATATTTCTAATGTTCTGTCCAGCCCCTCACCAGTGCAGTCAACAGTTTAGCATTGTGAAAGACTCAAAACTGCTGACAGATCCCCTTTTAAAAGTGGAGTCATAGTTTGCTTGTGTGAAGCCAACCGTCCATCTGAAAAATCTTTGCAGTGTACATGCACCGTGCTAGGGTTCTGCATTTAATATATGCATCTTTGCTACAGAAATGCTATTGACTCAGATGCCTTATGCGAGCATCCATGTACTTAAAGGGAACCTGTCACCTGGAAAAGACAATTTACACTAATCACAGTACCTTAAAGTATCTCTCATAGTGTGCCCAAAGATGTATTCATAACTTCTTTCTGCGTTGTGCTGTATCATAAAATCGACTTATAAAACTGTGTTTGGCACCTTTTTGAAGTCGTTCTGAAGTCACGGGGGCAGCGGCCTCCTTGACTCAACCGTCGGATAAGCCCGCCCCTATGCCGCTCCTCCGCATATTGATGGACATTTTTCCCTGTAGCCATGACCGCGCTCTTCTCGCGCATGTGTCGTGCGTGTCCTGCCACAGCATGATCCCGGCTACGGCTCCCTCCTTCCCTGGCATCTTCTTGTTCACTGCGCCTGCGCCGTTCCTATACAGCGCGCTCGTGCACATCGCTTCTCCCCTGCGGCGTGAGCGAGATCCCTGTCTGCTTGCACTGCAGCGCAGGCGCAGTGAACATGCAGATGCCAGGGAGGGAGCCGTAGATGGGATCATGCTGTGGCAGGACACGCACGACGCATGCGCGAGAAGAGCGCTGTCCCGGCTACAGGGAAAAATGTCCATCAATATGCGGAGGAGCGGCATAGGGGCGGGCTTATCCGACGGTCGAGTCAAGGAGGCCGCTGCCCCCGTGACATCAGCACGACTTCAAAAAGGTGCCAAACACAGTTTTATAAGTCGATTTTATGATACA
Organism: Bufo gargarizans; assembly: GCF_014858855.1. Taxonomy (NCBI): domain Eukaryota; kingdom Metazoa; phylum Chordata; class Amphibia; order Anura; family Bufonidae; genus Bufo; species Bufo gargarizans. The sequence goes on from NC_058083.1 coordinate 82,558,382, forward strand.
GCACAACGCAGAAAGAAGTTATGAATACATCTTTGGGCACACTATGAGAGATACTTTAAGGTACTGTGATTAGTGTAAATTGTCTTTTCCAGGTGACAGGTTCCCTTTAAAGGGCATCTGTCAGCAGATTTGTACCTATGACACTGGCTGACCTGTTCCATGTGCGCTTGGCAGCTGAAGACATCTGTGTTGGTCCCATGTTCATATGTGCCCGCATTGCTTAGAAAAATGATGTTTTAATATATGCAAATGACCCTCTAGGAGCAACAGGGGTGTTGCCATTACACCAAGAGGCTCTGCTCTCTCTCTTTCTGAACTTTGACTGACAGGACCAGGGAGATAGGATCGTATTTACAGTCTGGCCTCTCAATCTCCCTGGTCCTGTCAGTCAAAGTTCAGAAAGAGAGAGAGCAGAGCCTCTTGGTGTAATGGCAACACCCCTGTTGCTCCTAGAGGGTCATTTGCATATATTAAAACATCATTTTTCTAAGCAATGCGGGCACATATGAACATGGGACCAACACAGATGCCTTCAGCTGCCAAGCGCACATGTGGCAGGTTCAGAAGTACAAATCTGCTGACAGATGCCCTTTTAAAGGGGTTGGCATTTTGACTAAAATGCCATAAACCTATGGGCACTAACATAGTCATTTTATACAGTCCTTTAGCAGTTGGAGAAGGAGAAATACTGTGATGAATTTCCAGTGCAACCAGGGGACCTGACTTCATATGCCTTCAATCAAGTATATGGCAGACTTGCGTAAATGAGAATTGCGGAAAAATGTTTGAAAGTAAAAAGAATATTTATTTGGGGAAAAAATGTGAAAACAATTTGAATGTCCTGATAAGATTGCAGGGAAGTGATAGCTGGTTATTTTGTAAGGAAGTCCTCACGATATAAATAGAATAATGTGAGCTTTCCAAGCATTATGGAAGCCATAAGAACTAGGAGAACGTTGGGAATTATTTGCTTAGTGACATGTGACTTGTCCACATGGAAGAGGAAAAACATTCTGATAAATTGTCCTATTATCTTCTCTGTGCATATCAGACTAATGAATGAGTTTAGTTCTGCTTCATCACGTACCCAGGAACATAGTCCTCCCCTGTGCTAAATCATTGTGTATTATATTCACAGTGAATAACCCAATTCCTTCCAACCTCAAGTCCGAAGCCAAAAAAGCTGCCAAAATTCTACGAGAATTTACCGAAATCAGTTCTAGATCTGGACCAGACAAGATCATTCCAGGTAAGAGCTGTAAGAACAGCAGACACCATACTCCATGTGTGTGATAGATTTCCAGAACTTTATGCCAATCCTTGGTTAGAAATTTAGGAATGAGCGAATCAACTTTGGATGGTACATCCGAAGTTGATTCGCTAAAAACGTTGTTCTAATACTGTACGGAGTGAGCACCCCGTACAGTATTAGAATGCATTGGCTCAGATGAGCCGAAGTTATTACTTCGCAAAGTTGCGTGAAACTTTGTGTAATAACTTAGTAAATTAATTATTACTGTAGAAAACCTTGGTACCGACCTCTGGTTCGGTTTCTAGTGGTACCTTGGAACCAAACCCAAGTTCGGTACCAAGGTTTTTTACTGTAATAATTAATTCACGAAGTCTCGGGCGACTTTGCGAAGTAACTTCGGCTCATCGAAGCCAATGCATTCTAATAGTGTACGGAGCGGGATCTCCGAACAGTATTAGAACAACGTTTTTAGCAAATCAACTTCGAATGTATCATCAGAAGTAGATTTGCTCATTCCTAGTGAGAATAATGGTTACTCTGTGCAGCTGATGTTAAACATAAAACTAAATAAAGTATATGCCCATACCTTATGGTAAAATGACTGCATGATATTAGAAATCACTTTTGCCCGTCCCCACCTAAAAACACCTATCCCCTTCCTGTGTCTGGTATTGCAGCTCATGGACAAGAATGGCGCTGCTTCTGGCTGACCATGAGCCTTTAAGGCTGGAGTCACACATGCAGTTTTTTTTTTTTTTTTTTTTTATAAATTAAATAATGTAAAAGGATACATCTCCACAGGACAATTCCTGACGGAAAAATCCATATGAAATGCACAGCAAACGCCATGAGTAACATTTTTTTATTTGCTGTGGATTTGTTATTCTGACATGAAAACCCATATTGCAGGTCAGTATATGCTGTGGATTTTTTCGACTTTGCTAGTACTACACACGCAGAGGCTTCATACACATGACCATATTCATCTTGCAGTCTGCAAAACAAGGATCCCCAAACTTTCCTGTTTCGCACGTCCCGTACTATTGTAAAAATGCCTATTCTTGTCTGTATTGTGGACAAGAATAGGACACTTCTATCTTTGTTGCAGAGTCGAGGAAAGTACTTAGACTACTTTCACACTTGCGTTTTAGTTTTCCAGTATTGAGATCTGTCATAGGGGCTCAGTACTGGAAAAAAAACGCTTCAGTTTTGTCCCCATTCATTGTCAATGGGGACAAAACGTAACTGAACAGAACAGAATGCTCCAAAATGCATTCCGTTCCATTCTCATACCGGAGAGCAAACTGCAGCATGGTGCGGTATGCTTTCTGTCCTGGGATGGGGAGCACGATGGATCCATCATGACTCCCAATGCAAGTCAAAGTGGACAGATCCGTTTAACTCTTGACACAATAGAAAACCGATCCGTCCCCATTGACTTTCAATGGAATTCATGACGGATCCGTCTTGGCAATGTTAAGGATACTTTCACACTTGCAGCAGAGGATTCCGTCAGGCAGTTCCGGCGCCGGAACTGCCTGCCGGATCCGTCAAAACATATGCAAACTGATGGCATTTGTCAGACGGATCAGGATCCTGATCCGTATGACAAATGCATTGAAATGCCAAATCCGTCTCTCCAGTGTCATCCGGAAAAACAGATCCAGCATTTATTTATTTTTTCACTTTTTTTGCCGGATCCGTTTTGCCGGAACACTAGGGGCTGGATCCGGCATTAATGCATTTCTATGGGAAAAAAGTGTTCCGGAATTTTGGACAGAGATAAAACCGCAGCACTTCTCCATCTTAGCATACAATTTATTCTCTTAGGATCTGTAACGCCTGTCTCACATGATCCTTATGAGTCTCCATGTCTGGAGAATAAATTTGTATGTCCTCCAGATACACAACAGCAAATCTCCCCACCAGATGAGGAAAGCTATCATTAACAAAATGCTGACAAACCACAGGAGCATTAGATAATCCAAACGGCATGACCAGACTCTCAAAATGACCTTCTGGGGTATTAAATGCCGTCTTCCATTCATCCCCTTCCTTCATCCTGACCAGATTATATACCCCCTTAGGTACAACTTGGAGAACACCTTGGCACCAACAATCTTGTTAAACAGGTCAAGAATCAAAGGAAGGGGGTACTGATTATGGACCGTAATCCGATTGAGCTCACGGAAGTCCAGACATGGCCTAAGATTTCCGTCTTTCTTCTTTACAAAGAAAAACCCTGCTGCCACTGGGGACTTGGAAGGTATAATATGTACCTTAACCAAACTCTCTGCAATATATTATGACATGGGCGCTCTTTCGGGTTCAGAAAGGTTATGTAACCTAGATTTGGGCAACTTCGCTTTGGGAATAAGATTGATAGGACAATTATATTCAATCAAACACTCCCCTGTGTGCAAATAATAGGCTGACAAACTAGTCTGACTTTGACTATACTTGCAGCTTCTCACATACAATACAGCCCAGCCACCGTTCATTGGTATTATGATCAAGCGTATGAGGAAAAAGTTACTCACGCTTCAGAAGTATCTTCAATATATTTGTAGCTTTATTCTTCTTGATAAAAGACATATGGCTCACAGGCACTTTTTGTTCAGAGGACGCTGAGCTGTACCACACTAGTTCATGAGCGACGTTTCGGGGGTCACGCCTCCTTACTCACTCATGAGTAAGGGGAGTGACCCCCGAAACGTTGCGCATGAACTAGTGTGGTACAGCTCAGCGTCCTCTAAACAAAAAGTGCCTGTGAGCCATATGTCTTTTATCAAGAAGAATAAAGCTACAAATATATTGAAGATACTTCTGAAGCGTGAGTAACTTTTTCCTCATACGCTTGATCATAATACCAATGAATGGTGGCTGAATTGTATGTGGTAAACCCTGGCAACTACTTTAAAAAAATACATCAGAAAAATCAGTAATGAAAGAGGGAACATCTTTAGTGGTCAAGACTGAAAGAGATGTATTAAGACAGTTGTCCGTGCAATAATCACTCCAATCTGTCTCGCTTGCCAGTCAATGGGAGAATTATGTTTGCTCAACCATGGTAAACCCGGAACCAATGGAGCAGGCAGACCCTCCAGCACAAAACATGAAATAGATTTTTGATGAAAATCACCCACTCTTAAACGGATATCCTGCCCCATCTGTGACAAACATTTCTGAGTAAGTGGTGCAGTCTATTGCAAACGCCAATATATTTTTCTCTAATGCACTTGTTGTTAAACCCATGCAAACTGATGAACTGACCATCTACTAAGTTAACCCGTGCCCCACTGTCAATAAACACCTCAATTCCCACAGTTTTGGACTAGCGCCACCTTGGCAGACAAGATAAATCGGGTACTGACAGTAAATGACAAAAGCAAGTTCTCTGACTCCCCACCCACACCACCAAGGGTAAGATAGGAATTAAAGTTTTTTTTTTTTTTTTTTTTTTGCACCTTGACGCTAATCAGAAGGACAAACATTAACAAAATGTCCCCTTTTTCTACAGAAAAAACATACTCCCTTCTTATGACTAAAACTCTTGCAAGCAGGCCCAGGAATAGCTCCCCCTAACTGCATAGGTTCATCACCAGACATAAACTGAGGAGTTTCTCCACCCAAGGTGTCAGAGGAAGCCTCCATGTTATATGATAGTTCGTCCCGAGAGTGAGGGACCTTAGATCTCTTTCTCAGGTGTCTATCCATACGTACAGCAAGGGATATAGCAACCTCCAATGACTAAAGATTTTCGTGAAAGGCCAAAGCGTCCTTTAGCCTCTCTGATAATCCTTGACAGAATTGGCTACAGAGAGAGCTGGATCATTCCACTCCGTATCCATAGCCTATCTCCTAAATTCAGAGCAATAGATCTCCGCAGAACGCTCTCCCTGCTGTAAACCACGTAACTTGGTCTCGGCCAGGGAGATCCGATCCGTGTGGTCATAGATAAGACTTAAAGCTCAGAAAAATTCATCTACTGACCAGAGGGACTGTGATCCAGTCGGTAGAGAAAAAGCCCAAGACTGAGCATCCCCTTTAAGCAACAACATGATAATACCCACTCTTTGATTCTCATCCCCAGATGAGAGCAGACCTAGCTTAAAGTACAAGTTACACGACTCTCTGAACCGAATGAAATTATTGCTTCCACTCGAAAATCTGTCCCAACCTTTAGGTTTAGGACAGGCCTGGTAACTACTACTGGCACCAGCAGCCTGTGATCCCTGGATCTTCGTGCAGAGGTCAGCTACCTCTATAGACAGACCCTGCAATTGTCTAGCCAGTGCAGCGATTGGATCCGTAGCCTCACTGATGCAAACAAAATATTACGGTTAACGGTGGTTGATAATGGCACGTTGTGGGTGGTGAACTCCACCCCAAACACAGGAGGGAAGAGAAGAGATACTAAGGCTTGTAAACTAGGGAAAGGGGAAAGGTCTCCACCTAGTGAATCCCTAAACCGAGCCCTGTCTACTATCGGTATGAACAGACCTCATTGGTCGGAATGTTCATACGCAGGAATCTAGAGCCCTATCTGACCATAAAGGGCCCTGGAAATAGTGTCAGGACAAAAGATTACCTGTTCTTTCCCAGCTGAAGGAACAGGAGACTCCCTCAGGCCTAATACCAAAAGATAGGGGAATACAACGAACTAGAAATAGGAAAAGACACTTAACTCCAAAGTACACGGACGTGAAGGAACTCAGTGGAGAACCAAACACCAGCACTTCCAAAACCAGAAAGGAGCTATCAACCGCATAGCATGATGGGTGAGACCAGACTACATAGAGGAGTTGGAATGACCACTATACCTACACCTGAGACGAGAGGTGTGGTCGTAACCAGCAACAACACAGAAACAAGTGAAACCAAAGAGGCTGTCAGATCACATCACGTGCAGCCAGTCTCTTAGATCTTCTGACCCCTGTCACGGGAGAGACTGTGACATTTACGGGGTGTATTAATAGGAAACGTACATATGTCCTATTAGCCGTTCTGCTGTGAATTGTGATCGTTATATTTCCTTTTTTAGAGTGTAGAAATAGGGGGGAAAAAAGCAAAAAATATGTCATAATTGCCGTTCAGCGGTGAAGTTACATTGTACTACAGCCATTCACGTGGTGTATAAAAAGGAAATATGCCACCTCAACACTCTATCATTGGGCCACTCTGTGGACTTCTCATGCTGTTCCCACCCCACCGACCGAATTGAATTTTTGAGAAATTCACTCATCTCTAATTAGGGGTTGTGGGGATTCGCTCTGGTAGACAGGGTATGCGGATGCAGTACAGAGGCAAATTACCAGTTCTTAAATCAAACTTTCATGTTTATTCACACATAAGGCAAAAACAAAACGTCACTTTGCAGTCTTGGTGTTAGTTCACACACAATGGAAAATCCACATAGAACTGCCAACAAAGTGATTTTTTTGCTATCTCCAGCAGTCCATAGCAGGCTTTTAGGGGGCCTATTTCCCCTAAACACGGGTCTCAGCACTCCAGCACGGCATGAGCCTCAGATCCCAGCAACACACCCTTTGCTGCTGAGCCCAGCTGTCTTTTAAGGACAGCTAGGTGCTGTCAAAACCCGGACCGGCACTTAAAATCCAGTTTGGTGTTTGACCCCACCTGGCTGCAAATCAGCCCAGCAGCACACGCTGGGAGGAAAATACCTGTTTTCCCAAACCATACCCTTTACTGTGTCACAGGGTACAGATAGGGTAATCTATCACAAAGACCGGGATCATCAAACGGTGTGTTGTCTTCCTGGTGCTTGAGACATGCTTGACACATCGTGGTTCGGGTTGACAGATTACTGGGAGGGGCTGGCAAAGACCCAGCTGTCATGCTCCACATTTGAACCAATGACAAAGTTAGAGGTAGGTGGAGCATCCTTAAAAATGATTTTAGGGATTTAATCGCAAGATTAGGGCAAGGACCTCAAAGGTATTATTTTCCAAAATACTGCCTGTACCACAAGCCACACAAGGAAAAGCAGTGGGAGATTAGGGGGGTTAATAAGTGGCTCAAGAACTGGTGTAAGAAGGAGGGGTTTGGGTTCCTGGAGAACTGGGCCGACTTCTCTACAGGCTCGATTGTAGGGATGGGCTGCACCTCAATGGGGAAGATGCAGCTGTTTTGGGTGAGAAGATGGCTAGAAAGTTGGAGAAGTGTTTAAACTAGGGACTGGGGGGTGGGTAATTACATTATAGGAGGGGAAGATTGAGACCTTGGTCGGGGTAATGGGACTGGGGGAGGAATGGAAGGAGGGACTAGAGAAGTTCATAAGGAAAGGTGTAGAGTAAAAAAATACCTCTTAGGCTACTTTCACACTAGCGGCAGCTTTCTCCGGCAGGCTGTTCCGACAGGTGATCCGTGCTGCCGCTAGTGTACATGTTCCGCCGGAGGTCCTAGTTCTATTCCGGCCGCCTCTCGGCATGTTTTTCCATGCTGCCGCCGGAATTATAGTCAATGGGGCTGGAGCGGACCTCCAGCGGCATGAGTGCACTAGCGGCAGCACTGATCTGGCAGGCTGTTAACCCGCCGGAACAGCCTGCCGGAGAAGGCTGCCGCAAGTGTGAAACTGGCCTTAATTGTAGTTATACTAATGCCAGAAGACTGCCTAATAAAACTGGTGAACTGGAATTAGTGATGTGTGAGGAGGACAATGACATAGTGAGAATAACTGAGACATGGCTGGATGATGGCTATGACTGGGCGGTTAGCGTACAAGGTTACGGTCTGTTTAGAAAGGATTGTCAAAACCGGAGAGGGGGAGGAGTCTGCCTTTATGTAAAGTCTTGTCTAAAGCCCACACTCCGCGAAGATATAAGTGAGGGACATGAACATGTGGAGTCACTGTGGGTAGAGATACATGGCGCTATAAACAACAATAAATTACTAATAGGAGTTTATTATAACCCACCTTATATACCAGAGTCCACAGAAAATCTACTTCTAAATGAGATAGACAAGGCGGCAAAATCATGAGGTTGTTATTATGGGGGACTTCAACTACCCAGATATAGACTGGAAAACTGAAACCTGTAGATCTCATAAAGGAAACAGGTTCTTGGCAATAACCAAAGACAATTACCTTTCTCAACTGGTTCAGGAACTGACTAGAGGGACAGCCATACTGGACTTGGTATTAACCAATAGACCTGACAGAACAACAGATGTGCAGGTTGGGGGACACATCGGAAATAGTGTCCATAAAATAATAACCTTCCAATTGTCATTCAAAAGAGCGTTTCTTTAGGGAGACACAAAAATACCAAACTTAAAAAAAAACTAAATATGACCAGCTAATAGAAGCCAATAGCTTAACTAACTGGGACAAAGTCCTCAAAAATAAAAATGCAGCCACCAAATGTGATATTTTCAAAACCATTCTAAATTCTAATTTTGAGAGGGAATAAACGCGTAAGGAACAAGAAAAGAACACTGCAGATAAATAGAAATGTAAAGGAAGCCATAAATGACTAATAGACAGCCTTTAAATCACCGAAACGGGGGTAGCGAGGAAGCATTGAAATCTATAAGGAAAAAAATATAATATGTAAAAGACAAATAAAAGCAGCCAAGCTGGAGGCCGAGAGATTCATTGCCAAAGAGAGTTAAACTAATGTTCTTCAATTACATAAACGGTAAAAAGTATAAATCTGAAGGTGTCAGCCCTTTACAGAGTGATGAGGGGGAAGGTGCAAAGAGTGATGAGGAGAAAGCAAAGCTATAACAAAACAAAAAAAATCTCCACTGTATTCACTGAGGAAAATAAACTGTTAGATGAAATGCAGAATGTAATTCCCATTAAAAGTGCCCTGTCTGATCCAGGAAGTACAGCGGAGTCTTAAAAATTTTTAAATAGACAATTCGCCGGGACCAGATGGCATACACCCCCCATATTTTAAGAGAATTAAGTATTGTTATAGCCAGACCCTTTTTTATGATATTTAAGGACTCTATAATGACAGGGAGTGTACATCAGGGTTGACTCATAGCAAATGTGGTGCCAATATTCAAAAAGGGTCCAGAAACAGAGCCTGGAAACTATAGGCTGGTAAGTCTGCCATCTGTTGTGGGTAAACTGTTTGAAGGTTTTCTAAGAGATGCTATCTTGGAGTATGAAAATAAGCAAATAACGCCATATCAGCATGGCTTCATGAGGAATCGGTCATGTCAAACTAATTTAACAGTTTCTATGAGGAGGTAAGTTCTAGACTTGACCGCGGCAAATCAATGGATGTCGTATATCTGGACTTCTCCAAAGAATTTTACACTGTACCACATAAAAGGTTAGTATATAAAATGAGAACGCTTGGACTGGGAGAAAATGTCTGTATGTGGGTAAGTAACTGGCTGAGGGATAGAAAACAGAGGGTGGTTATTAACGGTACACACTCAGATTGGGTCACTGTCACTAGTGGAGTACCTCAGGGGTCAGTACTGGGCCCTATTCTCTTCAATATATTTATTAATGATCTTGTAGAAGGCTTGCACAGTAAAATATAATTTTTTGCAGATGACACTAAACTGTGTAAATTAATTAACACTGAAGAGGACAGTATACTGCTACAGATGAATCTGGATAGATTGGAGGCTTGGGTAGAGAAGTGGCAGATGAGATTTAACACTGACAAATGTAAGGTTATGCACATAGGAATGAATAATGCAAGTCACCAGTACATACTACATGGTAAAACACTGGGTTATACTGACATGGAAAAGGAGCTAGGAATTTTAGTGAACAGCAAATTAAGCTATAGAAACCAGTGTCAGGCAGCTGCTGCCAAGACTAGTTATTCTGATTGCCTGATTGAAGTCGGGAAGGAATTTATTTCCCCTAAAATGAGAAAAATTGGCTTCTGCCTCAGTTTTTTTTTTTGCCTTCCTCTGGATAAACTTTGCAGGATAACAAACTGAACTGGATAGACAGATATCTTTTTTCAGCCTTACAAACTTATGTTACTGTATGTTACCATGAGCCGCACAAAGAATATGGTAGTGTGCATGGGGCCAAATCTGCAGAGTATCCATCCCATGTGGAGATACCCTAACAGAAAGACGTTGTTATGGACTATTGAAACAGTATGGATACTTGCTTGTTTTATACACTTGCGTTACACTGCTCAGACACCGCTTAGTAGAAAAATCCTGCTTCCTGGATGTACCACCAGGCACGCACACAGTTCCACTATCTTGAAGATGGGAGGGGGGAAGGAGCGCATTCCAAAGCCTTATGTACATGTCAGTGAGAGGGGGCTGCGGAGCTGCACTGTTAGCTGGTTTCTTAAGTCAGCCTGATGGAAAGGAAGTGTAAGATTAACCCACTGAATGCTTGCTATTGTTTCTCAGTAACCAATAAAAATGCGCCACATTTAGTCACCTCCCACCAGGAAGGTATATTCTGTGTGAATACTTACAATAAACTAGAGATTTTTACTTTGACTCCAATGGGTGTGCCAGAGTTTGATTTCTCCGTGCACGTTAAGACAATTTTCTACTATCTACTAATTTGGAGCAGTACATCAACCTACCTAGTACCCTGACCAGATCCAAAACAACATATTCTTCTTTTTCCTGCTGGATCCACTTCTAGCTTCAACAAAAAAAAAACTGCATGTATGTCTCCAGGCTAAGGAAAATTAACAGCAGTTTTGGGCAAAACTCACACTGAAATGTCTGGATTTTGCTGCAGATGTTGTTACGTGAATAGTGCAGATTTGCTAAAGATATCTGCCCCTGCATTGCAAAAGGTAAAATCTGCGTCAAGGTAAAGTCTGCAACATTGATATTAAAGGGATTCTCAGTGACCAGGCACCCATGGTCAGTGGTCTGGGCACGATGACAAACAAAAAAAGACAAGTGCTTTGGGTTCAGAGCTTTGGTCCGTCTCCACCACCTGTGGTCTCCAGTGGACTGGAAAAGCAGCATGCCATCTGCATGCAATCAGTGGCCTCAGCAGTGAGCTGTGCAGGAACGGCACGCGACTGATGAGGTCACTGACTGGCCACCAGCAGTGCGGTGCACGAAGACTGTGATCAGCATTGGACCCATGAACATGGATTTTATGGTCATGGAAAGCCCCTTTAAAATCTGTCAATTTGTGTGTGGATTTCACATATTCTCTGCTGCGTATGGCTGAGTCACTTCGCATCTGCTGTACACACTGCAGATTGTCTGCATAACGACACCAGATGGATCCGTTATACTTGGCCATAGACTTCTATTATGACAGAATGCTTCTTAAAGGCTTCCATTATGCATTCAGTCATAGAATTCTGTTATGGTCCATGGTAATGGAATCCATTACGGAATTGCCAGAAAACCCGAACGCCAAACAAAAACTTCACTCATCACTAGTTTCTTTTGTGAAAGAGGTTCACCACCATTTGTTCTTGTGATTCTTTGCAGCTCATGTCATTGCCAAAGCACAGGGTCTTGCTATTTTATCCGTGATAAAAGCCGGCTTTTTGGTGACTGCTCGAGGAGGAAGTGGCATAGTAGTGGCCCGTCTTCCAGATGGAAGTAAGTAGTTCTCAAACCTGCTGATAGCGTTTTATTTTATGCTAAAGAATGCCTACGTGGTCAACCATATTATAATTCATTTTGCTATTGGAACCAGTTAAAGGGGTTTTCTTGTGCTCAGATATGGATGCCGGCGCCGGAAACTACCGTATTTTTTGCTCCAAAAGACACACCTAGGATTTAGAGGAAGAAAATAAGAAAAATATATATATTTTTCATCAGACCTCAGATCATACTCCCGATCCTCATCAGACCTCAGATCAGACCCCCAATCTTTATCAGACCACCAATCCTCATAAGACCTCAAATCTACTCCATTCCTCATCAGACTATGCAGTTTTTTTTAGCCAAACCACTAGCGGATTCAAAAGAAATCAAACAGTGTATAAGGGTACATCTACGTGGGACAATACCGATCAGAAAAATGCACATTAGATCCGCAGCAAAATCCATGTGTGACATGCTGATTTGTCATTGTCTTTTTTTTGCTGTGGATTTGCAATATTTTCACCCTCTTGCATTGCACCCCCATTCCTCATCAGACCTCAGATCAGACCCCCACTGATTCTTAGACCTCAAACCCCATCAGACCTCAGAGGAAAGTTCATATAAATAAATTAACTTGCCTCTCTAGCTCTGGACGGCACCTCCACTCTGCAGATCCCGTGGCTCTTCCTACACCCGTGGCTCTTCCTAGGCCCTTCCCACCATTCCCTGGCCTTCTCTGGGGCCATGCTGCACTGTGACCAGATGTCGCAGAGCACAAGGTCATGGCGCTATATGCAGTCAGGACAGTGCTGTGCGGCGCCCAGAGAAGACAAGTGAGCGGTGAGTACAGCCAGTACATCGCTCCCTGGTCCTACTGTGTGCTAGGGAGCTCTTCCATAATAGACATGCTCACTAGTATTCGCTCCATAAGTTTCAGGCACCAGCCGCTGTCCCAAGCAGCTGGTTTGTGTGAGTTCCGGGTGTCTGACGCCCACCAATCTGATATAGATGACATATGCTAACGATGGGGCATAAATATATAAGTCCCTGCAAACCACTTTAACAATCTACCATATGAACCTCCGGTAAACTCTGAGGGCGGAATATATTAGCAGGCAAGTGGATGAAAATTTTCCACAAGGAAATTGACCTGTGGATCAGTTGATTTTGTGGATTTTCACCAGAGATCACCCCTTCCAATTACAGGGGGTAATACTAAATCCTATATAATTACTGAGCTGAAGAAGACACAGACTTAGTAAATCTTGACTTTTCCTTACTTAGGATGGTCTGCGCCATCTGCCATTGGTGTTGCTGGACTTGGAGGTGGATTTGAAATTGGAATTGAAGTAAGTACTGCTGGTGGCTCATGACATTTTTTTATCTGTAATTTTTCTACATAAATGCTTTATTAGATGTTCATTTGTGCTCCGCTTCTGTGACTTTATGAAGGGGTCAGTTGCTGTTCCATCCACGTTTCTGTCATTTTGACGGCTGTTTGCTACTCTTGCTGTCAAAAGGGACAAAAACTTAAATGGAACCACCCAGTGGAAAAAATTAGAACAGACCAAGGGTATCGGGCAGCTTCTTCTGTACAGGTAAGTACAGGAGAGCCTGGTTTGATGACTGACAGCTGAACAACATTCATTGGACAGCTGTCAAATGCCAGTGTCCATCTTTAAAGGGAGTCTTTCACCTAAACTGACCACTATAGAGCACTAACACCATGATCTGCATTATAGTCCCCATATTGGAATGCTACTTACCGTATAGCTGTCCGTCGCTTATTTTCGCTAAAAAACAATTTTATTTATTACGTTAATTAGGTTCAGGGGCGGCGTTTAAGCGGCCAGTGCCCAGGCCCCTCGTAGCTTTTTATATGAAACCCCTCCCCTTTCACCCCTCTGGCCCGCCCTGTTACCGGAACTCCCGTAGAGATGATAGGAGCGGCATTGTGCATGCTCGACCTGCTGCTCCATTCCTTTTGGGGGGGTCTAAGCGGTATGGGGTCCCCTTTTTTATCAGTGAAGGTCCCAATAGTTGGACCCCCCACAGATTTAATAGTTATCCCCTATCCTGTGGATAGGGGATAACTTGTAACAACCGGAATTCCCCTTTAATGTTGAAATGTTTCTCCCCCCAGAAATTTGGCAGCACTTTTTATAACCTTGACAACCGACTGTCCGTATTGCTTGTAATCATGTAACTTTGCGCCAGTGAACGTAATGGGCCAGAAGAAAAGAAACCGCATTTGGTCCTTGCTCTCGCAGCATACCTGATTTTTCTCTAAATGATGGTGAACTGTACTTTAAAATTAGTGGAATCATCTCTGATATTATGACAGGACATAGGACACTGTGCTGTGACATTATGTAAGAATCGGGACAAACTCCGAGCGCTGACACTGACGTGAAGGCTGTCTGCAGAGCTCTGCAGGAACATCACTCATCATCCATCCGCGATTGGCGTGAAACAAAATGTTCAATGCAAATTTATTTTAAGCGGTTGTCCAAATGTAGACAACTGCATATGGGCTGATGTGATAAAAAAAAGTCCATACTCGCCTGTTAACTCCCTAACCACTACAGTGCAAATGATCCCATGCTCCCTGTCCAGTTTATGGACAGGGGTTCACCTTGCACTGACTCAACATTGATCTTATAATTGGCTCTTGTCTATGAGTTAATGAAACCAAGTAAAGCTGCAGTATAAAGCAATGGGGACAGGTCAGCAGTCTAAACTTCCTTTAAGATAAGATTAAGGTTTGTCAGGCCCCCAATAGACAAGATAGTTTCCTAGACCATAACTGTTATAGGGCATCCAGTTGGTCAATTACTAATACTGATACTAAAAGGAAATCTGGCAAAAAAGCCACAGCATACAACTTTTTAGTATGTTTTTATTTTATTATAGTAGTAACTCACAATACACTTTTATAGGCATACAGCTGCATTGTTTTAGTGGCACTCTCTTAATACACACACAATGTAAATCCTTATTCACACAACTGTTTCTTAAAGTGTAACTGTCATTTTGAAGAAGAAAACCAGAGAGCGGTGAGTACAGCCAGCACCATGAGCCCTGTATTCACCGATCCCCGGTCCTACTGTGTACTAGTCAGCGCTTCCATAATGAAAGTGCCTATTAGCATTCGCACTATAAAACACACTGCCATTTTCCCACACTTTTGGGGGGAAACAAGTGTGTCTTATGGTGCGAGAAATACGATAAGTAGTTTTTCATTGACCTTGGGTAGACCAAAGATGCCCATTGAGGACTATGGGTCCATGATAAAGGACTGACACGACACTGATGGATAATTCGCTATTTTCAAAATTAAAATGTCTCCGCTTTTAAGACAGTGATACTGCATAAAAGTTATTACTTTACATACCTCATATGTCTACTTTATGTTTGCATCATTTTGTAAATGTGGTTATTTTTTCAGGACGTTAGAATGCTTAGACGTTAAGGGTCCATTCACACGTCCGTGTGTGTTTTGCAGATCCACGGACACCGGCACTTTGTGGACCTAATAGAAAATGCCTATTAAGAATAGGACATGTTCTATTTTTTTCTGGATTGGAATTGCGGACCCTGAAGTGTGGGTCCGCATTTCCAGATCCGGGCAGCACATCGTGCGGCCCCATAGAAATGAATTGCGGCCGCGTGAATACAGCCTTAGAAGCAAATTTTAAAATTTTTAAGAAAATTGCTAAAACCCACTGTCTTAAGGAACAGTTCAGTTATGAAGTCACTTTGTGGGGCTTACATAGTAGAAACCACCCATGAATGACCCCATTTTAGATATTACACCCCTCTAGTTATTCAAAACAGATTTTACAAACTTTGTTAACCCTTTAGGTGTTCCACAACAATGTAAGCAAAATGGGGAAATTTTTTTATTTCTTTTTTTTTTTGTACAGATTTTCCATTTTATTCGATTTTTCCTGTAACACAGCAAGGGTTAACAGCCAAAGAAACCTCAATATTTATTACCCTGATTCTTCAGTTTACAGGAACACCCCATATTTGGTCGTAACTGCTCTATGGCAGGAATGCCCAACCTGCGGCCCTCCAGCTGTTGTAAAACTACAAATCCCAGCATGTCCGGACTGCCTACAGCTATCAGCCTACAGCAGGGAATGGTGGGAGTTGTAGTTTTTCAACAGCTGGAGGGCCGCAGGTTGAGCATCCCTGCTGTAGGGGCACACGGCAGGGCGCAGAAGAAAAGGATTGCCATATTGTTAACAGAGGGCAGATTTAGCTGGATTGGTTTTCAGGTGCCATGTCACATTTGAAGGTACCCCCGAGAAAGAAAACCCCAAAAAGTGACCTTGTGTTGGAAACTACACTCCTCAAGGAATGAATCTAGGAGTGAAGTGAATGCTTTGACCCAACAAGACTTTTTTAGAATTAAGAAACGCATGGCTGTGAAAAAAAAAAAATTACTTATTTCCAATATAATGTTGCTTTAGCCCAACATTTTTTTTATTTTCACAAGGGCTAACAGGAGATAATGCACCCCACAATTTGTTATGCATCTTTTCCTGGATACGGCAACACCATATATGTGGTCATAAACCGCTGTTTGGGGACATGTCAGCGTTCAGAAGGGAAGGAGCGGGATCAGTATTTTCTAACATGAAATTGTTTTTAGGGGCCATAACATTTTTATTTTTTGTGTGGGGGCTTGTTTTTTGCAGGCCGGGGTACGTCTTTTTGATCACTTTTTATAACATTTTCACATAGACATTTTTACCCATAAAACAAGTACAGATTTTTTTGCAGATGTCTAGCTGACGTGGCAATGTGAACAAGGCCTAACAATGTTAAAAAGAAACAAAGCATAAAACGTACATGACCAAGGTGACTCTATGAAATATAGCATACAATGACTATAGCTGCATACTGCAGATACTGTGTTTTCCAGCTCATCATTTCCTAATAACAATGTTTCTAAATTTACCCCATCTCTCTATAAATGCAGATTAATGAAAATGTGTCTGTAATGAAGATAGTTGATCATTTGATATCTATCTCACGAGCCTCCAATCGTGTAATAGAAATCCAGGAGGGGTTGATTAGAGAAAATCAGTCTGGTCTCACATAAGACAGGCTTCTGGCTGAGTAACCAGTGACAGACATCTGCTATTGTACACGGCTCCACGTAACATTTCCAATTTTCCATACGTGACTGTGCACAATTCTAACTCAACATTGGCCTCAGTTCATTTTCACTTAATATTTGATGTCTTTCTAAGAGAAAAATGGCACCCTACAGCTTCCCATTCATTACCTACTGATCTCTACTTAACCAGCTAGTGGAGGAAACGGTATTGATAAGTCACATTACAGCTTATCACTTTTTATTTACAGATTTCCCTTGGTTTAATACTTGTGTACCTCCAGTAACACTCTTAGCACATGCACCCCAGTGTGTTAATTTGGGTTAAAAAGAAATAGCACTTTAAGTTTACTTCTATTACTTAAAGGCTGCACACTACAATCATATCTGTGGGATACAGTAGGAAGAGACTTGAATTACTGTATCCATTTACTCTCCCCTTGCTCTGAACGAGAGAGTGAGCGATAGCTAAATGTAGTTTCACATTTGCGTTTAACTGATTCGGCAGGCTGTTCCAGCAGAGGAGTAGCCTGCCGGAGTTCACCGTACCCGGCCTAGCCTGATACTGCTATTCACCACCGTAACCCTTTGAATAGTCAGTTTCTGGCATGAGTGCCAAGTTTCGACTTGACAAAAAATGGTGCTTCAGTTAAATGCAGATGTGAATCTAGCCTAAAACAACTTGAATACCTTGCCCAAACAAGAAAGTACACACTGCCTGTGGAGGGAACTACGTAGCTAAAAGTCCTGTGATTACAGCATCATCAGCACATGACCAGCACAGAAGAAACTATGGGTCTCTTATCAAAACTGGGAAATGGTCTTAGTTGTCCATAGCAACCAATCAGAGCTCACCTTTTATTTTTTAAAGTGTTTCTGAAATAATGAAAGGTGAGCTCTGATGGGTAGCTATTGACCAAATACAAGTTTTTCTCGTGGACAATTTTCATAAATGAGATGGTATAGATTTTATTTTACTCCAAGCACATACTTTTTTATGCTTGGCTATATTTCAACATACACTTCTTACAAAAAGTCAGGGATATTTGGCTTGTGGGAGAAATTTTAGGATGAACCTAAAATGCACTCTTTACAGGTGAACTTAATGTGACCTTTTCTAAACTTTTGAATGCACATGTCCAACTCTTCAGTGTTTTAGTTCTTTTTACACAATTTGTTGTTCTCTAAGGCTACTTTCACACTAGCGTTCGGAGCGGGTCCGTCTGATGTTTCATCAGACGGATCCGCTCCTATAATGCAGACGTTTGCATCCGTTCAGAACGGATCCGTCTGCATTATAACTTAGAAAAATTTCTAAGTGTGAAAGTAGCCTGAGCGGATCCGTTCAGACTTTACATTGAAAGTCAATGGGGGACGGATCCGCTTGAAGATTGAGCCATATGGTGTCATCTTCAAGCGGATCCGTCCCCATTGACTTCCATTATAAGTCGGAACGGATCCGCACGGCCAGGCGGACACCCGAACGCTGCTTGCAGCGTTCAGGTGTCCGCTCACTGAGCGGAGCGAAGGCTGAGCGCTGGCAGACGGATGAATTCTCAGTGGATCCGCCTCCACTGAGAATGCATTAGGGCCAGACGGCTGCGTTCAGGGCCGCTTGTGAGCCCCTTCAAACGGAGCTCACGAGCGGACACCTGAACGCAGGTGTGAAAGTAGCCTAACAAGGAGCTTAACGGCAAAATTCATAACAGGTGTTTGATCCATAAATCGCCCAATAAATTTCCTGGCTCAATTATAATTGGTATTTAAACAGTGCTCTTCATCATGCTGTCCGCATTTTAAAATCATGAGACCAAGACAACACCTAACAATTGATTAACAGTACCTCGCCATTGCGAAGCTTCAAGCAGGATGTTCTCAGACAAAAGTGGCCACTGAGTTTAGAGTGTCACAGAGTGTCATCAGCAGGTTGCAACAGAGACTGGAAGAGTCACAGAAAGGCATAGAAGTGTTCGTCCTTTGGCCACATCCCACACCGATGACCGCTTAATTGTGAATAATGCCCTGCGGATGAATGCCACACAACTCCAGTCACATTTAAGGGAAGTGTCATGTCGGACCATTCAAAACTGTTTATATCAGCATGGTCTGCGTGCTAGACGACCTGGGAGCATCTACTCTGGACGAGGGACCAATAGGCCTCAGTGCTGTTCAATGATGAAAGTTGATTTACATGGAGCAGAAATGATGGCCTCCAACATGGTTGGAGACGTCTAGGAGAGCACTATGCATCAGCCACTATTGTCACCAGATGAGCCTTTGGTGGTGGTGGTGTTACAGTGTGGGCAGGTGTGTCTAGTCAATACAGAACTGCCCTACACTTTGTGAATGGTACAGTGACCAGCCCATACTACTTGAATAGCATGATTAACCCAGTCATTGTGCCTCTGCATGAACAACACAGGCCTAATTTCATCTTTATGGACGACCATTCGCCAGCTCATCGAGGTCGCATCATTAGGAAACGGCTGCTGGAGACTAGGGTACCTCAAATGGAGTGGCCTGCACTTTCTCCAGACCTGAATCCCAATGAAAACCTATGAGATCAGCTGAGTCGCCGTGTTTAGGCTTCTAACTCTGTACCCCAGAACCTCAATGACCTGAGGGCCGCTCTTCAAGAAGAGTGGGATGCCATGCCTCAGCAGACAATAAGTCGACTTGTGAACAGCATGAGATGTCATTGTCAAGCTGTAATTGAAGCTAAGGGCAACATGACCAGTTATTGAGATGCTGACATTTTTGGTGGGGGTATAACCAACACTGTTAGTTTTTGTTTCAATAAATTTTTTGAGCTGCATGCTTCTACTTAAATGTACTACTTTCATGATATAATATCACTGTGTACAGACCATGTGTTCCAAAACGAGAGCCTCTATGACCTCCATTTTCACTAACAGAGCCTATAAGGGAATGTTGAGACAAGGCAACCACTTATAATTCACTCACTTCAAAATGGGAATTCTGCATTTCATCCACTGTGTTTTTTGACCGCAAGTGATTAGCACAGAACTTGTGGGTTTGAAATATATGAATGATGTTCTCATCACATCTATATTATTGACAATACACAGGAGATACTGTATATGAGTATAGAAAGATTCAAGAGCTAGAATTTAATCCCTGGAGCACATGATATGAAAGTCACTCATAAATCTCAAACCATAGATTTATCCAAAAATAACACCAAAAATGCATCGTCTATGTTTAGTTAGGTGTGAATTGTTGACTGTAGAAATTAATTTAAGGAGTGTAAAGTGCGGAAGTTCAGTACACGTATCAAACAATCTGAAATAATTTAATCTCTTATTAGACTGACAGATGCTAGATGGGTGGCCAGAATTTTATTTTATGAAAACTTACAAGCAATTACACCCTCTGCTGGTCTTCTCCAGCTGTATTGTATGCAGAATGGTATGTGGTTTACAGATGTGGATGTTTAAAGAGCAGCTGTCACCTCTCCTGACATGTCTGTTTTAGCAGGTACTTGCATTTCCCATGTAATAACTATCCTGGAGCATGTATTCTCATGATCCCATGTTATGCCATTCCTCTATTATTCCATTTTGAATTATGAATGGTCAGTATTCTGCAATAGAATTCCATGAGGGGGTAACCAGTTGAGGGTGCAGTAGACTGGAAAGACTGCATCTAGTTTTGCTTTATGAAGTAACCAAATTTAATTTTGGATCCAGCATCATTTAAAGCAGGGATGCTCAACCTGCGGCCCTTCAGCTATTGTAAAACTACAACGCCCACCATGCCCTGCTGTAGGTTGATAGCTGTAGGCTGTCCGGGCATGCTGAGAGTTGTAGTTTTGCAACAGCTGGAGGGCCACAGGTTGAGCATGCCTAATTTAAAGAATTTCATCATTTTCCTACTTGGGTCAAAATCCAAAAAGTGGTAATTAAAGGGAATCTGTCAGCTCCGAAACACACCCAAACTAGCATAAGCTGTTTACAGTATAAGTGGTGCCAAGTCCAGTTGCGTAATTTATATCTCTGTACGCACTTAAATTCCAATGTTGTGCTCCGACAAACCACCTGAGAGGACTCCTGAGCTCATGCACATAAGGGTTCATCCACATGACTGTACTGGTTCAGTGCCCGTGCTGCGGACCGCAAAACAGCAGAACTGTTGCTTTAGACACGTCAGGTAGCCCTGGTTCATTTTGGCAGTGAGTGTCTCCACTGTAGTGTGTCAGTCTGCCCTTGATTACCTTCGTAGCTAATGTTCACCTCTCGCATCAGTGGCACGTGGTGCTCCACAGTTCCCATTTCGCCTTTTCACAATGGTGCCATTAGTACACTCACGGTGCACCTTTACCACAGCAACACATAAACCGTTCACAAACGGCACAGGTTCAGAAATACTGTAACCCTTTGCCCAAAAGCCAGTAATGATCCATTTTTGGAACTAAAATAAATCGCCTCTTTTACCCATGGCAGCCAAGAGGGATATGTATGCAGAGGCCTATCACACACCTTATATACCCACCAAGCCACCTCAGCACACGGGACTTCCTTCATAAGCTACCAACGTTGAAAGTAGGAGGTGGCCATAATAATGTGACCCGACTGTGAATCCGGCCTTCTCATCCAACTTCAGTGTCTGACCTCACATATGCTCTTCTTCATAAATGGGCCAAACCTCCCAATGAGACATTCCCATTCTTGTAGAAATCCTTTCTAGAAGAGTGGAAGCTGTTTTAGCTGCAAATGTGGGATTAACTCCCTATTACTTCCTATGGGTTTATAATGAGATGTCATTAAAGCTCCTGTAGGTGTAATGTGTATGTGTCCTGATATATTAGCCAAGAGTCTGTCATTTCCTTCCAATGCCAATAAGCCTAGGGCTACACGGCAAAACTTGTCACGGCCAGGATGGCTGAGTAGCCGTGATCCCATAGAAATGAAAGGGATCGCTGCGGTAGTCGCAAGAAATCCTGCTGTGTTGGATTTCATGCCACTGCTGTGGAGATCCCATTCATTTTTATAGGCTCATTGCTACTCAGCCACCCTGGCCACGACACAGGGCCAGTGTCACCATGTAGCCCTAGTCTAAATCTTTGGATGTCTTCAAAAAAGATCTATCATGTCAGTCGATTCCATGGGACATAAGAGCATAAGTCCACAAACCAATGAGAAATATTCCAAAAAGATGTTAATATATTCAAAAATGCTATTACTAATACATAACACCAATATCCTTGTGCTATTTTTCACAAGGCCCATTTGTATATTTATGCGATAACTTAATATAAAATAAAGCGTTGATATAATTTTCTTTTTTTACTATAGTGCAAAAAAAAAATCTAAAATGTGATACGCTTGGAAACAAAAAATTGCATTCTTGGATTGGACTCCATTGGCATTTCTCGATTTAAAGGGGTTGTCCCACGAAAAATATTCTACAGTTTTCAAACCAGCACCTGGATCTAAATTCTTTTGTAATTGCATGTAATCAAACATTTTGTATAGCTACTGAGTTATACAATAAAATGTATCTGTATAGCGCCACCTGCTCTTAGTTCTTTTTCTCATTTCTTTGACCTTCTCACTAGATGGCCACACATGCTCTGGACCCATGTGAGATACAGGGCTGGTTCTAGCTTTGTTAGAAAGAGACTGTCATGTCTTATATGATGTCTGATTTTCATTTTTTACATTATTCATTGGATAACCCCTTTAAGATACTAATGAGTGCCGTGGCGCCAACTTTCTCTCTAAGTGCCTGGAAATTGTCCGGGCAGAGACAGGGGTGTAATTGAAGGTGCCACCTATGTCTGGATGGTGGACAGCAAACTGTGGGAGCTGCTCGTGCTCGTCAGTGGATCAAATGGTCCCCCGCCCCTACTTGTGGTCTGGGTATCAAGTGCTCCCAATGCTTCCTAACAACTAGGTCGGAACGGCAGTTCGTCAAGATGACCATCTTGCTTCTCTATGTCCACTGATGTGCTCCCTCTAAAGCTCTTTCACTTGGACTAAAATGTCTTTGAGCATTGCAGAGCATGCATGTCTGGCAGTCACCAATCTTTCACCAAGAACATTTTTATAGGACAGTGGGGGAAGCCCTTTAACGCCTCCTTGTGGCAAGACCCACTGTCTAATCAAATTTTGCAGCAATCCGAAATTTCTGGGTGTGTTATTTATTTTATTTTCGTCAATGAGTGTTTTCGAAGTCGAGTAGGGTTGCATTGGGTATCGAGATACTTCTTCTTCAGTACTTTGATGCCTGGTTCGATATGATACCAGGATTGGCACTTGAAAATAGTTTGATATTTTAATTAAGTCAGATATGGACACCATTTTTTTTATTATTTTTAAATGTAAAATTGGGAAAAGAGTTTTTTTTTTTTTTTTTTTTGTTACTGTAATTTTCTGATCACCGTACTATAGACTGTACCATTCTGTGGCTGAGCTGTGCCTTAGACACAGCTTCATAAGCAGTTGTCTTCACAAAGCCCCAGACTGTCATAGCAACAAACTGGACCCCAGCGTTTCACCATTTCACCATCTGGTAATTTTTTTAATTTTTACATTAATCCTGGCATAACTACTTTAATAGTAACCAGCAGAACTGCCAAAGGCTGAAATGTTAAACTTGCTAAATGCTAAAATTTAATATAAATAAATGTAATTGTTATCGCCACATCTGAAAATATCGAAACGATTAAAATAAAAAATGTTTATCCTGAGCAGTGAACACCATAATGAAAAAAATAAAAATAAAAGTTAAATGCCTGATTAAATAAGTTTTTTATTTTTTATTTTTTTGTTTTTGTCTTGCACCCCCCTAAAAATGTAATAAAAAAATGATCAAATGGTACTAATATAATATACAGCTGGCTGATGCAAATCATTTTTTAAATGTTTTCTATATTTTTTTTTATCATGCTTTACTACTAAAAATATACGGTATATAAATTTAGAATTGCCATCTCGGAATTTCAATTTTCTTTCACCTCACAAATCATTTTTTCCCATTTTCAATTCAAGATATGGTACATTAAATGGTGCCATTAAAAAATGCAACTCAAACTTAAAGAAATATCAGATTTGATTCTTCCAATTTTATCCACCAAGTCCAGTTCAATGTCGCACGTTTCCTCCACTGTGGGCAGTGTCAGCCTGGTAGAGCCCTCTAACAAAATTTCCCTTGGGACATTTATTAGACATTTATTAAAACTCCTTATGCCAGTTTTGGTTTAAAAAATAAAGTCACATGCTCCTCATCATAAATTAGGCGGGGACTATTAAAGACACCTGAATTTGTTAATTGACCACTATTATCCTGATTGACCAATGCATAGTCAATGGGAATCCCAGGCTTCACTTTCACAATAGACAGCAGCAGCACACTAGCACACTAGCCAAACCCCTGGTACCTGACAATTTACTAAACTTCTTTGGACTCTATGCACAAACCACATGCAGAGAAACACTCGAAACAGGAGAGCAATCTCCACGAATGTCCAGGCTCTCTAAGGGCTTATTCAGATGGCCGTATGCTGTCCGCAAAAATGTAGATCCGTTTTTATGCAGACAGTTCACCATGTCTGCAAAAAAACGGATTGCATTCCGTTTTTTGGGTGAATGAGGAAGGAAAGGAAAATCAGCGGTACTACGCTGTAAATCACCTCGTGTCCTGTACGTCTGTCAGAGATCCACAGACCTGCGGCGGCCTCCAATGACCGGAGTGGCGGTGCTCAACGTGATAGAGGGACGAAATCAAGGAGGTAGCAAAGACGCGGCACTCACCAGGGGTCTTGCGATTTCTAGGGCTTTATTGCAGGTAAGGTAGCATACTGCACAGGCTGGGGAGCGGGATGGCCACAATGTGCTGTAGCGAATCGCGCAGGAGTCGTGCTTCTTCAGACCGGCTATGAATATGCTATACGCGTCTTTGCTACCTCCTTGATTCAGTTTTTTTGCTGATCCATAGACTTCAATAGGGTCATGTCCTGATTTTCACTGACAAGTATAGGACATGTTTCATTTTTTTGCTGAGCCGTGCAATGGAAGAAAAGGGCCCCATAGAAGTGAATGGGACACACCCAGTTGTACATTCCCTATTCATCCCCAACCCCTTGTACATTCCCCTATACATGCCCAACCAGCCACTCCATTCAGGTTGGCGGGCTTCACAGGGTATCGGGGTCGGTGGGTAGGATCCCCACTGATCTAATACTTATCTCTAAGGCTACTTTCACACTAGCGTTCGATCGGATCCGTTCTGAACGGATCCGCTCATATTAATGCAGACGGAGGCTCCGTTCAGAACGGATCCGTCTGCATTATATTGGCAAAAAATGGCTAAGTGTGAAATTAGCCTGAGCGAATCCATCCAGACTTTTACATTGAAAGTCAATGGGGGACGGATCCGCTTGAAGATTGAGCCATATTGTGGCATCTTCAAACTGATCCGTCCCCATTGACTTACATTGTAAGTCTGGACGGATCTGCACGCCTCCGCACGGCCAGGCGGACACCTGAACGCTGCAAGCAGCGTTCAGGTGTCCGCCTGCTGAGCGGAGCGGAGGCTGAACGCCGCCAGACTGATGCAGTCTGAGCGGATCCGCATCCATTCAGACTGCATCAGGGCTGGACAGAAGCGTTCGGGTCCGCTCGTGAGCTCCTTCAAACGGAGCTCACGAGCGGACAGCCGAACGCTAGTGTGAAAGTAGCCTAATCCTGTAGATCTCTTAATCCTGTAGATAGGCGATAATATAACCGAAATACCCCTTTAAGTCCTATAGTTTCTGATTTAATTGCATTCCTTTTGTTTTCATGTATCTTGGGCGGTATCAATGAGATATCATGGTGGGGGAGGGGGGGGGGTCGTTCACACTCATGGTTGTTTTAACGCCTATGGTAGTTTTGACTAAATAGTTACTTGGGTAGCAGTTGATAATATTTTTGTCATTTAATACAACAACCCTCATTTTCCAGAAATGTGAAGCTGGGCTGGCTGTACACATTAGATAGAAGTTGGTTGAACAAACAATAATTTGGTGAACGTTTGTCATGCCCATATCCCTCCATATTGGTCCTGCCATACATGTTCAGTGAAACCGGCCGACGGACAAAAGATCTTTCTGGGAACTTTCTTTCAAATAAATCATTCATTAACAATCTTTCTTAGAACAAAAGATCTTTTGTCCGACTATCAAAGGAAAATATTAATCGCGGCTGAGTTCTCTTCAGACGATAATGGTCTGTTATCTGTTGGCTAAAATGATTGTCCATTGTTACAGATAAACGTTTGTTTTAGTTGAAATCGTCCATTTTTATCAACTGTAGCATAATGCGTATGTCCACCTTAAGAACTGATCATTGTTTGGTGAAAGACTTTCATAACCCATTTTTATTAAATCCTATGAATAAAAAACGTTCTCCTCATTTTTTGTTAAACCCTTTGAGAAACTTTTGACTCCCTAAAATACAATTTCATTGCCACATACCATATTTTTCGCCTTCTAAGACGCATCAGCCCATAAGGTTTTAGAGGACAATAAGAAAAAAATATTTTTCATTAGATCTCAGATCAGGCCAGCAATCGGACACCTAGCGTTAATCAGACTTCATCTGACAGCCCCAATCAGACCCCCAATGTTAATAAGACGCCAGTAAGACCTCAGATCAGCCCCCCATGCATCAGATCAGCCCCCATGCCATTTATCAGCCTCCATTTTGAGCCCCCATGCCATCTATAAGCCCCAGTGCCATTTATGAGCCCCCATGCTACAGATCAAATAAACACTTGCCTCTCCTGCTCTGGACTCCGCTGCTCCTCACCTCCAGCGCGCTCTGTCTTCTTCCTGCTGCAGCTGTGCTGTGACCCGACGCGCACAGAGCGCCTTTATGCTGTGCGCAGCCACAGCACAGCCGGGACCAAGAAGCGGTGAGTACAGAGCCTTTACCGCTTCCTGGTTCTCCATAATGGAAGCTCTGATTAGTATTCCCCTCATAAGACACAGGGACATTTTTCCCACACTTTGGGGGGGGGGGGCTGCGTCTTATGGGGCGACAAATGCGGTAAATTTCTTCCACATTTACAATCTATTTTATGCTAAACGACTTCTGGTTTCTGGAGTGCACCTGCCCCCCCACCCACCCGCCGGACCTTCTTAACAACAGAATAATTTTGTTTTTAAGACTATTATTCTCCAGTAAAAATGTTTTCTATTAAAAGAAAAAAAACATCTCTTAAATTCGCAATGGGTGGCTCTCCGCCACAAAGGATATACATAAATGTGTTGCCACATATGTGGTCAGTGTTACACAATGCATTTAGAAAAATTAACTACTGTATTTTCCCACAATAATAAAGTCAGGGGCCTGTTATGTGCCTTCATTTCAGAGCCTCATAATTTTTGTCATTTAGTTTTGTGAAGTTCTTTTCGTTATTGGGCTTTGTAAACTTTTGCCTTTTTTTTATTTTTGAACCAAGACATTAAATGTTCCTGTGGATCTTGTATGCAGTTTGCAAGATATTTACAGCCCTTTAGTTGTTCTTTACTAGTTGCAAACAAAAGATTGTTCGTTCTTTTCTTAGAACTTTTTAACAAGTTTCTGTTCACGTGCTAGCCTCTTTATTATATTTTTGTGCCTGGTACTACAGTTCTGCCCTGTCCTTCTAAACAATATGGACCCCGCAGACCACACATGGACGTCTATTCTTAGGCCTTGTTCACACGAGAGTTAAGAGAAAATTAGCCGTAAAAAACGGTTAAACTGTCAGTTTTATTCTCACCCCCTTGATTTGTATGGGTGCTGTCAGGAAAAATGTCCATTTTTTTTTTATGGTCAGTATTCACAGTCAGACTTGTGAATGCATCCATGGACTATCACTTTGTCTCCATTCATTGTCAGTGGGGACAAAACTGAACTGAACAAAGCTGAGTGCACCAGAATGCATTCCGTTCCATTTGGTTGCATCCCCATCACGGACAGAATAATGCTGCAAGCAGCGTTTTTCTGTTCGCGATGTGTTGCGGAGCAAGATGGATCAGTCATGACCCACAGTGTAAGTCAGTGAGGACGGATCTGTTTTCTCTGACACAATAGAAAACGGATCCGTCCCCCATTGACTTTAATGGAGTTCATGACTGATCCGTCTTGGCTATGTTAATGATGAGAGAACAGGATCCGTTCATAAAGGATGCAGATGGTTGTATTATCATGACGGAAGCGTGTTTGCTGATCCATGACGGATCCAGCAAAAACGCTGTTGTGAAAGTAGCCTGAGTCAATAATGACGGATCAGTTTTTTATGGAGCTTAAAAAAACGGAAACCTCATCCATTGACTTTCAATGTATTTAGTGACTGATCCGTTTTTTTCCATTTTGATTTTACACGACCGCATCCTAACGGAACACTTGCTTCCTGATGTGCAAAATCAAAAAGGATCCGTTTAATTTCGGTATTGAGATCCTCTGCAGGATTTCAATACAGGAATTAACAACGCAAGTGTGAAAGTAGCCTTAGGAGATGTGATATTGCTATTCTTTTTCCTCATGCGCTGCTGTGTTGCGCCGCTGTGCCCCCCTTTTGTTTTGCCGCCCTGTATACTAATCAATAGCGTTGGTACAGGGAGAAGGAAACAGTTGCATTTCTCAGGGGGCATCGCCTTCTTCCTGGCTGTGGTGCGGTCCAATCGCAGCCGACCACGTCTCAGCCATTGAGAAAAAAACAGCTCACCTTCTCCCTGGGTGTGACGCAGTCCACTGTGATTGGACCGCACCACAACTAGAGGGAAGGAGACGTCCCCTGACAAACACAGCCGCCTCCTACTTCCTGTACCGATGCTGTTGATTAGCATACAGGACGGCAAAACAAAAGGGAGCACAGCGGCGCAACAGAGCAGTGTATGAGAAAAAAAATCTCTTGGCCTACAGTGTCAGGTATTGATTTTAGAAAGTAAAAAAAGAGGAAAGGTCCTCTTGAGGATATGGCATCTATACTTACATGTCTGTTTAAAATTTTTTTTTTTTTAAAGTACCATATTTGTATTCACCATCAAATAACAATTCTGGAGCATCTTTTCTTGTGCTTTCCCTCTATTATTCCTTAGAAATTTGTAGATTAATTGACAACTAAGGAATGGCACCATGCAGCGTTATGAGAAAGGATGGCCCTGCATTGTAATTGTTTGTGCTTTGTAATTTCCTGAGGAATACAAGTATTTAGTAAAACAGACACATCCATTGTACAGTCGCATCCTCTTTAAAGGACTGTCCCTACTAGATAGCCCCACTGATAAGGGTAGCCCCAAAATGTACTATTGTCACATGCTTTCGGATGAATGGTCCTCCAGAGGAGGAACCTTTTTTTTATTTAACATTTCTCTACTGGCCAGTACAGGTGGTCTTGGCAAGGGGACCTCCCTCTATGGTGTCCTTATAGGACATAAGGACAATGGATGCCTAGATGGGACCATATCTTTTAAGTTATGGACATCTATAGCTTATTTTATTGGAGGGTATTTTCCCCCTAGGAACATATTTTCCCAGTGTCCCCCAAACCATGACTGTAAAGTATTGGAACCCATCAAAAATATTGGAGTCCTCAGCAGTTTTGATTTATGAGCTTGACTGCATCTTTGGTCCTCTATTTTCAAATGTGCAATACTACTTCTCACTAGTAGTGATAGAGACATTTCACACCTCTTTTGATAATCTTTGCTGCTAACCAAATGTCCTTTATTCATTCAGCAAACCTATTGGAAAAATATTTTAGTTATTACTAATACTGTGCTTTTCTTAAAACAGGTGTCTGATTTAGTTATTATTCTGAACCACAAAAGGGCAGTCGAAGCATTTGCCAAAGGTGGTAACTTAACTCTTGGAGGAAATTTCACAGTTGCAATTGGACCCCTTGGGAGGTAAGAGCTTCAAGGAACATCTGTCATTTCGAATGCAAATGAGGTGCTCAGAGCACACAGTGGCTGGCCTAGTTCCTCAGAGCACTGCTTTACCTCCTCCAACTCTTGACGTAGACCTCCAACAGAAAACTTTCACGTTGTATGAACAGAGGCTGCAGTCCAATCATCATTGATCATGATCACCTATAATATATGGGTAAATCAGGCAGCAATCAATGAACTTCCCTTCAGTGCCATTTTGTGGGAAATGAAACATTGCATAGTTCCTATTTCGAGGGGTACTGTTTCTCCTTGTGTAGAGCATCTACCAGGCTCCATGAGTCTCATAGACTCATAGAGCATGCAGTGCTTCTCTGGGAAAAGGGGATGCAAATTAGCTAAATTTCCAAAAAACAGTATAAAAAGGCACCTATGTTTCTGATGATGGCAACTTATATTTTTAGTTTTGAAAAGCTAATTTGCCTATTATAGTTTTTATTGAAATAGAGTCCTCCAGAGTGAGACACACTTTGTATCCCTTAACTTTATGAATGTTTAAGTTGTCAACATACACTACTGGATAGTAAAAAAATATATAACACCAGAGTTTGCAGGAGGGTTGGAGAACGTCTACTGTGATCATCCTCATCATCATGCACCAGCTTTTCATATGTCCACGACATTGTGGAACCAGTCCTACTGCCTTTTTTACCCAGATATTACAGTCATTATCATTACTCATTGTCCCTGTTGGAGATCACAATCTAAGTTCCTTATACATAGGTCTGTAGTGTGGGAGGAAACTGGAGTACCTGGAGGAAACCCACACAAATATGGGGAGAACATACAAACTCCATGCAAATGTTGTTCTTGGTCGAATTCGAACCTAAGAACCCAGCGCTATAAGGCACCTTATCACATCTATTCAAACAAGATAATGCCTTGCACTACACAACATGCTCTTTAGGGTATCCAGCAGTTCCATTGGCTAGCCCAATTGCTCACATTGAGAATGTCTGGGACTGGATGGGGTGACGGAACCTCCCATGTACAGCAACCATCAACCACCTTGGATGAGCTACAGATCCAGTTGAGAAAGCTTGGAATGACATAACACAAGAGAACATCCAGTATCTGTATGTCCGTTACCATGCCAGAGTGGTAGCCGATATTACAGCAAAGGGAGATGCCATCCAGTATGTGACCCTGCCTTAACATATACCCTGCTGAAGGACCCCCCCAAAAAAAAAAAACGGGGCCCCCACCTTTGCTGTGTGATCATTGACCAATCACTACTAGCAGTTTATATTAGCCAGTATAAAACTGTTCAGCGTTCTGAGGGAAGATATGTTGGGCAATTTTATGCTTCTTCCTTATCTTCTTCCGTTCCTATAGAAATCTGGAGGGAGATGTTGCCATTAGAAGTTCAGCAGCCGTCTACACATACTGCAAGTCACGTGGATTGTTTGCTGGCATATCGTTAGAAGGGTCTGGGTTGATTGAACGGAAAGAAACCAATCGCAAGTAAGTTAGTGCTTTATCCATGTTCATTTGTGAGATACTTACTGGGGTTTTCCAACCATCAGAATCTAAAGTATATGGCTACATTATGTCATCACTTCCGGATAGGCGGGGCGTCTAGCTGCAGAGATTCCCACCAGAAGGAAGAAGCCATGGTGCTGCTCCTTGCTGAAAAATAGTACACAGTATCATTTCCTTTTCTATCTGCAGCCACTATTGCTTGGATGGCTGAGAATCTGAGTATAATAGAGGTACACTAAAATATAATGTGAAAAAAGAACATTGAAAAGAGACACAACTAACTTAGCAAAAACACTAAACGAGTAACGCAGACATGTTATGATTTGATGATCTTTTTCCTGATTCCAGTAGGTTCAATCCCATTTTATAGTAAGAGGAAAACAATTGAAATGCAATGGACCCTTTTGGAGGATTTGTTTTTATTATTGCATTCGACTCATTTTGAGCTTAAATAAATAAAAAATCCATTTGGTCTTTGTTAAAAAATTACAACAGTTTTTACTCTATAGCTTTGACTGTGTCTGCAGACTATTGCTTCCGACTTCTCAGTGAATCGGTTGGAGAGTAGCACTGACAGCTCAATCTGTAGCCCTTATTGCTGATCTCCTGACAGCTCATAAACACTTACGTGAGTACAGGTCTTATAAAGTGTATTAAAATGATCTAAGTATCCCCCCTGTCCACCTTATAAGTACCAAAATATAAAGTTATATAACCTGCTTGTCCGGTCATCAATCTGCCCAAGGAGCGGCGTTTCATCACAAAATGCGCCCAGCCAGCCGCTCCTAACTGCCGTTCTGAAGCCCTGCCCAGCTCATCAATATTCACTTAGCTGGGCGGCGGCTACAACTCTCCCGACTCAAGTGCGCGGCGCATGCGCATAAAGCAGAGGCTGCAGCACTTGAGTCCGGAGAGTTGTAGCCGCCGCCCAGCTAAGTGAATATTGATGAGCTGGGCGGGGCTTCAGAACGGCAGTTGGGAGCGGCTGGCTGGGCGCATTTTGTGATGAAACGCCGCCCCTTGGGCAGATTGGTGACCGGACAAGCAGGTTATATAACTTTATATTTTGGTACTTATAAGGTGGACAGGGGGGATACTTAGATCATTTTAATACACTTTATAAGACCTGTACTCACGTATATATACCTAAATATGCTAATTGGGGCTGTCAGTGTCCCTTTAAGCTGAATTCTTATCAAACTGATAAGAATGTAGCTATAATTAATATTTTTGAGCTGTTAGGAAGGTATAGATACGAGCTTCAGATCAAGCCGTCAGAGCCACTCCCTGAGGGACTTGTTGACAAAATGATTTTTAGCCCAAAAATCTAATGCAGTGATAAGAAAAATGCCTGCAAAGGGGTCCTTAGACTTTAAATGGAATATATAATCAAATCCATCCTATTAAAACCAGCTTACATGCCCGATGAGCCCTTGCCAACCGAATCTAATGTTTTTGCTACAAATGTCGCTTTTGACCTTGCGGAGAAATCAACTTTTTAATCATATGGCACCCAGTAGGCTTCATTACTTGTAATGCACTCACTGAACACAGTGGCAATTGTGCTGCCGTGAGACTTCAGTGACAGGTGTGAATACCGTAAGTCTCCATGCCTGGCCCTGTCAATCAAAGAGGTGGGGACTCGCATGTAGAGAGTAAGCCGTGCAATGGCAACTCCCTCTTTGCACGCAGGGGCTAATTTAATTTATAAATGATTAAAAAACTTTCTTCTCTGTGACATGGGAATGGGAGCCAGCATATTTGATTCAGGTGGCAAGGGCTCATTGGACATGTAAGCTGGTTTTAATTGGATGGATTTGATGACAGACTCCCGGCGCCGGGAACTGTGCTTTAAATCCCAGAGCTACGGCACGTTGATGGTGGTGCTGGATTTTACATCAAGGGACTTTTCGGACTGTGTTGGCACCTGTACGTTTACTGGAAGAGCTCTCGCCGCATATGTGAAACAGACCCACGGGTCACTGGACGAAAGGTCTTTCCAGATGCATTGTGTGAAAAAAACTGACGAATTAGGCTACTTTCACACTCACGTTTTGGCTTTCCGTTTCTGAGATCCGTCATGGGTTCTCACAAGCAGTCCAAAACGGATCAGTTTTACCCTAATGCATTCTGAATAGAAAAGGATCTGCTCAGAATGCATCAGTTTGCCTCCGATCAGTCTCCATTCCTCTCTGGAAGCGGACACAAAAACGCTGCCTGCAGCATTTTGCGGTCCGCCTGACGAAGCAGAGCCAAACGGATCCGTCCTGACACACAATGTAAGTCAATGGTGACGACTCTGTTTTCTCTAACACAATAGAAAACAGATCTACTGGAGTTCATTACGGATCTGTCATAGCTATAGAAGGCACAATCCGTTCATGACGGATACATGCGGTTGTATTATTGTAACAGAAGGGTTTTTGCAGATCCATGACGGATCCACAAAAACCACTAATGTGAAAGTAGCCTTAGATGGATGTTGTAATAGTCTACGGGTGACTGATTCCACTATTGGGCATCTATTGCAGCCTCCGCTCAACAGGTTCATTGGGAGCTTTTTCCAGCACATATGTTGAACAGAAGGTGATAACTCAATGTGAAGAGTCTTAATATCTTCAAGACAGAGCTTTACCTTAAGAATGCCAAAAGCCTCTAGGGTCACAGAGACCACAGGATGAGGATGGGATTGGCACCTAAGGAACTCCAGACTCCACTCAGTATGGTTTCCATTCCTTCTTAGACAAGTTGTGCACTTCATGCTTGTTATTCTCATAAAGCACCACACACCCAAAAATGTAAACGTGCTAATAATTTTCATTCATTTCACAGATATCCTATTTCTAGCAGTACATAAAACATCGTCCTTCAGCTTGTAGAGTTGTAATTGGGTTTTTATTACAGATTTTATTGTCAGGAGGACATCCGGGCCTATGAGATCTTGTTTGGTGAAATTCCCCGCCCTACCCTCGCTGAGGAACTTTATGTAATTCTTGATTCTTTTACTGAAAAATATGAAATTGAGGAACAGAGTATGAACAGAAGAAAAATTGTCAAAGAGCAACGAAAGGTACAACCCATGTGAATAATATGAAAAATACAATTTTATTTATACATCTGCCATACATCTCCTTTAGGGCTCATGCCCTTTTTTTTGCAGACCGAATGCGGAACCATTCATTTTAATTAGGGATGAGCGGATCGACTTCGGATGAAACATCCAAAGTCGATTCGCATAAAACTTCGTTAGAATACTGTACGGAGTGAGCGCTCCGTACAGTATTGGAATGTATTGGCTCTTATGAGCCGAAGTTATTACTTCGCGAAGTCTCGCTGGACTTTGGGAAATAACTTCAGAAATGAATTTCTAATGTTAAAAACTTTTTACCAAACTCTGTTTTGGTTCCAAGTGGTACCGAGTTTGGAAAAAAGTTTTTTTCCAGTAGAAATTAATTTCCCCCAAGACTTCACAAAGAAATAACTTTGTCTACTATGAGCCAATACATTCTAATATTTACGGAGCGCTCGCTCTGTACAGTATTCTAATGAAGTTTTATGCGAGTCGGCTCATGCCTAATTTCAACGGGTCCGCAAAAAAACAGAGGTTACTCCATGTGTATTCCATTTCCGTATGTCCGCATGTCTGTTCCGCAAAAAAAATGTCCTATTATCGCCCGAGTAACAGACTGTAAGGATAGGACTGTTCTATTAGGGTCCATTCACATGTCCGCAAGTGTTTTGCGGTCCGCAAATTGCCGATCCGCAAAACACGGACACCGGCACATGGCCAGCACTATAATAGAAATGCCTTTTCTTGTCCGTGTCTGCAGACAAGAAAAGGACATGTTCTATTTTTTTGCGGGGCCGCAGAACGAAAGTGTGGATGCGGACAGAACACTGTGTGCTGTCTGCATCTTTTACGGCCCCATTGAAAAAGAATGGGTCAAAATTGCAGAACAGATGTGGACCCATTCTGCGGACATGTAAATGGACCCTTAGGGGCCAGCTGTTCCGTTCCGCAAAATACAAAATGTACAAGGAGGTCATTCATATTTTTAGAGGATCCGTTTTTTGCAGACTGCAAAGAAAAAACCTTTTTCAGATTATAGCCAATCCAGCAATCTGCAGACCCCTGGCTGCCTTCAGAGACCCCTGGCAATCAATGGTTATAATTTTTGGCTGGCCAGACATTTAAAAGGGTTTTCTGATACTTTACTACTGATGACCTATCCTCAGGATTGGTCATCAGTATCTGATCAGTGGGGGTCTGACACCTGGGACCGCCAACAATTAGCTGTTTGAGAAGGCATCGGCGCTCTCAGTAATGCTCCAGCCTTCTCCTTGTTCACAAAGCACAGCGCCGTCCATTTGAAAGCGGCTGTACTTCGTATCGCAGCTCAGCCTCATTCACATCAGTAGGGGCTGAGCTGCTTCCAGGCCATTTGACTAATGAAAGCGCCGTCACATGGCTTAAAGAAATATGAGAGAAGTCTACTGCGAGCACCGCTGCCTTCTCAAACATCTGGTCGGCAGGAGGCCCAGTTGTCGGACCTTCACTGGTCATGTACTGATGACCTATCCAGAGAATAGGCCATCAGTATAAAAGTCTCACAAAACCCCATTAAGGGTGTATTTACATGTGAATATTAAATATAGTCCCTATTGCTCCTGCAACAAATGGTTGATTTTTAGTATGGCAGTGAGGTCCATGTGTCTCCATGTGTAGGAAATGGACCAAACCACCTCTGGAGGGAGACTATTGTCTCCCATGGGCTGCAGGTACATGTTCCAGCCTAAGGTAGAACATGCTTTAAGAGTCTGTGCTGAAAAACGGTGGCGTGAATAATATGGGTCCAGGTGCAGCCCGTTGAGCACACAGACCAAAATTACGGTCATGTGAATAGACCCTTAATCTTTCAGATGAATGGCTGTTTATGTAATACATGGATAGGGTTCGTTTGCCCTTTATCGACTCTCCGCTCCGGCTCAGGGAGGGGGCTCCTGAGGTGGGGACCCCCCTCTATGATGTTTTCTATATCCTAATTGGGTGTAAGGAAAGGTTTTTGTAAGGTTCGTATTTCATTATTTTAGCATGACTAGCACTACCATCCCAATGTACCAGCAGGCCTTTAGAGAAGATTATCAGAAAAGATTAAGTTGTTACTGGCCTGGGATTAGACTCTTTCATGTTTGTGTGGGAACAAGCTCTGTGCCGCTTACTAGTGTGAATGATAACCAGAGCAAAGAGTGCATGCACCGTGCCTGTGGGACAGCCTATATCTTTAGGCTGCCCATCCAGTCTATAAGCTGTTACATTTCTGCACTTGTCATGTACGGCGCACAACATCCGTAAAACAGAGCAGATCTGAGAGGACGCTGGAATATTCTCCAGCATCTGTTAGTATTGGTCGTCTTTATTGTAGATCGGCATAACAGTACATGCTTCAATCTTCACCACCCTCCACAACATAACATGTTTCAAACTTGGAAGTTCTTAATCATAACCTAGATGTAGCAGAGGTGAATTTGTCAGCTTTTTATCTATTAAAGGGATTATTCCATGACTACTGTAAAAAATGAATATCAGACATCATA
Source organism: Bufo gargarizans (assembly GCF_014858855.1). Classification (NCBI taxonomy): domain Eukaryota; kingdom Metazoa; phylum Chordata; class Amphibia; order Anura; family Bufonidae; genus Bufo; species Bufo gargarizans. The sequence continues at coordinate 82,595,309 of NC_058083.1, forward strand.
TAGTACATGATAATCTCTTTCTAACAAAGCTAGGACCAGCCCTGTTCCTCACATGGATCCAGAGATCTCCTCATTCATTGCTCTGCTAGATTTATATCAAGCTGACAGCTCAAGGGGAGTGTCTTTTCTGCTGAAGCTCAAGGGGCATGTCTCAGCTCTCCCAATCACAGCTCAGGGGGCGTGTCTCAGCTCTCCCAATCACAGCTCAGGAGGCAGTTGTAGGATGTAACTGAGCATGTGCGGCCTTCTCAGTGAGCAGGTCAAAGAAATAAGACAGAAACAAACAGCAGGTGGCGCTATACAGATACATTTTATTAAATAACTCGGTGGCTATGCTAAATTTTTTATTACAAGCAATTACAAATGTATTCAGATGCAGGTGCTGGTTTGAAAACTGTAGAATATTTTTTCTGGGACAACCTCTTTAAAGAGAATTTATTATGTGTCTAGTTTTAGTTTTATTTTTCTGTAGAAGATAAATAATTTGCTTATTATTTGGAAACACTCACCTATCCCGTGATTACTGTATTGCCAGTGCAGCAGGGTGAGTCCTTTTATTGCAGCTGCAATGAATGGGGTTAACACTGTCCAATAAGAAATGTTCAGCCCCCAGGGACCAAGGAGTTGCAGAAGAGATGCATACTGGTCTTATCTGTGTGTATACTTTTACTTTCCTTCCTTAAGACCCCCATACACATTTGGTGATCATTGGCCAAACCCCCTGATTTTCTGTATGGGGGAGCTCCTGAATATCCCAGGTCAGTTTTTTCTTTTTTACTTTTTGTTCTGGCAGTAGATAAGCCAGGGGTGTCTGACAGCGGCTTTCTCCCCTCTTGGCAATGAGAACATACATTCTTTGCCAAACCGAGCATGAAGATGTCTGGGTGTCTTCAATACAACATCATATGTTATTTACACTAAAAAGAGACCATGCAAAACTGCTGAGAGTGCCAGGTAGGGGCTGGGGAGAGCAGGGCAAGCATGTTTTGTGGTTCTTTTATTATCAGAAGAAGTGTGAATTTGAAGTATTATTACTACTCCTGCAAGTACCTCTGAGGAGGAGCTTCACTGTGAAATGCACTCTGCACTGAACTGCTCCAGGGCCCCTCCCCTCTGGTTTGAATCGGCCTCCTGGTTGGATGCTACAGCTGTCCCTTAGATTAGACGGGAGGAGCTGTGAAGCAGCAGAAAACACTTCACCATGAAGCTTCGTGTTCTGGCCACTCAAAGGGGTTGTCCAACTCTTTTTTTTCAAGTGATAGCCTATCCCCTAGATCAGCGGTGGTCCGACACCTCACACTCCACCAATCAGCTCTTCAGCTCCAGCAGCGGAAGCGCCTCTCCATCTTTTGTGCAGTGAACGCAGCTGGTTACTGAAACGCTGTTCCTATTGAAGTGAATGGAAGCAGTGCCACATAAACTGGCTCTTTCAAACGCACAATGGACACAGCTTAATAGCTCCGGCGCCAGCGCTGCTGGAGAACACCCGAGGATAGGCCCTCACTTGTAAAGGTTGGACAATCTCTTTAAGGAGCAGAATCTGGCAGAACAAAACTTCATATTAATCTTCACAAAAGTATGTTTGTCTTCCTCTCTCCACCCCATACCTAGGGCTTCAGCAGTTTTCCACGGTCAAAAGGCATCAATGTTGGTCCCATGTTTATATGTGCCCGCATTGCTGTGAAAAATAATTGTTTTATATATGCTAATGAGCAACGGGGGCGTTGCCATTACACCTAGAGCTTAGTCCAGCTGATTGACTGGGCTAGGCAGTGAAAATGTCATCACACCTGGAGCTCCTACAGGGCACAGCAGTTGCAGAGATAGCAGAGCCTCTAAGTGTAATGGCAACACCCCTGTTGCTCCTACAGGCTCATTTGCATATATTAAAACTTCATTTTTCTCAGCAATGCGGGCACATATGAACACGGGACCAACACAGATGCCTTCAGCTGCCAAGCGCACATGTAACAGGTCAGCCAGTGTCATAAGTACAAATCTGACAGATGTCCTTTAATTACTAGACATTTATTTGTCTTTTTTTTTTTCGGTAGCCTTTTATATTTTTATGTGATTGGAGTGATTTTTAAGTATTTTTTTTCATGACAAATGTGTAATTTCTTTTACTATTTTTTCACACAATGACGGAGATTTATCATTTTTATTAAAGCTACTCTGTTTTTTTGGTTCCATTGAGAGAGCACTTTTATCTCGTAGATGGCCGTCATAATTTCTTCATGTAATAATAATAATTTGCAGTGCTTTACAATTCAGAGTCCTAACTAGATAAGTCGATTGGAGCCTGCAATATAAATGTAGACATAACCTGTGGTGCTATTTGCTTTTATTTTTGTAGAAAGAGGTGGCAGTGAAGGTTAATAGACAGCGCCCCCACCAGCCAGTAAATGGCACAGAAGGTAAGGAGCAGGTTCTCTGTACAGCATATGTAATGGTTAATGTTTTTATCATGCTAATATTTGACAGGTAAATGGTCAGGAATTAGGTGGGGAATATATAAGCTGGACACGTGAATGTCTAAAACTGAAGGGGTTATCCCGGAGTTTGATATTGATGGCCTATATTGATGGAATAGATCATCTATTTCGATCGCCGGGGGTCCGGCTCCAGCACCCCTGCCGATCTGCTGTTTGAAGAGGCCACTGTACATTGTTTAGTGGCTGTGCTTGGTATTGCAGCTCAGCCCCATTCAGTTGAATGTGACTGAGCTGCGCCTAGGCCATGTGACTGATGTGCGATGACGTCACTCACAAAGCGCCGTGGCCTGTTTGAACAGCTGATCGATGGGGGTGTCGATCTGATATTCATGACCTATCGTGAGGTTAGGCCATCAGTATCAGATTTCCAGATAACCCCTTTCTGGTCTGCACCAACATCCTTTAACATAATCATTTATGTAGGGGGCTATAATTTTTGTAATTTATTTCTTCTTTCTTCCTTTTATAATTCCTATCTCCCGTTCCGGGCTGTGGTCACATGACCATGTCCATGCATTGGTTATTTCCTGTGATGTTATGTCCATGGGCGTGTCCATTATAGGGGAGCGCCTATGTAACTAGCTGGTGAGAGGAGCTATAGACTAGCTGGGTGGTGGCAGAAAAAGAAGGGCATCTTTGGAATGGTTGGATACAGCAACAGGAAGTATTACATACAGGATGGAAGCAACCAGAGTGATTGGTTTTTACATGGCAAAAACAGGTCAGGAGAGTCCAAATAAAATAAAAAAACAGGTGAGATGTATATGAGGTAAGCAACTACATGAGCATATCTGTTAAAACCATAGTAATCCTGGCTGGAAACCCCTTTAAGTCTCTTTTACATGAGTCGATGTTTGGGGCAATTATCTGATGGTTCCCAATAATTGCCCCATCATGTGAATGTGCTGCCGATCCCCCGGCAGATGAGAAAATGCTTATTCATCGGGTGATCACTTTCTTTGATCTATCTAAAACAGGGATCTGTTACATTCAAACAATGGGGCAAATTTACTAATACTGTCTAATAAATAGACAGTGTAAATCTAGACAGTCTTAGGTTACATGCACACGAACGTTGTTTGTTTCCGTGTCCGTTCCGTTTTTTGTTTTGTTTTTTTCGCGGATAGGATGCAGCCCCATTAATTTCAATGGGTCCTCAAAAAAAAAACTGAGGAATACGGATGTCGTCAGTTCTTCTTTTTTTTTTTTTTTTCTTTTTTGCGGATCCGCAATTTGCGGACCTCAAAACACATACAGTTGTGTGCATGTATAATGTAGCCTTACAGTGCGGTTTATCATGATGCTGGGTGATATGTCTGACGCATCTTTAGATTGTCTAGTCTAACTGTATATCACATTTGTTACCATAATTTACCTAACAAAAAAAAAAGTCACATTTTGAGCCCCCAATGTTTCATGTCACGCCCTTCCCCACAAAGCCACACCCATTTCCTCTAATACTGGAAGAAAACGTTTCTATTCAGAATGCATGAGGATTAAACTGAAAGAGATCCGGTCAGGATGCATCAGGATGTCTTCCATTCCAGCAGCATAACGTTTTGTGACCGGACACAGAACTGCTGCAAGCTGCGGTTTCATATCCGCCGGTCATAAAAACGGTTCCGTCACTGAAAATAATGCAAGTCAATGGTGACGGAGCGTAAAAAACCAGATCCGTCACCCCTTGACTTTCAATGTATTTAGTGATGGATCCATTTTCTTTGTTTTTTTTTTTTTTTTTTTCACAGAACCGCATCCTAACAGAACGGATGCATCCTTATGTGCAAAATGAAAACAGATCAGTTTAATTCTGCCAAATCTCAATACCAGTATTAACAACGCAAGTGTAAAAGTAGCCCTAGTGTAGTCTTCTTCTAAAGTTCCTGTATCTAAAGTCACTTAATACAAACACACTCTTGACATGAAACACGCGGACGCTCAAAAACTCAAGTTTTAAGTCTGCTTATATAGGTGCTGCTGTTTTTTTTTTCCTCTGGATTCAAAGGACGACTTTTGTAATTTTCTTTCTGTTACAAAAATGCTCCAATTGTGAGATATTCTCTTTTGCGTCATTATAATAGCTCCCCCTGGTGTTTAATCTGTATAGTGATGTGCACGTCCACTTCAACTTCCACCAGCCATAGCTGCTGTTAGAAGCTGTAAGAGTTACAGGAAATGACACGCCAGCCTGAAGAGAATGTAGCCTTAGTGTGTTGTGGTGGCATCTTGGATTTCACAGCAGCTTCTTCATCTCTTACTGAGAATACACCCATATGGCCGCGTTGGGTATGCATATGTATGAGGGGATCTGGAGTGATGGTGAACGAGCATTTGGCTGACAGCTGTCTTAACCACTTCAGCCCTGCTAGCTGAAACCTTTTTACACTTCGGCACTACACTCCTTTCACCGTTTATCGCTCGGTCATGCAACTTGCCACCCAAATGAATTTTACCTCCTTTTCTTCTCACTAATAGAGCTTTCATTTGGTGGTATTTTATTGCTGCTGACATTTTTACTTTTTTTGTTATTAATCAAAATGTAATGATTTTTTTGCAAAAAAAATGAAATTTTTCACTTTCAGCTGTAAAATTTTGCAAAAAAAAAACCACATCCATATATAAATTTTTCGCCAAATTTATTGTTCTACATGTCTTTGATAAAAAAAAAGTTTGGGCAAAAAAAAAAAATGGTTTGGGTAAAAGTTGTAGCGTTTACACACTATGGTACAAAAATGTGAATTTCCGCTTTTTGAAACAGCTCTGACTTTCTGAGCACCTGTCATGATTCCTGAGGTTCTACAATGCCCAAACAGTAGAAAAACCCCACAAATGACCCCATTTCGGAAAGTAGACACCCTAAGGTATTCGCTGATGGGCATAGTGAGTTCATAGAACTTTTTATTTTTTGTCACAAGTTAGCGGAAAATGATGATGATTTTTTCTTTTTCTTTTTTTTCTTACAAAGTCTCATATTCCACTAACTTGCGACAAAAAATAAAAAATTCTAGGAACTCACCATTCCCCTCACAGAATACCTTGGGGTGTCTTCTTTCCAAAATGGGGTCACTTGTGGGGTAGTTATACTGCCCTGGCAATTTAGGGGCCCAAATGTGTGAGAAGAACTTTGCAATCAAAATGTGTCAAAAATGACCGGTAAAATCCGAAAGGTGCACTTTGGAATATGTGCCCCTTTGCCCACCTAGGCTGCAAAAAAGTGTCATACATCTGGTATCGCCGTACTCAGGAGAAGTTGGGGAATGTGTTTTGGGGTGTCATTTTACATATACCCATGCTGGGTGAGAGAAATATCTTGGCAAAAGACAACTTTTCCCATTTTTTTTATACAAAGTTGGCATTTGACCAAGATATTTTTTTCACCCAGCATGGGTATATGTAAAATGACACCCCAAAACACATTACCCAACTTCTCCTGAGTACGGCGATACCAGATGTGTCACATGTTTTTGCTGCCAAGGTGGGCAAAGGGGCACATATTCCAAAGTGCACCTTTCGGATTTTGCAGGCCATTTTTTACACATTTTGATTGCAAAGTACTTCTCACACATTTGGGCCCCTAAATTGCCAGGGCAGTATAACTACGCCACAAGTGACCCCACTTTGGAAAGAAGACACCCCAAGGTATCCAATGAGGGGCCTGGCAAGTTCATAGAAAGTCTCACAAAGTCTCACTTTCCGCTAACTTAGGACAAAAATTTAAATCTTTCATGGACTCAATATGCCCCTCAGCAAATACCTTGGGGTGTCTTCTTTCCAAAATGGGGTCAGTTGTGGGGTGTTTGTACTGCCCTGGCATTTGAGGGTCTCAGCAATCATTACATGTATGGCCAGCATTAGGAGTTTCTGCTATTCTCCTTATATTGAGCATACAGGTAATGAGATTTTTTTTTCCGTTCAGCCTCTGGGCTGAAAGAAAAAAATGAACGGCACAGATTTCTTCATTCGCATCGATCAATGTGAATGAAAAAATCTCTGCCCAAAAAAAAAAAAGGAGGGGAAAGGCGTCTGCCAAGACATAGGAGCTCCGCCCTACATCCATACCCACTTAGCTCGTATGCCCTGGCAAACCAGATTTCTCCATTCACATCAATCGATGTGGATGAATAAATCATTGCCGGGATTTTTTTTTTTTTTTATATATATATATACAAAGTGTTTGCCAAAGCATAGGAACGCCGCCTCCCCCTCAGCTCGTATGCCTTGGCAAACGAATCTGTTACTGCAGAGTAGAAATCTCGTCTTGCAGCGCCGCATACACCGACTTGCGTGTAATCGGACAGCAGCGCAATGCTTCTGTCAGAATGCACATCGGTGCTGCAGCTAATCGATCGGTTGGTCCACCTGCAAGGTAAAAAAAAAAAAAAAAACAGGCCGCAACGCAATAATTTTATTAACTTTGCAACAGAACATATAAACTTTAACCTTTTTGCTTACTGGTGTTTTTTTTTTTTGTTTTTTTACCTTTATAGAACAAACCTCTCCTTCCCCATGGGTCAATGTGCAAAGCGCAAATCGCCCAAAGATGTGGCGAAGTGCGTTATGCACTTTGTCCCATGTGAAAGGAGACGTTTGCAGCAGCTGTGTGAGTGAATGGGCCCTAATAGCCCTGTGTGCCTGTCCTGGTGAGATGATCCCTATGCTAATAGTGTACCTGTGAGTGGTACTTCCGGAAACACTCTCCAAAGCATAGGGCAGGGTGGTCAGGACAGTCGGGACAGAAATAGCGGGTGTCACGCCTTATTCCACTCCTGCTACAGACACGACATATTTTTCGGGGTGACTGTTGGGTTGAGGTACCAGGAACGACATTGGGGAAATGTCGCTCGTGTAGACGGCTAACTACACTGGTGGATGGGGCCACGGAACCTCCTGGGTACAGGAGGTTCTCGATGATCTCTTCCTGAAATTTGAGGAAGGATCCAGTTCTCCCAGCCTTACTGTAGAGAACAAAACTATTGTACAGAGCCAATTGAATTAAATATACAGACACCTTCTTATACCAGCGTCTGGTTCTGCGGGAAACTAAATACGGAGACAACATCTGGTCATTGAAGTCCACCCCTCCCATGTGAAGGTTATAGTCGTGGACTGAGAGGGGCTTTTCAATGACACGGGTTGCTCGCTCAATTTGTATTGTCGTGTCTGCGTGAATGGAGGAGAGCATGTAAACGTCACGCTTGTCTCTCCATTTCACCGCGAGCAGTTCTTCGTTACACAGTGCGGCCCTCTGCCCCCTTGCAAGACGGGTGCTAACGAGCCGTTGGGGGAAGCCCACGCGACTAGTTTGCGCGGTACCACAGGCGCCAATCCGTTCTAGAAACAAATGCCTAAAGAGGGCCACACTTGTGTAAAAATTGTCCACATAAAGATGGTACCCCTTGCCGAATAAGGGTGACACCGAGTCCCAAACTGTCTTCCCACTGCTCCCCAGGTAGTCAGGGCAACCGACCGGCTCCAGGGTCTGATCTTTTCCCTCATAGATCCGAAATTTGTGGGTATAGCCTGTGGCCCTTTCACAGAGCTTATACAATTTGACCCCATACAAACCGCGCTTGCTTGGGATGTATTGTTTGAAGCCAAGGCGCCCGGTAAAATGTATCAGGGACTCGTCTACGCAGATGTTTTGCTCTGGGGTATACAAATCTGCAAATTTCAGGTTGAAATGGTCTATGAGGGGCCGAATTTTGTGGAGCCGGTCAAAAGCAGGGTGGCCTCTGGGACGGGAGGTGCTGTTATCACTAAAGTGCAGGAAACGCAGGATAGTCTCAAATCGTGTCCTGGACATAGCAGCAGAGAACATGGGCATGTGATGAATTGGGTTCGTGGACCAATATGACTGCAATTCATGCTTTTTAGTTAGACCCATGTTGAGGAGGAGGCCCAGAAAAGTTTTAATTTCGGAAACTTGGACTGGTTTCCACCGGAAAGGCTGGGCATCATAGCTTCCCGGGTTAGCGGTTATAAATTGTGTGGCATACCTGTTTGTTTCGGCCACAACTAAGTCTAAGAGCTCCGCAGTCAAGAACAGCTCTAAAAATCCCAGGGCCGAACCGATCTGAGCTGTCTCAACCCGAACTCCAGACTGGGCAGTGAAAGGGAAAACTACAGGTGCGGCTGAAGTTGGGGACTGCCAATCAGGGTTTGCCAGCACCTCTGGGATTCTAGGGGCTCTACGGGCACGTCTTTGCGGTGGCTGCGACGGGGTCACTACTGCACGTGCCACCGTACCAGCTTCAACTGCCCTTCTGGTGCTCGCTACTTCACCAGGTTGTACGGCAGTGCTGGTACTAGGTCCAGGAAGGGCTGGGCTGCTGGTGTATGCCTCACCACGTAATCCGACAGCACCAGCCCCACTCTGCTGCTCTTGAAGCGGATCCTGCGCAACCTGCGGTCTAGCGACACGGGGCCGGGTACGCCTGGTGCTATCAGGGACCTCAGCCTCCTCGTCCGAGCTTTGGGTCAGAGAGCCACTGCTTTCTACAGGTTCGTATTCTGACCCGCTGGATTCATCAGATGAGGGTTCCCACTCCTCATCCGACTGGGTCAGAAGCCTGTAGGCCTCTTCAGAAGAATACCCCCTGTTTGACATGTGGGCAACTAAATTTAGGGGTATTCCCTGAGACTACCCAAGAAAAAAAAGCAAGCCTGTCTTACAAAGGGGAGGCTAGCGAAGTACCGGAGGCCGCTGCGGTTGATAAAAAATATCAAAACAGATTTTTTTATCGCCGCAGTGCGTGTAAAGTGAATGTGCAGCGATCAAAAAAAAATGTTTTGTCACTGCGGTGGGGCGGGCGTGGGTGAACGCACGTGTGGGCGACCGATCAGGCCTGATCGGGCAAACACTGCGTTTTGGGTGGAGGGCGAACTAAAGTGACACTAGTACTATTATAGATCTGACCGTGATCAGTTTTGATCACTTCCAGATACTATAAAAGTACAAATGCTGATTAGCGATACGCTAATCAGCGAATAACGGACTGCGGTGCGGTGGGCTGGGCGCTAACCGATCCCTAAACTACCTAACCAAGGGGCCTAAACTATACCTAAAACCTAACGGTCAATACCAGTGAGAAAAAAAAAGTGACAGTTTACACTGATCACTTTTTTCCTTTCACTAGTGATTGACAGGGGTGATCAAAGGGTTAATTGGGGTTCAGGGGGGTGATCTGGACCTATGTGTAGTGTTGGTGGGTACTCACTGTGTAGCCTGCTCCTCTGCTGGATCCAACCGACGAAAAGAACCAGCAGAGGAGCAGGCAGCCATATAACAGATCATATTTACAAATATGATCTGCTATCTGGCGCTCTGATTGGATTTTTTTAAAATCATCAGCTTGCCAGCCGCGATCATTGGCTGGCAAGCTGATGACGATTTACTCCCTGACGAAATGCCGGCCCGAACTGCGCATGCGCGGGTTGGCATAGCGCGTCCTCTCGCGTCTCGCGAGATGACGCGTATATGCGTGACTCTGCGCAGCGATGCCGCCTCCGGACCGCACATCTGCGTTAGGCGGTCCGGAGGCGGTTAAAGGGGTTTTCCAAGACTTTAGAACTGATTATACCCATGACCCCTGCCAATCAGCTGTTTGAGAAGGCAGCTGCACTCGCTGTAGCGCCGCGGACATCTCCAGCATTTCCTAGGCCAGTGACAACGCATTCATCGGTCACATGGCCTAGATGCAGCTCAGCCCCATTGAAGAGAACACCAATCACAGCCACTATACAATGTACGGTACTGTGCTTGATGAGCAGGGAGAGCGCCAGTGCCTTCTAAAACAACTGATCATTGCGGCTTCTGGCTGTCAGACCCCCACCGATCAGATACTGATTAACTATCCTGAGGATAGCTGATCAGTTCTAAAGTCTGTATGTTCGGCCTTAAATCACTAGCAAAACGTAGAGTATGGATCGGGTGATAGACAGATGAGATTGCAGAGATTCAGTAAGGTGCAGCACTGTGGAAATCTATGCACACATTGCAGAAATAGCCACATTCCAATGTTTGGAGTGCATCTTTTTGTCAATTACATTTCTCCTGCTAATCTGCCTCATAGAAACATGCCCATAAATGGTTACTGATGCTTCGCACAACTTTGCATAAACCAATAGTACAGGTAAAACGAAAATAAACTTTGTAATATATCTGTGAAAAATGCATTGTTCTCCAGTAATCAGCCCCCTCTCTTTTTCCTTAACTATAATCTCTCTCAGTTCTGTGATAAATCTGTTTTGAGACCCCAAAATGGGATGTCTGCTCACTTAAAGGGTTTCTGTCATCAGAAAAATCGTTATGTAGCTGGCTGAGAACGAGGATGTCAATCACCTTTACAAGGGTGTGCCAAACGGTGAGAGGACGGAGCCTCTAGGTGCTGCAGCAACGCCCCACTAGCACCTAGAGGCTCATTAGCAGATTATAAAAGTAATTATTTAGTGCAAACAGCGGCAGGCAGGGAGATATAAGTCATACTGTTATGTTCTGCTGACATTAGCACATCGCTAATGTCATCCAGCTACATAACCATTTTTTTAATGACAGAAACCCTTTAATTAAAGGCTATGTACACCTTTTAGGGAATTATTTTTATTATTGCATTTTACTCATCTTGAACTAAAAATTATTTTTTCAATTGGTCTTTATTAACAACTAGCAGAAGGACCCATCTTCGCACGGGTATATTTCATTTAATGTTTGTGTGTGTCCTTAAAAGATATGTCACGCTTTGGTGTGGGAGGGAAACACCACACCTAGCATAGGAGGGAAGGGGGGGGGGGGGCACAGGGAATCAGGCCTGAGTACTTGGGAAGGTAAATGGACACCTGCTAGTGAAAACCCTAACCAAACTCCTGACTGACTAGTAGTATGAACAGACCCCAAAGGTAGGTAAGTTCATACGCAGGAATACCTAGAGTCCTATCTAGCCCTATAGGACCCTGGTACGAATAGCAGGGATGAGACTACCTGTTCCTCCAAAAGGAAGGACGAACAGGAGTCTCCTTCAGGCATAATACAAACAATAGGGAAATCCAACACACAGAAACCAAACAAAATACAAAAGGGAAAGGAAAGACTTAACTTCAAAGGAGCAATGGAAGCACCATGAACTCAGCCGAGAGCCAACCACAATCTATCCAAAGGTCCAAACAGAAGCTATAAACCGCACAGCATTTGTGGGAGAAGCAACTATAAATAGAGATGGTTAAATGACCCTGATAGCCACACCTGGGTAAAGAAGGTGTGGCAAGCACCAGAAACAACACAGACGTCATTTGATCCAAACAGAAAACATGTCAGATCAAACCACATGTTGCCAGTCTCACCGATCTTCTGCCATCTGTTGCGGGAACGTCTGTGACAATATAGACAGTATCCACTATAACAGTGACCTGTACAGTACTCTGCCTCTTTAACAGTGACCTCCACAGAGGCCGCCACTTTATTAGTGACCTCCACAGTACCCTATCTCGTTAACAGTGATTTCCACAATAACCCGCCCCCTTAACAGTGACCTCCACAGAGCTCCATCCTTAAATTTTGACCTCCATAACACTCCGCCCCTTAACATTGACCTCCATAGCGGACTGTCCCCTTAACTGTGACCTCCACCGTTACCTGCCCCCTTAACAGAGACCTCCACAGCGCCCGCCCCTTTAATATCGACCTCTACAGCATCCCGCCCCTTTAACAGTGACCTCCACAGCGGGCGCTCCTTTACTAGTGACCCCCAGAGTACCCCATTCCCTTAACAGTGACCTCTACAGCAATCTGCCCCTTAAAAGGGTTATCCAATTTCAAGAAAACCCCTGAGTGTATGTGTGTGTGTATGTCCGCTAAAGGAATCCGCACCGTCGCATTTACAATCGCGAAATTTGCCACATAGGTACATCAGGTGTCCGGGGAGGTTTTAGACCAGGTCTCTGCTCTCTAGGGCATACCGTTCCTGAAATATTCCAAAAAAATGCATTAGCCAATAGAAGCTTGGTCACATGACCCTTATCAGCCAATAGAAGCTCGCAGGCCGTTAGCCTCCACATACACAGTTTTACTCTAGGTTTCCATAACAACCCAGCCATTTCTTTTGACTGCTGTAGGTAAGCTTTAAAGGAAATCTGTCACCAGGATAATTGCTATTGAAGTAAAGCCATGGCCTAATAACAATTTAGTACCTTATTTCTAGATGTGCCTTTGTTCCAGCAATAGATGTTTTTATCCTCTGAAAATCCAGTTAATTTGGTATGAAAATGAGACAGTAAGGTGCCCAGAGGGGCCTCACTCTTGCAGGAAGGTGCCCAGATACGCCCCCTGCCACAATGTGTCCACCCTCAAAAGGCTTAAAACCCCACCCCAGGCCCCGCTAAGCCACACCCTGATCTTGTTAGGGCACGCCCCCTCCCACTCCTGAGCTGACAGGGATTGAAAAAATGAAGGTAAAAATCAACTTCTGTCAGTTGCAGAGGTGGGAGGAAGAGTGACTTTTTCCCTGCAGATTACACTCAGACAGCACTGTGCTGCTGTCTTAGAGTAAGCTGTTCAAAAAGACACGCCCCGTTTAGGCCACACCCTCTCCCACTCCTGAGCCGACAGGAATTGAAAAAGTGAAGGTACAAATCAACTTCTGTCAGTTGCATAGGTGAGAGGGAGGGTGACTTTCTCCCTGCAGCTTACACTCAGACAGCACAGTGCTGCTGTCTTAGAGTGAGCTGTTCAAAAGGACACACCCCCTATCCAGTAAAGGCCACTTTTAAGGGGGTGGGCCCCTGTGGAGGTCACTGTCAAGGTGGTGGTATGCTGTGAAAGTCACTGTTAAAGGGAAAGGCTGCTGTAAAGGTCAAAATTAAGGGGGTGGGCACTGTGGGGGGCTGTGGAGGTCACTGTTTTGGGGGCGGGGTGCTGTAGATGTCACTGTTATAGTGGATAGTGTTGATATCTTTTAACGACACACACAAACATTAAATGAAATAGATTAAATATACCCGAGCAAAGCCGGGTCCTTCAGCTAGTTTTTAATAAAGACCAAGTGAAAAAATATATATTTTAGCCCAACATGATGAAAATGAAATAACAAAAAAATTGCCCCTGAATGCCTACATAGCCTTTCAGGATCAGATTACACCATCCCATGGGTGTCTGTGGACAAGGGAGCAGCAGTGATGGAGAGAGACAGGCAGGACTCGGCAGCTAATAATAAGTGTTATATCTCACCCTAAGTGCTTTATTGACATCTATCTGGATCGGTACTTCTCTATAATGTACCATATGGCACTTCTGAGTGATTGTGAGTCAGGCAGAGAGAGAGAAGGAAAATAATCTGTGTTTGCATACTATGAGCAGTTGTAATTACAGCTTGACTCCACCTGCCAGCTAAGGGGCAAATGAGAATTAGATATGAAGTCTACAGATGGGAAAACTACTAAAAATTCCAGATACAAGTCATGTAATGGCCAGGTATAGTGCTGTCACTCATGTAGACACACATGGCAGCTTATTCTGAAAAGATATTTGAAACGACACTAGCCTGGCTATGAGCTGTGCGCTGCGATTGGCCAGCAGTGCAGCAAGGGACACGCCTCCTACAAGAAAACAGTCAGAGGGAGCGCAGGCACCGGAGCCTATACCGGGCGAACGGAGCGGCGCCCAGACTTGCTAGTAAGTGCAGGGGGACCCCTGGGCGCCGCTCTGCCCACAGGTATAGTTAGTTTTTCGTTTGTAGAGTAGTGAAAGGTCCTCTTTAACATCAAATCCCCAATTTAAGTGGCAGCTCTGACATTACATTTTTAATCTTACATTTTTGTAACAAACTTTATCTCTGTATGAAACTGTAATGAAACTTTATTTTTCAGCTACAAGACCTACACAAAGAAGCTACCCTGACCTCTCCAGCTATAATATGAATGAACGTGAGTATGAGCGAGATGAATTCTGCTGACTGTTTGGGGGCGCCATTTCACAATATATAGGATAATTGCAAAGAGCATGGTGTGCTGCCTGCATCTTTTGCGGCCCATTGAAGTGAATAGGTCTACATCTGATCCGCAAAAAAATGTGGATGTGGACAAAAAATGCATTGGTGTGCATGAGCCCTTAAATTGACGTCTGACCAGTCTTAATAAATTCCCACCAATATGTGAAACTGCACTTCTGAAACACGTCAGGTGCCAAAGTTGCAGTTGACAGTCTTGCAATTTTCAACATCAGTTTTTTCCATTGACTTCTATGGTAAGAAAATAAAAACCATAAGGGCTGCCACATTTCCCTCCTGTATTGTCTGTACTGCTGTCTGTAGTCAGTACACAGGTTGTAAGTGCTTTATGGTTGCTGTATTGGACCTGATACGTAGCGATTCCACAGACCATGACAGTCTCCAATAGAACCCTTCCTCCAGAGACGAGGGACTGACAGGGGAGTGTTTTACTCCAACGGCATCAAGCAGTATGACAGAGCTGCCATTAACACTACCACCATCTGGGTAATGTGAAATTGAAATATTTCATATTAAATGTTAATAAAATCTGATTTAAATTATGGTCATTTTCTGATGAAACATTACCTTCACTTCTGTCTTTGTTTCCCTCTTCCTTCTCCTAGTATATGTTAAGAGTCTTATAGACCACACAGTGCTACTTTGGGGGGGGGGGGGGGAAGGTGTGCAAATGATCTCTCTTTCCCCAAAAAAAAAAAAAGTAAGCTGAGCCTCTAATACCAGCAGGTGTAAGATGGCTATCCTAGAAGTCAATGTTTGACATTTTGAAATAGGACTTGTAGCGTAATTTAGGATTATAGCTAAGTCAGTACCTCATGGTCAGACAACTGGTTTTGGGGTGATTAACCCTCATCAGTACAAAGCAGAGAGAACTGGGTGGGAGGCCTTTGTCAGGATTCGGGGGGAGGGGCACTATTTCTCCTTGTATAGGCCATTCAAAGGGAAATGGGGGCTCTCCACAAAGGGGAAATAGTACCACCTAACCCTGACCAAGGCCCTTCACCCAGTACTGCCTGCTCTGCACTGATGATGGGCAATGACCCGGAAACAGCTGTGTGCAGATAAGGTGCTGGCTTACGTATAATTCTACATTATGTCTCAAGTCCTGTTTTAAAAGGTCAGACATTGACTTGTCAGATAGCTATTTTATATCCGCTGGCATTAGAGCCTCCTCTTTCTTTTCTTTTTTGAAAGATAGCTAATTTGCCTACCTTCCTCCTCACAGTCCTGTGACTAGGTGTATAACAACTGGCTGGAGCAGGATCCTCTCGCCTCTACCCTGTGTGCAATAGGACACTGTATTAGCAAGCCTCACCCCTCAGCTGTTCACTAGCCAGACATGGAACTGGATCAGCAGTCTAAGGCTACTTTCACACTGGCCTCTCACAAGCGGCCCGAAACGGATCAGTTAAGCCCCAAAGCATTCTGAATGGATAAGGATCCGCTCAGAATACATTAATTTGGCTGCTTTTGGCCTCCGTTGCGTTTTTTAGACGGTCACTAAAACGTTTTTGTGACCGTCTGACGATGCAGAGCCTAACGGATCCGTCTAGACTTACAATGTAAGTCGATGGGGACGGATCCGTTTTTCACTGACACAATATGGTGCAATTGAAAATGGATCTGTCCACCATTGACTTTCAATGTAAGTCAGGACGGATCCGTTTTGACTTAGACTTTTTTTTAAAATAAATAATGCAAACGGATCCGTTATTAACGGATACAAGCGTTTGCATTATTCGTGCGGATCTGTCTGTGCAGATACAAGACGGATCCGCACAAAACGTGAGTGTGAAAGTAGCCTAACACCTGTGTTTTTTGTGGGTTTTTTACAAAACTGTTTCAGGAGCATCCAGTAACTGTTGGCAAACTATTGTTTACTTTTATCATTCATGTCCATGTTTGGTGCTTCTTCACGGGCTCCTTCCTGTGGATTTCATACATTATTTTGGCTTTTTTTATTGTGTAACATTTTGCACATGCATATTGTTTCCTGGAATTTTTAAGTCCTATAGACAAGCTTATGGGAAAAACCCAGACTAAGGCTACATGCACACGATCGTATGTGTTTTGCGGTCCACAAATTGCGGATCTGCAAAAAAAATAAAAAAAAGGTTGACATCCGTATGCCATCCCTTTTTGCAGATCCAGTGTAACAATGCCTAAAACGAACAAGAATAGTTCATGTTCTATTTTTTTAGCGGGAATACGGATGCGGATAGCACACGTTGTGCTGTCAGCATTTTTTGAGGACCCATTGAAATGAATGGATCTGCATCCTATCTGCAAAAAAAAACAAAAAACGGAACGGACACTGAAACAAAATACGTTCGTGTGCATGAGGCCTAAGTGATATTTCTGGAGCATGCTGCGTTTTGGAGAAAACACTGACCCCAAAAACAACAAAACAGAATATTTCACTATAAAATTTAAAGTGCATCACAGCATTCCTGCACATGCATCTTTATAATATATTTGATTCAATTAATGTTATAGCATTGGAAAACTGTACAGACGAGTGGCCCCAGGGCTGGCATGTGGGTACATTACAATTGATTCACAAGAGATGCTAAACGGTAGGATGATAGAACCATATTTTATATAAGCCATAGCCACACATTGAGTGGACATCTAAAAGGCATCCCTGTAAATCACTCATTATTCCAGTAATCCTGATCTGAATTATTTCCAGGCTTTTATACCTCTAAGCAGCTGTAATCGAGTAAATATGTTAATCCGGCGGGTGGTTCCCTTCTGGCTTTTCTGTTACATCACCACCTACAAATACAAAGCACCAAATGTACCCAAATTATTTTTAGCCTAATACTTATAAGGGAATCCTTTGTGGGGATTATCCTATGCATAACATGTTTGTAGTAATTTTCCTATATGAATGAGGACAGTGGATTGTTGAATGGAGGAATAAAGTGCCTCGTGGAGGGGGGATAGATAAATGCTTTCAATTCTGCTTCTTGACGTACACAGCTCTAGGTTAAGGTGCGCCCCCTACAGTACATTCCATGTAAAGTCGTTTAACCTTACCAGTACTGTATGTATTAGTAGTGGGATGAAACCCAACAAACATACGGAGAACATACCAACTCCATGCAGATCTTGTCCTTGCTTCGGTTTGAACCCCAGTCCTGCAAGGCAACAGGAAAACTATGGCTATCCATTTTTTCTCTGTCTTTTAGATGACTGCTGTCTGAAGTAGCGGTGTAGTTCTATGGTTGTCAGATGTGACAATGCCAGCATGAGGGAAGTCTACCCACTGACATATTAACGCCAGTCGATATGTGATATATAGTCATGTGTCCTACCAACAGGTGCCAGACATGAAAGAAGGGCCTTTGAAGATCCCTTTCCAACGCCACTATAAACATGATGCCTGTTCAGATTGTAGAAACATATGTTATTTGTATGGTGAGGTAATCCTAGTTGTAGGACAACTTTGGCGCCGCTTTGGATGAAACGATAGCATAGGATGGGTGGAAATATAACCTAACCGATATCTGTTTTCCTTGTTGGCAGAAGCCAGTGCGCAATCTCTTTAGACACAATCTCATGCCTAAGGTCAGCCTTATGAACTAAACTAATAACACACAAAGGGGGTCATTTATGAAGCAAGTACGCCCATATTAGGTGTATTTCTGGCACGGATTGTGGTGCAATCTGCGACTTTTCCCCTCTTACGCCAGATCTAAAAAAGTGGGCGTGATGTGGGAAAGGGATGTGTCACGACCGCTATCCCAGCAGCAGTCGTGTCGCACCAGACGGAGGGGAAGGGGGACCCTTATCTACGGATGGGAAATAGAACGGTCACCCCTGACTAACCCTAAGCTGGCACCTGTCTGCCCTGATACCCTAGACTGGGTGTGAACCCGTGCGGCGAGCAGGATGCCTAAACCCTCAGTCACCCTAACAAGACTAGACTGGGGAAAGGCAGATGGGAGCACTAGTCACCATCACTCACGTCTAGGAGAACAACAGGGGAAGACAGCAACAAACAAACAAACAATCAAACATAGATAGACTTATCCAGTCACGAGCAGAGAAGGTGATCCCAGTAACGACGGTCCACACCAGACGAGAGCTCCACAGCAATACCATCAAACGATCTCCTTCAAAGGTCAGAATAGCACTGGAAGTAAGGACTATATCTGGCAATGACTGCAAGTGAAACTGAAACTAATATAGTAGCTGGGAGTGGCAGACAGGACTCACCTGAGAAGGATGCCTACAAACTCCCAGTCAGGACAAAAAGGTTCACAAGGCAAAACCCTGATGACATACCCTGAACCACAGAGCAAACTCACAAGCTATCGCGAGTAGCAAGTCGCTGCGACCTTCTCCTCCCAGACCTGTCTGGATCAGTCACAGTCGTGACAGGATGGGACGATAGGCCCATCTCATTTACCATTTTCTATGCCTGTTTTAGGCATAGACAATGGTCTAAATGTAAGACAGCAAGGAAGCTGTCTTACATTTAGAAGCCGCGTGGATCTGCCGAAGTTATGTAGAGGCCGGCTGCCAGTGCAGGGCTTTATTAAGCCTGGCATCTAAAATCACATTGAGTAAACGTTCACAGTGCAGGGAGAAAGAGTGTGCGAGCCCTTGATTTTAATAACCTGTAGACCACTCTTTAGCAACCATCACCTTCACCAAAAGTAGTGGCAAATAAATTTTGCACAACATTGAGGAGGAATTTGGATCATTTCTCCCTGCAAATGTGTAAATGTTGATTAATATTTCTGGGATGCCTTGCATGCACAGTCCTCTTCAGGTCATGCCACAGCATCTCAATAAGGTGAAGGTTAGTACTCTGACTTGGCTGTTCCAAAACACAAATCTTATTTTTTCTGCTTTTTTTATTTATTTATTTTTTAGTTAATTTACTTGTGTCCTTTCGGCTATTGTGTTGGTTTATTATCCATTTTGTATTCAGCTTGAGATCATGGACTACTACCCTTATGTTCTTCTGTAAAATGTTTTGATACACCTGGTGATTGCAAGCGGCCTAGGAATGAGACTGCAAAGCAATCCCTACTATGGTGCTCCTTCCACCATGCTCTTGGAATTTTTACTTCCAAACATAGGGTTTGTGAATATGTGTTACAAAGTTCCACTTTTGTTCTGTATATCCATAGAACATTTTCCCAGAAGTACTGTGGAACATCCAGGTGGTTTCGGCAAACTTGAGGCAGGCTACAGTGGGGTTTTTTTAGGACAGCAGTGGCTTTCTTCATGGTTAATCCTTGAACACCATTCTTTTTACATGTTTCACTGATAATGGACACATAAACATAAGCTTTAGCAGTTTGTAGACTATTTGGGTTGTTTCTCACCTTTTTCAAGATTGCCTTTTGTGCTCTTGGCGTGATCTTCACAGGAGGCCTATTCCTAGGGAGTATATTCACAGTTCTAAATGTCCTCTATTTGTAGATAATTTGCCTAACCATGGATTGATATACACCCAGCTCTTTACCAGTGCTTTTGTAGCCATCTCCAGTTGCATGCATCTTTATAACGTTTTCTGAACATTGTTTTCTTCAAAGCATGGTCCATACTAACCAGTCGTTCTTGAGAAGAATAGATTTGTCAGTAACCAGGCTTTGTGTGCCTTTATTCAATGGGCAAAGCACTTGTGAAAGCCACACTACCAATCTCATCTCTCAAATGAAATACATTTTGACAATTAGCTCTTGGAGATGTCATTAACACAGAGGCTTACTTCCTTTTGCTCCCTGCTCTGCGCATGTTTACTTAATGTGCTTAATAAAAGACAGGAGTGATACAACGGTTTCTATACAGTTACAGTGATCCCTCAAGATACAATGGCCTCAGGATACAATTATTTCAACATACAATGATCTTTCCTGGGCCATCGTAAGTTAAAACTAGACTCAACATACTATGTCTCAGACTCGGATCCAACCAATCAAGGCCACTTCTGGTAAATTAGTTGTATACATTGCTAGTTAGCAGCTATTCCTGACTGTTATATGTAAGGACTTGTTTTATCTGTCTTAGTTATCTGCCTATTTTTCTTAAATCTTCATTTTCTCTTATCTTGGATGACATTTTGGAGCTTTGGAACCAATTACTCAAGTTACAATGGTTTCAACATATAATGGTCGTCCTGGAACCAATTAATATTGTATCTTGATAGACCACTGTAGTTTAGTTACAGTGTGCTTGTCTATAATTTTGACTTCCTGTAGATAACAATCAGATCATGTAATCATTAGTAATTAATGTAAAAATCCAGGTAATTTCAAAGGGCTCACCTAACTTTTTCTTGCAACTGTATGAGTTAATATTTGCACTTTGAGATGTCATGGTGACATTTTGCTTTATTGTGTTTTTTATGGTTTAAGTGACTTATGTTTTTGGAAAAATGGCAAGAATCCAACTTTTCTTCTGCCTTACATGTCACAAATTGTTCTATACCTTATCATCATTGCGCTATTTTAGGTCTGTTTAATATTCACCTCTCTCTATAAATGTGACTCAGAAGATATAATAATAATACAAAGGGAATTATTTAAGTCTAATTAGCTATCACTTTGCTTTCTTTTAGTATCTCTATTCCTCCATTTATAATTTGCCTTTAAGACACCCGTTCCGATTGAGAAATGAATCCATATTCTTAATGGTTTGGCTTGTAGCTAAAATTTCCATGACAAAGCCTTTCTATTTCCTTCATATATCTTTTATTATTACTCGTTCCATTTATGTGTTCATTTAGTTTAAGACATTTTACTTCAATGTAATTCCATAGAGCAACATTATCAAAGAGCAGGTTCCACCCAACAATTAAAATAATACTGCACCATTTGCATCAAACTTCATGTTGATCCTACCAAGGTAAATGTCCCATGGGCTAGAATGACACCATTGGGATGACTCAATCCTCCCCCACAATGAAATTAATGTCCTTGAGGAAGCTCTGCCAAAAACCCAGACGAGGTAGCAATTTGGAACTTCAGAGAGTATATTTCTTTATTTGATGCCTAAAACACTCGAACATGCAAAAGTAGCCTTTGAGGTCTCAGGAATGCTGGACAAAGGCCTATTTCATAGGAATCCGCAAATAATTCCGCTATATGGTACTTAAAAGGGTTGTCCGACCCAGCAACTAAAATTAAGGGCCTAGTGGAATGTGTTTAAATAAGCACTGCTTCTGGTCCCATATGGACATTCCGTCCATGGTCACATACACTGCTGCAGCCATCACTAACCTCAGCAGTAATGCGTCCCTGAGTAGCATGTTATTGTAGAGGCTCAGTGGTCATTCTCAGTATAATTCTCAGTTGTCTCTAAGCTGATGGGTGGGCACTAGCTGTTCTCCATAGAATACACACAAAAAACAGCAGTTTCTGCTTTCTGACTCTCGCTTCTGGTCTCAAACTCATTCAGAAGCACCATATAAGACATTGTAGAGAGGTAATGTGATGTAAATAAATCACTTAGGATGGGATACTATTAGCAGCTGAATGTGCTGATCATGTCTGTCTGTCTCTGTCTGCTGGTTTCTTTCTGCCTTTCCTACCTCGTCCCCTCTCCATACATACCTATGGGATGATGTCATCTGATCCTTCATTGAGCATGCAGCTTGTTTGGGTCTCTCAATACAAAGTTCTCATTAGATTTTTCTATAATAAGATATATTACAAAGTTTCTTATATTCACCTGTTTTATTGATTTTTCCAAAGTTGTGTGAAAGTAACTGTTTAAATGTGTTTTAAATAGTAAGATATTCTTACTCATATTCTTCAAAGGTGCCCCCTGTCAGCACCAGTCCTGGGTCCCCAACTTTACGTCTGGTAATTTCTTTGACTTGGGATAGAATTTCCTGCATGATTGCTGTGTGTGAATTGGGCTGACTGGCTCGTTTTCATAGCAAAACCAGTCCCATTCTATTAATGCTTTGGTTGTGGCCAAAAGGGGAACCTTTGCTCATTGAAGAGTATAAGTAAGGCCGGATTTACATGTCTGGACTCCTATACAGTCAGGTCCATAAATATTGGGACATGGATACAATTCTAAAATGTTTGGCTCTATACACCACCACAATGGATTTGAAATTAAATGAACAAGATGTGCTTTAACTGCAGACTGTCAGCTTTAATTTGAGGGTATTTACATCCAAATCAGGTGAACGGTGTAGGAATTACAACAGTTTGCATATGTGCCTCCCACTTGTTAAGGGACCAAAAGTAATGGGACAGAATGATAATCATAAATCAGACTTTCACTTTTTAATACTTGGTTTCAAATCCTTTGCAGTCAATTACAGCCTGAAGTCTGGAACGCATAGACATCACCAGACGCTGGGTTTCATCCCTGGTGATGCTCTGCCAGGCCTCTACTGCAACTGTCTTCAGTTCCTACTTGTTCTTGGGGCATTTTCCCTTCAGTTTTGTCTTCAGCAAGTGAAATGCATGCTCAATCGGATTCAGGTCCGGTGATTGACTTGGCCATTGCATAACATTCCACTTCTTTGCCTTAAAAAACTCTGGTTGCTTTTGCAGTATGCTTTGGGTCATTGTCCATCTGCACTGTGAAGCGCCATCCAATGAGTTGTGAAGCATTTGGCTGAATATGAGCAGATAATATTGCCCGAAACACCTCAGAATACATCCTGATGCTTCGGTCAGCAGTCACATCATCAATAAATACAAGAGAACCAGTTCCATTGGCAGCCATACATGCCCACGCCATGACACTACCACCACCATGCTTCACTGATCAGGTGGTATGCTTAGGATCATGAGCAGTTCATTTACTTCTCCATACTTGTCTCCTCCCATCACTCTGGTACAAGTTGATCTTGGTCTCATCTGTCCATAGGATGTTGTTCCAGAACTGTGAAGGCTTTTTTAGATGTCGTTTGGCAAACTCTAATCTGGCCTTCCTTTTTTTGAGGCTCACCAATGGTTTACATCTTGTGGTGAACCCTCTGTATTTACTCTGGTGAAGTCTTCTCTTGATTGTTGACTTTGACACACATACACCTACCTCCTGGAGAGTGTTCTTGATCTGGCCAACTGTTGTGAGGGGTGTTTTCTTCACCAGGGAAAGAATTCTTCGGTCATCCGCCACAGTTGTTTTCCGTTGTCTTCCGGGTCTTTTGGTGTTGCTGAGCTCACCAATGCGTTCCTCCTTTTTAAGAATGTTCCACACAGTTGTTTTGGCCACGCCTAATGTTTTTGCTATCTCTCTGATGGGTTTGTTTTTGTTTTTTCAGCCTAATGATGGCTTGCTTCACTGATAGCGACAGATCTTTTGGATCTCATCTTGAGAGTTGACAGCAACAGATTCCAAATGCAAATAGCACATTTGAAATGAACTCTGGACCTTTTATCTGCTAATTGTAATTGGGATAATGAGGGAATAACAAACACCTGGCCAAGGAACAGCTGAGAAGCCAATCGTCCCATTACTTTTGGTCCCTTAACAAGTGGAAGGCACATATGCAAACTGTTGTAATTCCTACACCGTTCACCTGATTTGGATGTAAATACCCTCAAATTAAAGCTGACAGTCTGCAGTTAAAGCACATCTTGTTCGTTTCATTTCAAATTGTGGTGGTGTACATAGCCAAAAATGTTAGAATTGTGTTGATGTCCCAATATTTATGGACCTGACTGTATATCTCCCTATGATGCTGTGAGTTGGGGTCTTTAAACCTGCGGTCAGTACAGGATATATGTCCAGAATCTGGCCTGAGTTGTGAATCTTGCTATTTTAAAAAATATTTTTGAGCTAGGCAACCCTTTAATGGGGCCTGTTGGAGGCTATTTGAGGATACTATGGAGAACAGTCCATGTGATACAGCTGACATAACCAGTTAGAAACAGGATATTCTGCCCAGGTCATGATCTTGTACAGATTTTGTCAAAGCTCGTTACAGATGTCTTCATCGTAATGTTTCATCCAAGGCAGCTGTTATGAAGTTAAAATTAAACAATTTTAACGCAAATAGAAACCAAGTTTCACATCTTCTTCTATATTCCCCTTGCATCTAGCAGGATACAGCTCAGTGTACAGTAGCGGCATAAAATAAGGCTACCCCTGAAATAACACAGGTGCAGGCATAAACTTCTGTGTGTAATGTGATGGGAAAATTGCCTAAAAGTTGCTCTGGTCCCTGAGCATTTAGATTGTTATCAGTATGTCTTTGCTTCTTTTTATCCAGGATGTGGAAATTAGTTTTTTATTTACTTTTTTCTTTTCCATACTTTTTACATTTATGGTCATGGTGTTATTGTTTTTACAGCTTTTATTTATCCTGGGAAACGTAGCCACAGTGTTAATAATATAAGCCTAAATTGTCTCTTTTTCCAGGTAGACCCCTAAATTATCAGGAACTCTCTAATGCTAACCATTTTCACATGAGCTAAACCAGAAAGTTTTGTAGAGCATTGACCATTTCAATATAAATATAGCATTAGAGACAGTTTACGCATACTAGGCTCTTAACGAAACAGTAAACTGCACTTGTATTATACTGTCACGGTGGGGAGTGGGGGGAAACTCCCCACCGTACAATGTCACCAAATACTAGGCCATAGGCAGGGAAAAGGGAGCTGGTCACCTCCTAAAGCTTCCCTAAAATAGCCCTAGTCTCCTGGCTGTATGAGCCGCCTTCAATGGTAAGGGGGCTCATACTCACGAACCTAGAAGTCTAGGAATCCCTGCATCGCCCTCAACATCGTGACAGGGCAGAGATCTCCTGTTTATCCATCACCACGGATGAAAGGCATCTCCAGCGGCCCAGTAGCTGACAGGGAGAAAGACAATGCAGCAACTGCACGGCAGGTAAGAACACAGCTTAACAACAGAACATCAAACACTTACCTGCCGCAGCAAAGATGGAAAAACACCAAAACAACCTGGACCCCCATGCGGACACCGATGCAAGGTGGCTCCAGGCAAGGCTGCTAATATCTTCAGGTTCACCTCTCCGGGAAACCAATGGGACCCCCTTTCGGAGGTAACACACACCAAGGGAGACATCTTGCACACATGCAGGGACAAACACCAACAACATGCCAGACATGCAACCACAAACAAGACGTACCCCAAACCTCCAACTCAAACCCACACCATAAACGACACACCAGGAAGGGAAAGAAGACCAGGAGGAAACACTCATCGCAGATGACATTGCTAATAACCTTTATGTCAAACTTGGATGGCCCTCAGTTCTCATCCAAGTACAGATCAAGCATCTCTCTTGCAAGACAGACAAGCCAAAACTCATCTCGGTCTCCAAGCCAGAGTATATAAAGAGACCTGAGACCACACCCAAGTCACCACTTTGCTGTGTGGTGTGTGTGTGTGGGGTTAATACACTGGCTGGAGCAGGGACACACGAACGGACCGCGGTAAGTAAAGGGTCAACAGTCAGGGAGCTCCCTGCCTCTCCCATTGGGGGGCTGCTGTGCCTTTGCAGCCCCCAGACAGGGGTGACAGAGGGAGGGAGCTCCCCCCCCTTCCCCGTCTTCTCAGTTGTGGCAGACGGGGAAGGTTCCCATGGCAACAGGAAGCCTTCTCAGGCATCCTGCTGTCCATGGTGCTGAACAGGCATAGATCTGTTCAGACAAAGTGTGAGTAAAATACAGTACAATACACTATATAGTGTACTGTACTGTATTATACAGACATCAGACCCACTGGATCTTCAAGTACCAAGTGGGTCTGGGTAAAAAAAAAAGTAAAAATCAAAAAACACATTTATCACTGAATAAAATAAAAATAAATACACTACACATGTTAGTTATTGCCGCGTCCGTAACGACCTGATCTATAAAACGGTCATGTTACTTTCCCCGCACGGTGAACGCCATAAAAATATAAACTATGAGGAAATTGAAATTTTGCCCACCTTACTTCCCAAAAAAGGTAATAAAAGTGATCAAAAAAGTTGCATGTACCAATTAAACCGTCACCTCATCCCGCAAAAAATGAGCCCCTACATGAGACAATGGCCCAAAAATAAAAAATAAACTATGGGTCTCAGACTATGGAGACACTATAACATGATTTATTTTTCTTGGTTTCAAAAATGATATTATTGTGTAAAACTTACATAAATAAAAAAAAGTATACATATTAGGTATCGCCGCATCCGTATCGACCGGCTCTAAAAAGATATCACATGACCTAACCTGTCAGATGAATGTTGTAAATAACAAAAAAAAAACGGTTCCAAAAAAGCTATTTCTTGTTATCTTGCCTCACAACAAGTGTAATATAGAGCAACCAAAAATCATATGTACCCTAAACTAGTACCAACAAAACTTCCACCCTATCCCGTAGTTTATAAAATGGGGTCACTTTTTGGGAGTTTCTACTCTAGTGGTGCATCAGGGGGGCTTCAAATGGGACATGGTGTCCAAAAAAAAAGTCGAGCAAAATCTGCCTTTCAAAAACCGTATGGCATTCCTTTCCTTCTGCGTCCTACCGTGTGCCCGTACAGCAGTTTACGACCACATATGGGGTGTTTCTGTAAACAACAGAATCAGGGCCATAAATAATGAGTTTTGTTTGGCTGTTAACCCTTACTTTGTAACTGGAGAAAAATAGTAAAATGGAAAATTTGGCCAAAAAAATTTAAATTCTGAAATTTCATCTCTATTTGCCAATAACTCTTGTGGAACACCTAAAGGGTTAACGACATTTGTAAAATCAGTTTGAATGGGGTCATCTTTGGGTGGTTTCTATCATGTAAGCGTCACAAAGTGACTTCAGACCTGAACTGGTCCTTAAAAGGTTGGTTTTTGAAAATTTCTGAGAAATTTCAAGATTTACTTCTAAACTTCTAAGCCTTGTAACATCTGCCAAAAATAAAATATCATTCCCAAAATGATCCAAACATGAAGTAGACATATGGGGAATGTAAAGTAATAACTATTTTTGGAGGTATTACTATGTATTATAGAAGTAGATAAATGTAAACTCAAAAATTTGCAAATTTTTCCAAATTTCTTGTAAATTTTGTATTTTTTTTATAAATAAAAAAAAATAATTTTGACTCCATTTTACCAGTGTCATGAAGTACAATATGTGACGGAAAAACAATCTCAGAATGGCCTGGATAAGTCAAAGCGTTTTAAAGTTATCACCACATAAAGTGACACTGGTCAGATTTGCAAAAAATGGCCTGGTCCTGAAGGTGAAAATGAGCCCGGTCCTTAAGGGGTTAAAGGGGAATTGCACACACAGGCAAAAGGCAACAGGTTGCCGCAGACAACAGCATGCGTGGCCAGCAAGTCACAGCGCACACAGCAAAACCCGTGACACTGCCACAACATGCCAAAACAGCAACATGTTGCCACCGGCAACAGCGAGCGTGGCAACAGTGTCACGGCGTACACCATAGGCCGTGCCAGATACCGATAGATGTAGAGATGGCCATTAGTGTTGATCGAGCACCAAAGTGCTCAGGTGCTCGAGTAGAGCACTTTGGGATGCTCGGGTGCGCTATAGAGCACCCGAGCACAATGGAATTCAATGGGAGAACCAGAGCATTAAACCAGGCACCCCCTGCTCTGAAGCGGTTAGGGTGTCTGGTTCATATGAAAAGGTCAGAAATTAATGGAAACACCACTGAAATGGTTCTGGAACAGCATGGGGAGGATGTCTGGATGCATCTTGAACTCCCAGGTCGCTGCTGGGAACGATGTTGTCTGAGTAGTACGCCACTTTTACAGACTGACAATAATACGCACAAAACCGAAGATAAAATCGATTTTAGAGGAAAAATTGTTAGGAAACATTCTTTCCTGTATATTTACTTGTATATAAAGTGCAAGTGCTGCCAAAAATTACAAGGAAGAGGCACTCTGACACAACCTGTATATCACATAAATGAGGGCCTAATTCACATTGTGGTACAATTGTTCAGGTAGTGGGACTCCTACACTCATAAAGCCTATGCACTAAGTGAAAGGGCTGCCAAAAATTACAAGGAACCGGCACTCCAATACACCCTTTGTTATACCTAAAGGAGGGTATCATTCACACCCTTGAAAACATTTAGGGGCGAGGGCCTGCTGGTGACCCTCTAAAACCTTAGAGGTGAGGGTCTGCTGCTGAACTGACCCTCTAAAACATTAGGGACGAGGGCCTGCTGCTGATCTGACCATCTAAAACATTAGGCGTGAGGGTCTGCTGCTGACCCTCTAAAACATTAGGAGCGGGGGCAGCCTAATAAGCATTTTGATATGATGGAGGAGGACGAGAAAAGGCTGATTGAACCATATACCCTTTTTTTGTGGTGGAAGGGGTGCATAGCAATACAGGTGTATTTAATACACCATAAAATACACATTTAAAGTGCCTTTATGTTCAGCCGCTTTCCTCTGGTGGAGTAGAGAAGTCAGGGGCAATCCATGCCTTGTTCATTTTGAGTCAAGTTGTCAGCATTTTCAATTGACAAGCGGATACACTTATCAGTTATTATGCACCCAGCAGCACTAAATACGCTCTTTGACAAAACGCTGGCGGCAGGGCAGGCCAGCACCTCCAAGGCTTAGAGCACCAGTTTGTGGCATGTGTCCAGCTTGGACACCCAATAGTTGTAAGGCACTGAGGAATCACTGAGGACACTGACACGATCTGCTACGTACTCCACTATCTTCCAAAACTTGTCCCTCCTTGTGACACTAGGCTGCGCATCAGGGTGAGGGTGCTGACAGGGTGTCATGAAACTGTCCCAGGTCTTCAAGAGTGTTGCCCTGCCTCTGTTGGAACTGCTGTGTATTCCCCTAGTCTCTCCTTCTCAGTTGCCCAAGGAACTACGTACTCTGCTGCCAGCGTTGTCAGCTGGAAATTTTTGGAGCAATTTTTCCACAAGGACCCTCTGGTATTGCACCATTTTGCTAGTCGTCTCCACCACAGGAATTAGAGATGAGAAGTTCTCTTTGTAGCCGTGGTCGAGAAGGGTGAACAACCAGTAATCAGTGTTGGCCAAAATGCGTATAACGCGAGGGTCACAGGAAAGGCAGCATAACATAAAGTCAGCCATGTGTGCCAGAGTCCCAACAGACTTCGCTGTCCTCATCAGGAGGATGACTCTTAATCTCCTCATCCTCTTCCTCCTCTTTGGCCCATCCACGCTGAACAGATGGAATAAACCTGCTATGGTACTACCCTCTGTAGCGGAGGCAACCGTCTACTACTCCTCATCCAATTTGCGCTGAGAAGACAAACTGAGGGTGGTCTGGCTATCACCCTGTGTACTGTCTTCCCCCATTTCCACATCTTTCACATGCAAAGCATCCGCCTTCATTGTGAGCAGTGAGCGTTTCAGTAGACACAGAAGTGAGATGGTTATGCTGATAATAGCGGCATTGCCGCTCACCATCTGTGTTGATTCCTCAAAGTTAAACCTCACAGACATCCATGCCCACTCTTCGCTTGTAAAGAGCTGAAGCTGACTGGAAAGGCGATGACCATGTTGCAGCTTGTATTCCACTACTGCCCTCTGCTGCTCACAAAGCCTGGCCAACATGTGGAACGTCGAGTTCCAGCGTGTGCTCACATCACACAAGTCGGGGAGCTGGCAATTGCAAGCGCTTCTGCAGCGTTGCCAGACCGGCAGCTGCTGTAGATGACTTTTGGAAATGGACACACACGTGGCGCAACTTCTCCAGTAGCACAGGCAAATTGGAGTAGGTTTTGAGAAATCGCTGAACCACTGTGTTGAACACGTGGGCTAGGCATGGTATGTGTGTGAGCTTGCCAAGCTCCAAGCCGCCACCAAGTTACGGCCATTATCAGACACGGCTATGCCTGGTTGTAGGTTGAGTGGCGAGAGCCACAGCTGTCTGGTCCCTTATACCCTGCCATGGTGTGCTGTTTGTCACCTAAGCAAATTATTTTCAGCACGGCCTGTTGCCGCTTCCCCACTGCAGTGTTACACTGCTTCTAGCTACTGACTGATGGCTGACTGGTGCTGCAAGATGAGAATTCAGAGGTGAAAGTGGAGGAGGAGGAGAAACGGGGGTTGCAGCCACTAATGTAGTTGGTGGCGGAAATCCTGATGGAAGTAGGGCCCGCAATCCTTGGCGTTGGTAGCACCTGTGCCATCCCAGGGTACGACTCACTCCCGATCTCCACAACATTCACCCAGTGTGCCGTCAAGGAAATGTAGCGTCCCTGGCCAAAAGCACTTGTCCATGTGTCAGTCGTTAAGTGGACCTTCCCAATAACTGCGTTGGTCAGGGCACGGGTGATGTTACTGGACACATGCTGGTGTAAGGCGGGGAAGGCACACCGGGAAAAATATTGGCGTCTGGGGACTGAGTAACGAGGGACGGCCACCCCCATCAGGCTGCGGAAAGCCTTAGTGTCCAGGGCCAGCAATTTGGAAAGGTGCGCATTTAGTCCGGTGGTATGGACATCTGTACACTGTGCTGGGACACAGAAGTGGATGTGCTAGCTGATGGTGCTTGCAAAGGTCCAGGTGCATGGCGGGAGGCATCCGGGCCTGCGTCTTGGACAGGGGATTGGCCAGCACGTAACACAGGGGAAAAGGAGGCAGCGGTGTGACCCGCAGACACTGGTTGTGGACCCAGGCCCACCTTTTAGGGTGCTTTGATGCCATGTGGCGGATCATGCTGTTGGTGGTGAGGTTGCTAGTGTTCACGCCCTCGCTTATTTTGGTACGGCACAGGTCGCAAATGACAATTCTTTTATCAACCACACTTTCCTCAAAAAAGCGCCATACTGCGGAACACCTACCCCTTTGGCAAGGGAAATTGCCGCAAGGGGGTGCTCCAGGGAACGGGTGCTCCAGGGAACAGTTGCGGGCCTGTTTGGTGTGGCCCGCAATCTCCATTTTTCCACCCCACTGCCTCTTCCAGCCTGTTGCGGTGCTGCGGATCCCTCCCCCTCTGTACTGCTGTCCTCGTTCAGCTTGCCACCTTCCCAGGTTGGGTCAGTGATTTCATCGTCCACCACCTCCTCTTCCACTTCCTCACTCTGGTCATCCTCCTGACTTGTTGACCTAACAAGAACCTCACTTATTGACAACTGTGTCTCATCCTTATCATCAACCTCTTGAGACACTAATTGCCGTTGACTTGTTGTCATGGTCTTACCTTCGTTTGACATGTGCTGGCGGCCATCTTGGTTTCTGGGTTTCTTGTAGCCTCCCACCCTGCGGCTTCTCCTTCCCACTTGGAGGAGCTGGATGCCTAGCTCATATATATAGAAGGTCTGTGGCTTCAGTTCCTTGCTTGGTCCTCCCTGTGTTCACATGCTTCTAAGACTGCTGCTGCTTCTGGTTCCTGATCCTGGCCTCGTCTGACTACCCCGTTGGTTCCTGATCCTGGCTTCGTCTGACTACCCCGTTGGTTCCTGATCCTGGCTTCGTCTGACTACCCCGTTGGTTCCTGATCCTGGCCTCGTCTGACTACCCCGTTGGTTCCTGATCCTGGCTTCGTCTGACTACCCCGTTGGTTCCTGATCCTGGCTTCGTCTGACTACCCCGTTGGTTCCTGATCCTGGCTTCGTCTGACTACCCCGTTGGTTCCTGATCCTGGCTTCGTCTGACTACCCCGTTGGTTCCTGATCCTGGCTTCGTCTGACTACCCCGTTGGTTCCTGATCCTGGCTTCGTCTGACTACCCCGTTGGTTCCTGATCCTGGCTTCGTCTGACTACCCCGTTGGTTCCTGATCCTGGCTTCGTCTGACTACCCCGTTGGTTCCTGATCCTGGCTTCGTCTGACTACCCCGTTGGTTCCTGATCCTGGCTTCGTCTGACTACCCCGTTGGTTCCTGATCCTGGCTTCATCTGACCACCCTCCTGGTTCCTGACCTCTGTCTACGCAAGACCCTGCTTCGGTTTAGCCATCCGTTTGGACTTTTGCTACGGCTTGGTTTCCAATAAAGCCTTCTTATTTCCACTCATCTCTGTTGTACGTCTGGTTCATGGTTCCATGACACTTGTTGGCAACAGTGTCTCATCATCATCATCCACCACGTGAAACACTAATTGCCACCCCCCACTGTTTGTGAATCAGTGCACAAGATCCCCTCATGTCTCTCTTCAAGTGGGCTTGGCGAGAGGCCCAAATCAAGGAATGGCGCTGAAAAGAGCTCCTCGGAATATCCGAGTGTGGGATCACTTGTTTGCCAAGACTCTCCATGGTGGGAGGAAGGAGGATCAGGGTGAGGATTCTGCTGACCAGACTCTTGGCTACTGAGCCTGGACTTTGTGGAAGACAGCATGGTGCTTAAAGGGAACCTGTCATCAACGTTATACTGTCCTCACTGAGGGCAGCATAAGTTAGTGACAGAAATGCTGATTTTAGTAAGTGTTTGCTGAGAACCAGCATCATAATCATTGCAGCACAGGCCTTGAAAATAGTAAAATCTACTTGAGAAGAGTCATGGTTATTCATAATCTCCTGCACAACCCGCCCACCTGCTGATAATTAGCAGTTCTGGCCACTTCCCCATCCCTTACTGCTCGCCTTGAGCATATTAAATGGTATATATGCTTGCAAGTATGTCACACGTACAGTAGCACAGGTTTTTTAAAGTGTATGCAGAAATAAATTAGACTGAATGTCACAGATATTTAGGATGCGCAATTGTTATACAGGAGATGTAGCGCAGGTAATGTCGCTGTCACCAGCGGCAAAATAAATAGACTGAATGTCAGATATTTAGGATGCGCAAACGTTATACAGGAGATGTAGCGCAGGTAATGTCGCTGTCAACAGTTGCCAAACAATTGCGCTGAATGTCAGATATTTAGGATGCGCAAATGTAACACAACAGATGTAGCAGAGGTTGTGTCACTGTCAGCAGCGGCCAAACAATTGCACTAAGTTTAGCTAATAATATACACTCACCTAAAGAATTATTAGGAACACCTGTTCTATTTCTCATTAATGCGATTATCTAGTCAACTAATCACATGGCAGTTGCTTCAATGCATGTAGGGTTGTGGTCCTGGTCAAGACAATCTCCTGAACTCCAAACTGAATGTCAGAATGGGAAAGTAAGGTGATTTAAGCAATTTTGACCGTGGCATGGTTGTTGGTGCCAGACGGGCCGGTCTGAGTATTTCACAATCTGCTCAGTTACTGGGATTTTCACGCACAACCATTTCTAGGGTTTACAAAGAATGGTGTGAAAAGGGAAAAACATCCAGTATGCGCAGTCCTGTGGGCGAAAATGCCTTGTTGATGCTAGAGGTCAGAGGAGAATGGGCCGACTGATTTAAGCTGATAGAAGAGCAACGTTGACTGAAATAACCACTCGTTACAACCGAGGTATGCAGCAAAGCATTTGTGAAGCCACAACACGCACAACCTTGAGGCGGATGGGCTACAACAGCAGAAGACCCCACCGGGTACCACTCATCTCCACTACAAATAGGAGAAAGAGGCTACAATTTGCACGAGCTCACCAAAATTGGACTGTTGAAGACTGGAAAAATGTTGCCTGGTCTGATGAGTCTCGATTTCTGTTGAGACATTCAAATGGTAGTCTGAATTTGGCATAAACAGAATGAGAACATGTATCCATCATGCCTTGTTACCTCTGTGCAGGCTGGTGGTGGTGGTGTAATGGTGTGGGGGATGTTTTCTGGGCACACTTTAAGCCCCTTAGTGCCAATTGGCCATCGTTTAAATGCCACGGGCTACCTGAGCATTGTTTCTGACCATGTCCATCCCTTCATGACCACCATGTACCCATCCTCTGATGGCTACTTCCAGCAGGATAATGCACCATGTCACAAAGCTCGAATCATTTCAAATTGGTTTCTTGAACATGACAATGAGTTCACTGTAATAGAATGGCCCCCACAGTCACCAGATCTCAACCCAATAGAGCATCTTTGGGATGTGGTGGAACGAGAGCTTGGTGCCCTGGATGTGCATCCCTCAAATCTCATCAACTGCAAGATGCTATCCTATCAATATGGGCCAACATTTCTAAAGAATGCTATCAGCACCTTGTTGAATCAATGCCACGTAGAATTAAGGCAGTTCTGAAGGCAAAAGGGGGTCCAACACCGTATTAGTATGGTGTTCCTAATAATTCTTTAGGTGAGTGTATATTGCAGCCAGATAAAACAATAGTCCTTAAAAGGACTTTTGGGTCTCTTAACACCTTTCAACACTAAACAATTCCTGTCCCTACACTATTTGTCCCTTCTGCTGCAGCTCTCCCTGACTAAGACTGAGCCGAACCACGTGTCATTGGGTGCTATATACCACCCGATGACGTGTTCCGGCCAGCCAATCACTGTAATGCCAGTAACCAATATGGCTACAGCATTACAGTGAGGGCCAGTACTTCCCCGCAAACGTGCAGGGAGGAGACTCGAGCAGTGATTCTTTAAAGGGAATCTGTCATGAGGATCAACCCCATGCACAATGCTTGGTGGGGCTTCCTGAACTGACTAAATCAGTACCTGTTTCATCTCTATCTGTTGCTGCATTCCTGAAATCTGTTGCTGCATTCCCGAAATATGGTCCACCTTAACTCCTCCACTCGGCTTCCCCAGCCATTTCCCCCTTCCCTTGATTGACAAAGCCAGGCAAATAACGATTGGGATGCCTGGCCTTGTAAGTCAAGTGGAGGAGAAAGTGGCTAAGAAAGCAGAGCAAATACACTGCATCCAGTCTGAGGAGGCAGAGCAACAGCCTGAACCAACGATGGGAAATGAGGTGTGTCTCAGATGAACTCAGACTCCCTGCATGCACTGTAGATGACTAACCGGAACAGTCAAGGGACCGAACCACCTCCTGTTCCCACGGGGACAGGAAGCGTCCAGGAACAGAGCAGCGGTTGGACCATGGACAGCCAAGTCTTCTTTTTTTATGTTCTGAGACACAGGTGCACACAGGTCCATAGCATAAAGGTTGTCGGCTCCAAGGCCAATTAACCCCTTTATGCCCTAGTTAAGAAAAGCTTAAATGAATGCAAATTGTTAGCTGCTATGGGTATGGAAGTGCCAACTTGTGTATTCTACTCAATCAATCTAACCATGTAAGGCCTTTGTTCACATCTGTGTCCGAGTCTCTGTTCCTCTACATGCTCCATTATATTTATGAAAAAAATAGTGGCTCATGCAGTATTAAAATGGCAGACAACTCAGTAGAATGCAATGAACCCCATTATAAATCAGTCGAGTCCATAGGGTTCCCATGGTGGCCATCATGCAATGGATTCAGTAGAGCATTTATTTGGGCTTGTGTTATTAACTAAATCTACAACACAGATGTGAATGGAGCGTGTGATTTAAACGTCCAGGGAATTTCCTCCCTCTAGACCCAGTCCTATGTCACCACTTTAGGAAATTTAATGTAGCGCTGAGCTAGTTTAATTCCTTTTTATTTATAGTGTGAACAGACGGCTGGCTTCCTGTTCCATCATGGGAAGGCCATTCTATAAAGCTAATCTGGATTATCTTTGGTCTTGTCAGGGGAAGCCCCTTTTAATGGAGCTATGCTTGAAAGCATTTTATCTAAGCATGATGTATAATACATGGCATTCAGAAAAACAAACTGAACATTCAAGGCAAGGGATTCATGTCACCATGAATGATTGAAATGGACTTACCTGTGGGATTCAGACTGCTTAAGGTCAAGGTTTGTAGTCTATTGAAACATTAATTTTTATTCAGGGTTGTAGAACTGCCAGTCACCTACACAAACAACCCATGCAGATGCTGAGCTTGACTTGATAACATGTACGTTAATACTATGGATATCCAAAGTTAATTCAAGCCAGTACATATAACACCATGTACTTCTAAATGTACATACAATAGTAATGCAATGGCAGCAAAGTTATAAAATGTGTATATGGATAGAGGGCGCCTTAGTACCTCACTACATTATATAGCATATTGTATAAATGAAAATACTATGCGGCATATGCCATTCGATTTCTTAAGTTGTACAGACAATACAAATTTCCCAATCAAATAGAAGCTTTAAAGGCTATGGACATGTTGGGGGGCATATATTAATGGGTTTTTGGAGAGTTTTCTTTTACTGGTGACCTATCTTCCACCCGGGACCCCCGCCGATCAGCTGTTTTGAGAATGCACCGCAGTAGATCCGTGGCCTTCACGCAACTTTGCTTAGGCCATGTGATGTCACGCTCATCAGTCACGTGGCCTAGGCGCAGCTCAGTCCCATTGAAGTGAATGGGGCTAAGGTGCGATACCAAGCACTGCCGCTATACAATGTACGGTGCTGTGCTTGGTGAGCAGGGAGAAGACTGTGCCTCCTCACACAGCCGACAGGCAGGGGTCCCGGGTGTCAGACCTCCAACGATCAGTTACTGGTGTCCTGTCCAGAGGATAGCTTATCTGGTAAAAACTCTCTGAAAATCCCTTTAATATATTATTAATTATTGGATTGAAAATCATTTTTCCAATTGTATAAAAAAAAAATATTCCACAGTTTGTCTTCTACAGCCTTCTGTTTTTACTGACCATTAAAAAAAATATTTGTAGCCCAAGATGAGTAGAACTCAATAATATATTTTTTTTCCAAAGGAATCCATAGACTTTAAGGCTATGTGCATTTTCTTTATTGTTCCAATAAATCTTAAAGGAAATGTGTCCCCAACAATTTTATCTGCCAGATAGCGAAACATCTCCCTTTTTTTCTAATCTGTTTTTATTTTCTGATCGTAGATTTTTTTTGTTCTATCTCCTGAATATTATTATGGGTGGCAGCCATCTTGCCTGAGCTGTTCTTAACACATAGAAAGCATTAAGAAAATTGCTTTATGGCAGCCCCATGGACCATAGGCACAATGGTCAGGAGGGACCTCATTGACTTCTAAGGGAGAGTTTCCGGGGCATGCTCTGTGACCTGTGCAGAGGTCATTGTACAAGGAAAGAACAGATAAGATTTGATAATGACCCATTGTGAATGGTGGATCCTGTATTATCTATACACAGAGGTGTTGTTATTACAGGCTGGATTAGAATGACAGATAAGCAGATAACTGCAGTAAAGTGACTTGTACAGACCAAGAAGTGGCGCCTATTATTAGTCTTAGTCAGTGGCGTACCTACCATATAGGCAGACCACGCAGCTGCTATGGGGCCCGTGAGGAAGGGGGGCCCGCAGTGGAGTAGAGTCCCCGCCCCCATCTATCTTCCTAACTGTCTTCCGTCTGCTAGCCCCGCCTCCTAGCTCCGCCTCCCGCCGGCTAGCTCCGCCTCCCGCCTGTTAGCTCCATTATGCCCGATTCCTATTTCCTCTGGATTGCCAGTGATGAAGTAAGTGACCACTTGTAGGTGAGGACAGTGCGGGGGGGGGGGGTCACTCAGCTTTCCCAGGCTATTCCTCTGCACATATGCCATTCAGAACAGGAGGAAAGCTGGGTGCTATTAAGTAATGTGACTCAGCTTTCCTGATGTCCTGCATGGCACAAGTGCAGAGGCCTGAGAAGATATGAGGGTAGGTGGGAGTTGTGTCACTCAGCTTTCTCAGACTATTCTCATGTCTCTCCACGTGTGCCATGCAGGACAGCAGAAAAGCTGGGTGCTATTATGTAATGTCACTCAGCTTTCCTGATGTCCTGCATGGCACAAGTGCAGAGGCAGGAGAAGATATGAGGGGAGGTGGGTGTTGTGTCACTCAGCTTTCTCAGACTGTTCTCATGTCTCTCCACATGTGCCATGCTGGGTGCTATTACATCATGCAATGTCCCTCAGATTTCCTGCTATCCTGCAAGGCATAAATGTAGATAATAAGAACATGGAAAGGCAGGGGGGAGGGGTTCACCCAGCTTTCCCAGAGACTCCTGTCTCTGCACATGTGTCATGCAGGATAGCGAGTAATGACAGTGTCTCCCAGCTGTCCTGCATGACACAGAGGATATGGGAAGGGGGGCACTCGCTTCCTCAAACTTTTCTCATGTCTATGCGCATGTGCCATGCTGGACAGCAGGAAAGTTGGGTGGTATTACATCATGTAACGCCCCAGATTCTTGTCAATATATGCTGAACACCGCCGGGACCTATCAGATCCCATTCTCTAGAAGGCTACTTTCACACTTGCGGCAGGACGGATCCGACAGGCTGTTCACCATGTCGGATCCGTCCTGCGGCTATTTCGCCGCTCCGTCCCCATTGACTATAACGGGGGCGGAGCTCTGGCGCAGCATGGCGGTGCACGGCGAAAGCCGCCGGACTAAAGGGTACTGCATGTCTGACTTTTTAGTCCGGCGACTTTCGCCGTGCACCATGAAGTCAATGGGGACAGAGCGGCGGTCCGGCGGCACGGCGAAATAGCCACAGGATGGATCCGACATGGTGAACAGCCTGTCGGATCTGTCCTGCCGCAAGTGTGAAAGTACCCTAATGGGTCTGTTGGGATCCGGCATGAGTACTGCCATTTTGTAGAACAAAATACTTCTGCATAAGGTGGGGCAGGGGAGAAGTTAGGGAGGGTAGTGAGAGGAGCCAGGGTGCATAGTAGGAGGGACTAGGAACGGGCATGGGGGCCCAATTTAAATTCTTGCTATGGGGCCCAATGATTTCTGTGTACGCCCCTGGTCTTAGTAGCCAGTGAGAAAACTTAAATATAGATATTGACATGGAAAATAACATCATCAGGGTGTCATTTTCTGAGGACACCTTCCCTTTAAGTGTAAAATGAAACACATTTACTATAGGTCTTGATTTAAAAAAAAAAATCCTGTTTAGTGTCTACAGCTCCTAGACAGAACTCTCTATGATAACAGACTACAAGTAAGCCCATTGTAGTCTAATCCTAACCGCTATGTTCGTGCCTGCGCTGTCTGGGTCCTTCTGTGGGCAGTGACATCATCAACTGTGCACAGCCATTTTGGCGCATGTGCAGCTCAGTTAATGAAGACCCTGTCCATAGAAAGGCCCAGATGGCACAGGCGCAAACACAGCGGTTTGGTGTGCCTGCATGAGCTTTCCAGCAGTTGCTTGATGGCGCCAGGAGAGGAGGTGAAGAGGGGTGGAGCGGGGCTCCAATTCAGTTGGGAGTGGCTGGGCTCCATTGTGAATCGGTGCTAGCCCATGCATACCAATGTAAAGATAGTTCTCAGGGGATAAAGAACTAAAAAGGAACACAAAGTATGTGTGCAGTAGGCTGTATGTGAGCTACAGGGCACCAGGAAGAGTTTAAAGTGTGTATTGGTGGTGATAAACTCCCTAAGTATAATAACTCAGGACCCGGACCTGGTATCAACTAAAGAAAAATGCTGTTTTAGGGCTCATTCACACGAACGTGTGCTGCCCGTCGCCGTATTGCGGGCCGCATTTGCGGATCCGCAATACACGGGCACCGTTCCGTGTGCATTCCGCATCATGGATGCGGACCCATTCACTTCAATGGGTCCGGAGATGCGGGAACGGAAGCACGGAATGGAACACTACGGAAGCACTACTGAGTGCTTTCTGGGGTTCTATTCCGTGCCTCCGCACCGCAAAAGGATAAACTTGCTCTATCTTTTTTGCAGAACGGACGGATCGCTGAAAACAGCACGGGCACGGGCTTCTGTGAACAAGCCCTTACTGTAATTGGATA
This sequence comes from Bufo gargarizans, assembly GCF_014858855.1. Classification (NCBI taxonomy): domain Eukaryota; kingdom Metazoa; phylum Chordata; class Amphibia; order Anura; family Bufonidae; genus Bufo; species Bufo gargarizans. Next base: position 82,635,365 of record NC_058083.1, read on the forward strand.
AACCTCAGCTATGTGTCTATGCAGAGAGTTGGATAGGGAGTCCCTTTAAGGAGCTTTTGCTATTGATCATCTGTCATTAGGATACATGTGGATTCTGTAGCAGAGTTGTCTGCGGTAATACTAGCCGACATGTGAACTTATAATACTTTGTGAGGAAATTTTCTCTTTTGCCAAAATGTTGTTCTTTTTCACAGTAAAATGTCCCTGGTGGTGCAGATTCCCTTCGGTATCTGTGTCTATTGAATGTGCAGGTGGTACGTAGAGGACAGTAACTATTCATAATTGGATGTTATATATGGAATAACCTCTGAAGAATAACACAAAAAATACACAATTGGCAGATTTGCAGCCTTCATATGTGTAAGGCCTGTTTCACAATGCCGGCAGAGAATTCCTGGAATCGGCCGGACAAAAACTGATACGTGCAGCAGTATTTGTCGGCCTTTCCTTGGCAAATGTGCCAGATTGCAGCCGGATCACCACCTGACCCCATTATATTAATGGGGCAGTGTCTGACAATGCTGAATTAGCAGGCTGTTCCTGGCCGGAACAGCCTGCCAGATCAGTAAACACTAGTGTGCAGATAGCCTTATTTCTCTGAAATAAAGGAATATTTAAGTATTTTCATTTTTTTTAAATTATAAATACAGTATGTTCCCTAATACCTTTAATTAGTTTCATTAGGAGAAATAAAATGGCAGCCGTCCTATTAGTGCGCAAAAAAACTGTCCTAATCACATAGGAGGACAAGTAACTTCACAACACTGAGCTAAAGAGCTGCCTCATCCTCCTCTCCTACTTGTCAGGGAGTATGATCCTGAATACAGTTTAATATGATCTTTAGCTGAATCTTCTGTAGGGATGGAGTTCATGAGGAGACATGAAGTACAGAGAGGAGGTGGGGATGTGGCAGCATCTCTTATATGCAGTCTCTATTATCACATTACCACAGTCTGTCCTGTCCGCCCTCTTTGTACTTTGTCTCCTCATGAACTCCGTTCCTACAGAGATTCAGCTGAAGATCTTATTAGCTGTATTCAGGATCATAACCCCTGACAAGTAGGAGAGGAGGATGAGGCAGCTCTTTAGCTCAGTGCTGTGAAGTAACTTGTCCTGCTGCGGGGTTAGGACAGGTTCTGTGTATACTAATAGGACGGCGGCCATTTTGATTCTCCTTATGATTTCTCCCTAGACAAAATGAGACATTATAACTAATAAAAGGCATTTGGGAATATATTTATAAGGGCTCATGCACACAAATGTAAGTGCTCCATGACCGTATTGCGGAACGCAAATGGCGGGTCCGCAACATGCAGGCATCAGCCTTGTGCACTCTGTGCTGCTCTGCAAATACAGACCCATTGACTTGAATAGATCTGTGATCCGCAAGATACAGCCAAAGATAGGACATGTGTTATCTTTTCCGGAGCAGAGACACTGATCAGAAGCTCATGGAAACACAGAAGCGCTTCCATGGGCTTTCGGATCCGTGCCTCCACACCACAAAAGATAACACATGTCCTATCTTTTGCCATATCTTTCGGATCGTGGACCTATTCGAGTCTGGGTTCGCATCCGCAGTATGGAGTGCACATGGCCAATGCCCGTGCATTGTGGACTACTATTTGCAGTCCACAGAACGGCACAGAACCCTTACATTCATGTGCATGAGCCCTAACAAAGTAATATTTAAGTAGCTTAATTTTCTTAATTTCTGGAGAACCCATTTAAAGTGCAAATCATACTGGGTTTGCTTAGAAAATCCAGCAGGAGGCAGATGCAAATAGGAAGTTCTGCATGTAGACATCCTGCCCAGGTGAAACGATACAGAAAATGGGAATTAAAGTGCTGACATCAAAAACAAGTATAAATATGCAGTTTTTGGGGTACTTTGTGCAAAAAAAAATCATTATGAAACTGGAGAACCCCCTTAAACCGCTTTGGGTTTTGTATTTACGGCATTTATTGGGTGACTTGTTACCTTTAGACTGGGGTGATGCTGGTCATGTGACAGCTGTCACTACCAGGATTACAGAGTAGTGGTGATCCCATAGAAATAAATGGGATTGCATTGTGAGTCACAAAAACTCCAGCAGCGTTGGCTTTTTTTTTTTTTTGAAAAATACCGGTAAATAAAAACTTTGGGGGGAAAAAATTATTTGCATCAACATATATTCTGACACCCATAACTTTTTTTTCTATTTCAGGCTATGGAACGGTGTAAGGGCTTTTTTTGCGGGTTGAGTGGTAATACTGGTGTGTATAACTTCTTGATCACTTTTTATTAAAAGTGAGGTGAAGCAAGCAAAAAATTGTCGATTTGGGAATTTTTATTTTTTTCTCCTTACAGCGTTCCAAATACAGGATAAATTGTATTATATTTTGATAGTTCAGGCATTTTCTTTGTAAACATCTGGTTCAGTACGGCTGCAAATCACGTGCCGCGGTGGTGACCGGATCCTCTTACGTGATGACAGGGGACTGGATGTGTACAGCCAGGGAGCTCAGCGGAGCATCGCAGGCTGAGAGGAGGAGGAGTGGGGAGCCAGCGCAGGGAAGTAAGCTTCCCATTACAGGTCTGGCCAAGTGGGGGGTTTACCAAAAAAACCTTCATTCTTGAATTGTTAAACATGTGATCACTAGATCACTTATACCATAAATAGCAATAGTTTATCATTGCAGTCTATGGTGAAATCTCTGTGTTTCTGTTGAGTCCTGCAACAGGCAAATAGGAACTTTGCTATGGCAGGCCTGGGCACCTTTACAAGGCTCCCGGCTGCCATAGCAACCCAATTGCTCTCCCCATCTAGTCATGGTGGAGACATTTGGTCACTGGAAGCAGCCCACTCCCAGTACATGACCCCTCAGTTTCTATTGTCAAAATTGATCATGGTATCTGAGGGGTTAATTGTCCGTGATCAGACTTATCTCCTATCCTGGACTCTGCTGACACATGTGCCATTTGTAGATGGGGAATGTGCATTATTACTATTGGGGAAAAGGCCTAATGTGCCTGGCGACCGTCTGTGCACAGTGCTGCCGAATATATTGGTGCTATACATAAAATCATCCTTTCTGTCTGTGGTTCTGTATCTGGATATTCCTGGCACACAAACAACTCTTGAGTAGAATATTTGACATTTTAAAGACACTGAATTTATTATTCGTTATTGTGAGGCATCTTTTGTTTTATCCGCTCTATTCTTTAAGTCTTCCTTCCAGTCACTTCTTGAGGAATGAATCCCCTATGCAGGATATATACAATATAAATATCTGTAACCTGGTAATTCCCAGCCCATTGTAATCCAGTCCTCACTTTATTATCTTCAAGACAGCAGTGTGAACGGTGCTGACTGGGGAGAAGCGGTGCTCCAGGATTAGCCGCTGATTACATCCCGTTATTGAAATCAAAGCGGATCTGAATGAGAAAAGCTCAGAAAATTGTTCTAAGAGCTAAAATGACTTAGAATAAATCTGACTTCTACTGCAGAACTCTTAGACGCTGAAGCGTGCAGTTTCATCATTCTGGCGAGCTTAGATCAACTGTATTATAGACTATGAGAAGAAAATAAGGTTTAGATTTAGAGTTAATAAGTCTGCTCTCCTACCACCCAGCTTTCCAAAGCTCCTACAAATCTGTATTCTTATGCAGTTATACCTCTGCTCTCTCTCCGTGCCAGTCTTGCCATTGTCTTTATGATCCAGTAGGCTCATGATGAACATTTACAGATACATCCCAGAGAGGAGGACGTTTGGAACTGCACAATAATGCAGTTTTTGGAAGGAAAGATGAAGAATGGATTTTATATGACGAGATCAACAAGAAATGTCTTTATCATCTATAAGGGTGCAAGGGCCCTGTGGTCTTAGGTGTCCTCATTCACACAGTTAGTAATTTTGAGCCAAAACCAGGTGTGGCTGTAAACACAGACCAGGTTCAGATCTTACCGTTATACCCTATGTCTGCTTACCTCCCAACCATCCCGAATCCGGCGGGACAGCCCCAGATTGCAGTGGTTGTCCCGGTACGGGGGAGGTATGTGCCGCTCTCAGGCAGCTGCCCCTGCGTCAGCCTCTCCTTCACTGACTAGAGCAGCCGATGTCCTGCTGCTGCTAGGGAGAAGGTAAGTATGTGGTGTTTATTTTTTTTACTTTCTGTGAGGGGCACAATGTGGGCTTATTACTGGGCGGCACAATGTGGGCATATTACTGGGGGGCACAATTTGGGCATGTTACTGGGGGGGGACATTACTGGGGGGCACAATGTGGGCATATTACTGGGGGGCACAATGTGGGCATATTACTGGAGGCACAATGTGGGCATATTACTGTGGGCACAGCTGAGCATATTACTGGTGGGCATATTACTGGCGACACAGCTGGGCATATTACTGGGGGCACATAACTGGGCATATCACTGGGGGCATATTACTGGGGGCACAGCTGGGCATAATTTTGTGAAGGAGGCACAATGTGGGCATAAATACTGTGCGGTGGCATGAAGTGGGAATATTTACGATGTGGGGCATTAAGGAGACTGGGGGGAGATTAGGTGTATAGCTATGTTTTGGGCGGAGTTGGAGGCGTGGCCTAGTGTGGAAAACGCCACACAATGTGTCCCTCTTTGTTAGTTTTCAAAGTTGGGAGGTATATGTCCGTGTAGGCCCCAATCCTGGTTTTGGCTCACAATCACTGATGGAAATTGTAAGAGACAGCCCAATGATGTCCCAAGTTTCATTTGTCTGTCTAAACTGTGTTAAAGTTGAATGTATATGTGTTCCTGTGATCCTGTTCTTTTAAGACAGCAGTCATTGTAATTATAATGTGATGAGGCGTATAAAGAGACAGTACGTTTAGTGGAGCCACGCTGAAAGGACTGTGCCCAGTGGCTAATCAATGAAACTGATATTGTGGCTGTGTATATTGCCACCAAGGCCAGAGACTCGCAGTGCTGTTGAGTACCGGACAGTAACTGCAAAACCCCGGCTTACATCACACCTCAGTGTATGGATTCTGCAGGACTGTCAGTGTGCTGAGTGATACCTGCTGTTGGATTCCATTGGATCCACTTGGTTTCCCTGCCTGCTGAGGGGGATTTCATTGCTTCGGATATCGTGAAGACCCTGAGGAGAGGACGCTTTGCTATTAAAGAAAGAAACGACATTGGGCCCCACCGGGGCGCTTCTACGGACTGCAAGCGGTCCACCTGGACCACTGGGAAAAGAGGGGGTGCACACCCATCTGTGAGGTTAGGGACAGTTTTGGGAATATTATTCGTTCAGTGTCCGTACTGTGGAGGCGGACGTAGTAGAAGTGGAAATTATTGTAGAATCTGCCGTGAATTGTTCATACTATACCGTGTATTTTGCTTGTCCTTCTTCCTGTTCTTTTACCTTTTTAACTTGTCTTTATTAGCCTGTAGTAAATGCATTTTTCTTGAACTTGACCATCTGCCCAAACCACCTGCCTTGCTCTCGGTTCAAAAAAATCGTGTGAATGAGGCTTAGGGTCCACTCACACGTCCGTAGAATGGGTCCGGATCCGTTCTGCAACGTTGCGGAACGAATCCGGACCCATTCATTCTCTACGGGGCGGGAAGAGCTTCTGTGAATGAAGAGAAAGAAAATGACAGTTTTGACCTAACCTAGTCTTGCTCCAAAAAAGGGTTCCAGTCACCAATTTATAAAACTGAGTAACCTGCATGAATCCAACCAGTCCCTTGGGTATCTGGTTTATGTGGCTGCATCTCCCCCCCCCCCCCCCCCCCAAGATATGAGTTCTTGAGAGATTTACCTAGTCTTGTCCAGTCTGAAGCACGATTATACATCTCAGCCCATATGAGCATAGGGACACATCACTGTCGACCCGAGGATCCTGCAGTCTACCCAGTAGGGAAGCTTCTCACCGGTACCCTTGGTAACAAGCAATTTTTTTACCACCAGAACAAGTAGTTGGACAGCTGGGATTACAAGTTTTCACCCTCTTCGTAGCCACTGTGTGTTCTTTTTGCCACAGTTTTCTGTAATTGTGGTAAAACACTGCATTTTTGCCACCGTTATGGAAAATCTGTCTTTTCCATCTGCTTGTTTGCTCTGGTGGTAATGAAATAGCGTGTTGCTCAGAGTTGTGTATTAACACTGGCCGCACCACACCACAAATGAAAGACACTAAAGGGATTCTTTCACTTACCTTGAAGCGGTGCTGGAGGTCCTCCTATGCCTCTTCGTTGGCAAGCTTCCTTGATGATTAGGCTGCAGGACATTTGGGTCCATGAAGATGTGTTCCTATCCTCAGATGGTCTTAAACAAGCCGCTCAGCAAGTAGTGTGGTCTTGCTAGATAAGGTAAATCTCTCAAGATCACGTAGTCAAGGCCACTCCTACACTGTCCAAGATGGTGAAGATAACTCCACATCAAGAGACAAAATGTGGTTTTCTACCATTTTGATAAACCACATACTACAGGGAGTGCAGAATTATTAGGCAAGTTGTATTTTTGAGGATTAATTTTATTATTGAACAACAACCATGTTCTCAATGAACCCAAAAAACTCATTAATATCAAAGCTGAATATTTTTGGAAGTAGTTTTTAGTTTGTTTTTAGTTTTAGCTATTTTAGGGGGATATCTGTGTGTGCAGGTGACTATTACTGTGCATAATTATTAGGCAACTTAACAAAAAACAAATATATACCCATTTCAATTATTTATTTTTACCAGTGAAACCAATATAACATCTCAACATTCACAAATATACATTTCTGACATTCAAAAACAAAACAAAAACAAATCAGTGACCAATATAGCCACCTTTCTTTGCAAGGACACTCAAAAGCCTGCCATCCATGGATTCTGTCAGTGTTTTGATCTGTTCACAGTCAACATTGCGTGCAGCAGCAACCACAGCCTCCCAGACACTGTTCAGAGAGGTGTACTGTTTTCCCTCCTTGTAAATCTCACATTTGATGATGGACCACAGGTTCTCAATGGGGTTCAGATCAGGTGAACAAGGAGGCCATGTCATTAGTTTTTCTTCTTTTATACCCTTTCTTGCCAGCCACGCTGTGGAGTACTTGGACGCGTGTGATGGAGCATCGTCCTGCATGAAAATCATGTTTTTCTTGAAGGATGCAGACTTCTTCCTGTACCACTGCTTGAATAAGGTGTCTTCCAGAAACTGGCAGTAGGACTGGGAGTTGAGCTTGACTCCATCCTCAACCCGAAAAGGCCCCACAAGCTCATCTTTGATGATACCAGCCCAAACCAGTACTCCACCTCCACTTTGCTGGCGTCTGAGTCGGACTGGAGCTCTCTGCCCTTTACCAATCCAGCCACGGGCCCATCCATCTGGCCCATCAAGACTCACTCTCATTTCATCAGTCCATAAAACCTTAGAAAAATCAGTCTTGAGATATTTCTTGGCCCAGTCTTGACGTTTCAGCTTGTGTGTCTTGTTCAGTGGTGGTCGTCTTTCAGCCTTTCTTACCTTGGCCATGTCTCTGAGTATTGCACACCTTGTGCTTTTGGGCACTCCAGTGATGTTGCAGCTCTGAAATATGGCCAAACTGGTGGCAAGTGGCATCTTGGCAGCTGCACGCTTGACTTTTCTCAGTTCATGGGCAGTTATTTTGCGCCTTGGTTTTTCCACACGCTTCTTGCGACCCTGTTGACTATTTTTAATGAAACGCTTGATTGTTCGATGATCACGCTTCAGAAGCTTTGCAATTTTAAGAGTGCTGCATCCCTCTTCAAGATATCTCACTATTTTTGACTTTTCTGAGCCTGTCAAGTCCTTCTTTTGACCCATTTTGCCAAAGGAAAGGAAGTTGCCTAATAATTATGCACACCTGATATAGGGTGTTGATGTCATTAGACCACACCCCTTCTCATTACAGAGATGCACATCACCTAATATGCTTAATTGGTAGTAGGCTTTCGAGCCTATACAGCTTGGAGTAAGACAACATGCATAAAGAGGATGATGTGGTCAAAATACTAATTTGCCTAATAATTCTGCACTCCCTGTATACTGATTGACAAAACAAAATACTGCACCATGAAGGAGTTGTAGAAATCAAATGAAACTTGAATGTAATTATATATGTAAGTGATTACAATACTCGGCTGGGTTCAAATCACGTTTTTGTCTTACAAAGAATCAGTTTTTCCTGAAGTACAGTATATGTTTAACGTAGGCCAAAAACATGATGTGAACCCCGCCTTAGAATGAAAGAATAAGGGAAGGGAAAACTGTACAATTGAAAGGAGTCTCTAGGCCACCTCTAGCCTGGACACCAGATGAGATACAGTTAGGCATGGAGGTATAGAGGTTCTGTATAGTATCCTGCGGCACATTTGCACACAGGCATTGCAGCTAGGCCTGTAGATCCTGCACACTCATAGGTTGCCAAACCTGGGGTCCCAGCTGGTCCCATAAATGCTTGGGTGTAAGAAATAAGGAAGGCCATATATCAGGGATAGGGGGTGTGCAACCATTGTCAAACAAAAAACATTATTGTAATTGTCATACGGTAGTGGAGGTGCTTGTATTGGAGCTTCAAGTTACACTTCTGGGATGGCTTCTGTGATTGTGAAAAGTCTAGATTAATGTAAGGTACTCACTTTGAATTTGATATACTGTTGACCGGTTCTCTTTAACAGGACCTGAAATAAGCTGCTCATGCACAAAACTGTACTATTGTGTCTGAATGGATGCAGTTCTGAAGAACAAGTGGATGTCTTGGACTGAGCAAATTATAGGAGGTTCTTGGATAGCATCAGGAGTTCTCCAAGAATCGGGACACCTACCAATTGCTTGAACAGAGGAGCCAAGCTCTGTCCCCCTTTTAGCTTTTGAATTAGAAGATTTATAAGTGTCTGATGGGAAGTCCATTGATGGGAGTCATTCAGAATATGCTGCTCCTGCACAGCATGAAGGGTGGGTTTTCTCTACTAGGTAAAAAAAAGATTTTATAGAGGTTTCATATGCTGTACATCACACTTCAGGCCAGCCTTCAGACTTAGATGTATGGAGGTGTATGTTGTTCCATAGGCAGTACCAGAGGAACCTTCATTGGGCCTAGACTCTTGCACAGTAATTGGTGGCATAGGTCAGCAAAAGACACCCTATTTGGCAGTGACTATGGAGTCGAACACTTGCCACAGTTGAGTTCTCATGTGATGAAATTACGTATTATATCTCATTAATGGTACATCTCGTGTGTTTGCTATAATACGGTATATGATACAAATGAAGGTAGACATCAGGTTGTGTATATAGGAACTCCAGTCTGACACGGTCTATGGACCTAAGCTACAGTACATGTGGACTCCATGTGTAAATGTGAGCATCCATATACTTCAGTCTATGAGATTTCTTTTTCTCTAGGACAGAATGTAAAATGAGAACTTTTTAACCTGTGGAAAATCCTTTTAAGCCGAATAATTTGCTGGCAGTGAGCTGATCTGAGTGTCAGGCGCGGTGATACATTACACGTAGAGGGAGTTCTCTGCCTTCTGTTTGTGTGGCACTTTAGCACCATCTTGTGTGAGATGAGGACGTTGCCACATACCATTTGGTATATAGACACCTTAAATCATCGTGACGGAGCATGGCAGTACCAAGATGCCACTTTGTTAGTTTTACCTTGGCAGATATTTTTTGTCTACAACATGCAGATATCAATCATAATTCTGCGAAAGTGTGCCGTTATGTAAAGTAGTGTGCAGGTTTTTGGGGTCTGATCACCTCTAGGATGGGGAGGACTGGGGTGCAGATGACAGCTTGTGTTAGTGCAGGGTTTCTCAACTCCGGTCCTTGGGACCCACCTATTAGTCATGTTTTCAGGATGTCCTTAGTATTGAGCAGGTGATATAATTAGTGTCCATGCATCAGGACTTACCACAGGAATTAATTCTGTGGGATATTCTCAAATCCTGACCAGTAGGTGGGTCCCGAGGACCGGAGTTGAGGAACTCTGTGTTAGTGGGATCTGCATTGATGGGGCAGTATGCCATAGTGAGGAAAGGGTGCATTCACACGAACATGTGATGGCCGTGCTCCATGGGACATGTCCTAACTTTTGCGGAGCAGAGACAGAGACCTGGAAGCACACAGAAACACATGGAAGCACTTCTGTGTCCATGCTTCCATGCCATAAAAGATAGGACATGTCCTATCTTCGGCCACATCTTGCAGATCGCGGACCTATTGAAGTGAGTGGGTCTGCACCGAGATGCGGGATGCACACGCCCGGTGCCTATGTTTTGTGGATCCGCCGTTTGCAGTCTGCAAAGCAGGCACCACCATCACACGTTTGTGTGAATGCACCATTATACCGATGCTGACAAAAAATTCTGGAAAAGATCAGATTTGCACACCTTCATACAACCACTTGTGGCAGGCTAGCAAAATGGCTTTTCTTGCTGGTAATATTCTACATGAGACGCAATTACACTGGGCATAGGTGTTAGTTCAGCTATTCCATGGCTTATCCATGCAGAATCCATGAGAAGAATGAGTATCTTCATTCTTTTTGCATTTTTCTTATTCCTTTATTCTTTCCAAAACATGTGAATGGCATATAAAATACTGCGGGCACTACATTGTATGCATGTTGTTAGTGGCTCTGTGGCAGAATCATTATCCAGTACTGAATGTCTGAACAGACTCACAACTTTACTTTTAAGTCCGGCACTCTGTTCTGGTGGAGGGACAGATTGCTGGAGCCCACTGTTTCCAGCATAGCCGGCTCCCCGTTCACTGTAATAGGATCCAGTGGGGATCCTGCCACTTTCCAGCATGTATGATGTCTTTCAGCCGGACAAAAAATTCTGCCTGTAGTATTTATTTTTTATCTGTCTGAAAGCCATTGTCTGATAGGTGCGGGTCCCACCGCTGAGAACGGGGACGGGAAAGTGGTGGCTGGAGGACCCTGGGTCCCCCATAGAAGTGAATGGGAGTTCACCGCACATGTGCGGCCACCGCTCCTATTTACTTCTATGTGCCCGACGGAAATAGCCAAGCCAGCACTCAGCTATTTTCGGTGACCTCAGAGTAATAAATAGAGAGCAGCTGCACACTGGGCGGCCAGTGGTCTGTCGGACTGATGTCCGGTGCTAGATCATAAAATATGGCCTAATAGTACACCCACCGACCACACAACCATTGCTATGAGTGACAAAGTGTAGGTGTAGACAAACGAAGTTAGTTACCCATGATGAGCGATATGCGATATATATTGTTTTCTATATTGGGGGGGTGTTTCAACATTTTTTTTTTACTTTTTATTTATTAACTATTGGCCTCCTTAAGGGCTAGAACCCTTGTCATATTCACCTTAATAGAGCTCTATTAGGGTGAATAGGACTTTACACTCTCCCTGCTGCCCTGTGCACACAACAGCAGGGAGCTGACCATGGCGCCAGCCTCTGATCTGCCCCCCCCAGCCTCTGATCTGCCCCCCCCCCCAGCCTCTGATCTGCACCCCCCCCAGCCTCTGATCTGCACCCCCCCCCAGCCTCTGATCTGCACCCCCCCAGCCTCTGATCTGCACCCCCCCAGCCTCTGATCTGCCCCCCCAGCCTCTGATCTGCCCCTCCCCCAGCCTCTGATCTGCCCCTCCCCCAGCCTCTGATCTGCCCCTCCCCCAGCCTCTGATCTGCCTCCCCCAGCCTCTGATCTGCCTCCCCCAGCCTCTGATAACGCAACCCTCCCTCCCTCCCCAGTATTAATCATTGGTGGCAGTGGCCACAGGGTCCCCCCCTCCTCCCCATCATTGGTGGCAGTTTGCAGTTCCGATCGGAGCCCCAGCAGTGTAATGCTGGGGCTCCAATCGGTTACCAAGGCAGCCAGAAGTCACGCTACTGAAGTCCTGGCTGCCATGGTATGTTAGTGAGCAGAGAGCAGCGTATTATACTCACGTGCGCTGTGGCCGCCGGTCGCTCCTTCTTCTCATAGGTCTGTGCAGCGCATTGCTAATGCTGTAAGCATTAGCAATCCGCCACACAGACAGAAGAAGGAGCGACCGGCGGCCACAGCGCACGTGAGTATAATGCGCTGCTCTCTGCTCGCTAACATACCATGGCAGCCAGGACTTCAGTAGCGTGACTCCTGGCTGCCATGGTAACCGATCTGAGCCCCAGCATTACACTGCTGGGGCTCCGATCGGAACTGCAAACTGCCACCAATGATGGGGGGGAGGAGGGGAACCTTTGGGATATGGCCGGCACATTCATTGGTGGCGCAGTGGCCACAGTCCTTCCTCTCCTACTCTGTCCTCATTGGTGTTCAGCGGCTGCCGCGCACAGTGGGGAGGGAGGGACTCCCTCCGCTGTGCCGGCCGGCTCAGGAGAAAATGGTGCGCGCGATCATATCGCGGTCCGGTGATATAGGCGATATGGCGAAAATCCATATCGTGGCCCAAATTCATATCGCATATCGCCTATACCGCCCACCCCTAACCCGAGGCAACAGAAATGCCTATGCCCCAACGCGCGTTTCGCCACTCTACTGGCTTTCTGTACCATTAGGCTATATTTTATGATCTGGCACTGGACATCAGTCCGACAGACCACTAGCCGCCCCTAACCACCTGCATGCAGCTGTACCTTCTCTGTATGTCCATTGATCTATTCACTGTGGGCATGTGGTTTTGTAATCTGTATTAGTGTTCATTGCAGCTAGCGGCTGTGGTCACTTTCAGCCCCCCTCTGCATACACACTCTGATATGCGGACCTCTTGATTGATATTTTTGTGTTATTTTTGGCTGGACATTGTTCCGGCCTGATAGAGGTCCCCGTTCATTGTGTGTATATTATTGCTGTACCATCAACTACTATTATATTGTGCATTGTGGGAGATATTTTTACATGTTTTACCCAGGGATACTTTAAATCATCATTCTAACCAGCTGAGTACCTGTGCGATTCCCTCTATTAGGGGTATTAGGAGTGTGGAGATTAATATCTCCTTTCCCTTTTCTTTAGTTTTCACCTTGTCCAAACAATTTTTGATATAATAAAAGATTCATTACATATTATATGAGCATAGTTTGGCATTATTTATGGGGGCCATTGGGTTGGTTCGTGTAGGTGCCCCATGTTCATATGTGCCTGCATTGCTGAGAAAAATGATGTTTTAATATATGCAAATGAGCCTCTGGGAGCAAAGGGGGCGTTGTCATTACACCTAGAGGCTGTGCTCTCTTTGCAACAGCCCCTTAAATCTGCTCATCAGTGATGGTTGCCAGGAGTCAGACTCCTACCAATCTGACACTGATGGCCTATCCTAAGAATAGGCCCTGAGCATCAAGGTACTTATGTAACAGAAATGAAGAGCCTAAGACTTGCTGTGATTTACAGAAAGAACCACTTTAATGAATCATTCTAGGAAAAAGCGAATAACACAAATACCATATACCGTACCTCTTCCAAGAATAACTCTGGGCTCTTAATTGAAATAAAATCACATAGTAATATGGTGCTGATCAAACATTGCCGGCAGTGATTAATGGCATTCTCTATATCTTCTATCTTCAGACTATTAGAGCATAAACAATATATTCAAGCCAAAGTCACTGCTGCCAGAACAAACCTCATCAGGCTCCGAGGCCGCTAATGTGTAAATGGATCCAGCTCCTTATTAGGATATTTACAGGAGTAAAGGATCTGTACATATGATGTCTTCCTGGAAGAACTGTTGTCGCCAAGTTATCCATTCCCCATGTCGACCCACTGCCTTCACATAGTGAACAGAACTATTCAAGATTTCAGCCCAACCGTGTTAATACTTATGGTTGAAAACCCATATGGTACCAGAATGGGAACCTACTATATGAGCATCTAGGGGCGTTACTAGATCCATCATAGCACTTGGTATGAGGCCCATAGGTTTTGAGGGCCCTATCAGGTGCAAGAACATTGTATGTTTTTGTGGGGAATAACAATATGGTGGATTTTTGCTATAATGTGGGTTGTCTGGTATATTATGCTATTATACATACATTTTAATTATTGCTGCTTATGTTTCTGTTTTCATTTTCTTACACTAGCAGGTGGTGGCCCCATTTTTTTTTACTATGGGGCCCCATGAATTATAATTACTGTCCCGTGAGCATCCTTAATTTAAAGGGCTTTATTTAATTTACAGAACCACTTTAATCTCTTAACCCCTTTAGGACCTGGCCATTTTTCATTTGTTTTTTACTCCCTACCTTCCCAAAGCCATACCTTTTTTTTATTTTTCTATTCACATAGCCGTATGAGGGCTTTTGTACTTTCTAATGGCACCATTTACAATTCCACCACAGTTTTGTTTTTACAGTGTTTCCTGTGCTGTAAAACTAACCTGTTACTGATATTCTCAGTATTGAATTTTTATTTTATTTTTTAACTTTTTTTTTTGCAACTTTTATTGATGCCATTTTGGTCACTTTTTATTCAATTTTTTCCATGATGCCTTTTGCCATACGTTAAATATTTAATGTTTTAATAGTACAGGTGTTTTCGCACATGGCAATGACTGTTTAAATTTTAATTTTTTTTAGTTTTATTTTGGGGAAAGGGGGGTAATTTGACTTTATACTATTTACATTTAAAAAAACTTTTTTTTCTATATTTTTACACTTTTTAATAGACTCCAATGCATTAGCATCTCTCATAGACTCTAGTGCATTAGCATTAGAGTCTATAAAAATTTCACTATGTTCCTACGGAGCCCTGCCACAGGCAGAGCCCCCATAGGAACAGCTGCAGCAGCCTCGCATCATTCAGGAGGACCGAGACTGCTGCACACACCAACCAAGCTACCCAGATCCTCGCTAGGAGTATCTTTTGCACGGCCGGGAGCATGGTTCCGGTTTTTGAGCTCCCAGAGCCATGGCCACATTTGCCCATTGCATCTGAGGGATTAAATGTCTGCAATAGATGTTATCGTTGATCACATACATTAGCCCCGGGTGTCTGCTGCCTGACAGCTATGGTGCCTCCTGCGCTTGCGAGTGGGGGTGGTAGCAAAAAAACAATAATTCTGGACAAGTTTAAGAGCCACCCAGTGTTGAAAATTCAGGAGCAAACTTTTTTTTCCCATTTTTCATCAAGACTTTCCAATTGCCATAATTTTTCAATTTTTACATTCACAAAGTTGTATGATGGCTTATTTTTTTATAGTTTTAGTATTTGATGTTTGTATTGCGGAAAGAGTTGATTTTTTTTGTGTACCATTTTGGGTACATATAATTTATTATTTAAAGGGGTTATTCCATAACTAATGTAAAAAAAATGAAAATCAGACTAGAGACTTGGGACAAGTAGGACTTTACGCAGCAGAGGATCGTTGAGGTATGACTTTTTTTTTATATCCCCTTTAAGGCCTCTGATCTTTTACTGGATCAGCTGGAATTTGTAAATAGGAAACGTTTAAAGAGTTGAAAAAAGACATATGTCTGCCAAGGGGGGGAAGAGGACTTGGATAAAAGTGTCATCACTTTTTTTCTAGCTGGAAGCTTAGCCAATTATCATGATAATTTCATGTTTTATAGAACATGAGAACGTTCATTATGTTTCTACGGCCTCATTTGGCTGTTGCAATGGATTGGATCAGTCTGTCTGTACGTGTAAATGGATGTGTGTAACTGTAAATAGACATGGGATTGTGTACGTAAGTGTGAAGAGATTGGAGAAGGGATGCATAAGTGCGGACCAATGCACAACAGATTTCCTACATCACTATATATGTTTGTGTTCATTGGCCAATCAAGTACCATGAGCGTTCCTTTTAATGCTCATTGGCAAATACTTTAGAAATGGTTCTTCACTATATCCATCATGTTGGCTGTTACTGGTTTCCCCTTGTTATCATTGTAGCTGGAAGTATTTTCTTCTGTTTTTTTTTAAAACTCTGTTTTGTAATCCATTGTGAGTTCCAAGCAGACTCTCAAAAATATATTTGTCTTCGTGTGCGGCTTCCAAATTATCCGCAGCTGTTGGCAGGTGGAGAAGCAATTCTGTCCACAGAAATTAGACTATCTGTCCATCACCCGGTGTATTTCTAGACAAACGGTAATTTAGCACTTTGAGATTCTAACAAAAATAGCATTGTCTGGCTTATTTTTGAGACGTTTACTCTACCTGCTATGCTTACTGTTTTGTCAAAAAGGTTGCCCAGGATTTGAATAAAGGGTTCCTTTTTTTTCCCCAAAACAGTGCCATTGTTGTCCATGGGCTGTGTCTGGTAATGCTGCTTAGCCCCATCCTTTATTGTAACCCTGGACTCTTAAAAGGCACCCGTCAGCAGATCTGTACCTATGACACTGGCTGACCTGTTCCATGTGCACTTGGCAGCTGAAGGCATCTGTGTTGGTCCTATGTTCATATGTGCCCACATTGCTGAGAAAAATCATGTTTTTATATATGAAACGGGGAGCATTGCTATTACACCTAGAGGCTCTGCTCTCTCTGCAACTGCTGTGCCCTCTCAATGTTGATTGACAGGACCAGGCAGTGTAAACATGATCACACGAGGCCCTGTCAATCAAAGTGCAGAGCACAGCAATTGTAGAGGAGCCTCTAGGAGTAAAGGCAACGCCCCCGTTGCTTCTAGAGGCTCATTTGCATATATTAAAACATAATTTTTCACAGCAATGCAGGCACATATGAACATGAGACCTACACAGATGCCTTCAGCTGCCAAGTGCACGTGTAACAGGTCAGCCAGTTTCATAGGTACAAATTATCTGTGATGGTAATGTAATCGAGCGCAGTCTTGCATGTCTTGTTACTTATAGATGATACCTACAAGTTTTGTAATCGTTATCATATCATTTAAACTTTTTCTCTTTGACATAAAGTCAGAGCAGCAAGAGAACAATATCATAGCGTAAAGGCCCATTTATACAGGCCGTTGGGCAGGCAACCTAATTGTTGAGCCGAGATAGATGCATTTACATGCAGCGGGCATTCCTTCCGTATAGAGATGAATGATCACTACTGTGGTCATTTGTCCACAACAGATTCATTGTTTGCCAGCAGCAGATCCCTATGTACAAAGGGCAATGTACTGATGGAAAATGATGATTTTATGTGAAACATAAAAGATGCAACCATTTGTGTTTGCTCATTCGTCAGGTGATTGATTGCACCATTACATGGGGCAATTATCGCAATATGTATAGCCATTGCCTCTCCTTGGTATTTTACAAGTTTATTGAGTGAGATCAGCTGCCTAAGTGATCAGGTTACTACTTCCTTATAAAAGTCTATGGAGAGAGACTGGTGAGTTTAAATGGTGAGCTGTGGAAGGGACATTGCTGCTTCTAGAAAGTGTTCTATCTCACCCCAAGCCTGGATTCACAGCTACACTGCTCTGTATTGCTGTATAATATCCTTCATGCTGCTGTTGTATCTGAAAGGGTACTACAGAGAGATAGGGGAGCATGATCTCCTCTTCTCCTTATATGCTGTGTCTGAGAAACATCATAGCAGCTAGTCTGTGGTGGAAATGAATGGTCAGATATAGCATTACTCTTGACATACATAGAAGAAGACACTTCAACAATTGGTATGCTGTAGGGTTGCTATTACACAAAACTCACCCATATGTTAATGGGTTGTGATATGGTAGCTCGGTTATGGACAATTCAATAGTCCATTATCTCCTTTCCATTTATCGCCATACTATTACATTGCTATAAGAAGCAGGTAATAGTATGGCATGGGCTGAGGAGCTTAGGTTGCCCCATTGCTTGCGGGTGCCAGCTGTATTACGAGGAGAAGAACATCTGTAACAATGACCTCAATATGTGCTACAGCAGAGTGATTTGGTTTTGGTCTTCACCAGGGCCAACATCCAGATTCATTTTAATGCAAGAAGGATACTGTATGATCAGTTGGTAATAATCTTGTCTTCTATTTTATAGGGGGTTCAAGGGGAAACTGCGTCACTGCCACGGCCATCTATCCATTTGAAGGTTTACAACCGGGAGACCTGTCGTTCCAAATCGGCGACAAGATCATAGTCACCACAAAGACTGACTCTCAGTATGATTGGTGGGAGGGAAAATTAAAAGGAGAACTGGGTATTTTCCCTGCCAATTATGTTATGGTGTAAATATTCTATCATAAAGTGCTATAAAGGGTTACACTAGTGAATATATTTATTTGGCTTCTTTTCTGTATAAAGGTTGAGTCCATAAAATAAATTATCCTGTAAAATATACGGTTCACAATTGTTTGATTATTGTTTAAATAAATTGGTGATTCATATTAATGGCTTTATTTTCTTATAATAATATAATAACAGTAAAGGGGGGATAGTCACTGAAAATAAGGAAAAGGTAGAGTTGCTAACTTGGATTTTTAGCTCTGTTTATACAAAAAAAAGAGAAAGGAGCTGATATCTGTGGTGCTGGGGCTGTTAGTACATCCAGTAATATACTCAATTGGCTAATTGTAGATATGGTCCAAGCTAAGTTAAATAAGGTAAATGTGAACAAGGCTCCCGGTCCAGATGATTGCTGTGCCCCTGTTTATCATTTTTTAAGATTCTCTAGGTACTGGTACAGTGTCATGTGATTGCCACAAGGCAAATGTGGTGGGCATTACCTTGGCAAATGAGGTTCAATGTGGATAAATATGAAGTTATGCATCTTGGTAGTAGTAATCTCTTTGCATCATATGTCCTAGGGGATGTAACACTGGGGGAGTCACTTATAGAGAAGGATTTAGGTGTCCTTGTAGATGGTAGACCAAATAACAGCATATAATGTCAATCAGCTGCTTCTAAGGCCACCAGGATATTGTCATGCATTAAACGAGGCATGGACTCGCGGGGCAGGGATGTGATATTACCACTTTACAAAGCGTTGGTGCGGCCTCATCTGGAATATGCAGTCCAGTTCTGGGCACCAGTCCATAGAAAGGACGCTCTGCAGCTGGATAAAGTACAGAGGAGAGCGACTAAAATGATCAGAGGCATGGAGGGTCTTAGTTATGAAGAAAGATTCAAAGAATTGAATTTATTTAGTCTTGAGAAGAGAAGTCTAAGGGGGGACATGATTAACCTATACAAATATATAAATTGTCCATACAAAAAATATGCTGAAAACAGTTCCATGTAAAATGCCATCAAAAGACAAGGGGGCACTGCCTACGACTGGAGAAGAAAAAGTTCAGTCTCCAAAAGTGTCAAAGCTTCGTTACTGTAAGAACTGTGAATCTGTGGAATAACCATCCTCAGGACGTGGTCAAGGCAGGAACAGTGGACAGTCTTAAAAAGAGTTTAGATAAATTCTTAAAAGTAAATGACATTAATTCTTATGAAAATGTGTAGAAATCTGAGTCTCACGTCCTTCTGGGATTCGTGTCCCCGCCTATCCCTTGGTTGAACTTGATGGTCTTATGTCTTTTTTTCAACCGTATTAACTATAACAATACCACTTTGCAATTGCACTTTTTAAAGGGGATAAAGGCATTGTCCCACTACAGCAGCTTATCCCCTCTCCACAGGACTGGGTGTAAGTGTCTGAAAGACAGGGGTCTGGCTGCTGAGGCCCCCCGCCAGTAATGAAAATGGTGGCCCATGTTTCCCTCCCTTTACAGGAGAGGCAGACATACATGCCCACTGCTGGTCCATTCAGCGCTATAAGGCTGCTGGTGATAAATGAGCACTTGTACTTGGACCCCAGCGATCAGACACTTATCTTCTATCCCATGGATAGTGGATAAGTTGTTGTAGTGGGACAATTCTTTTCAGTCATTAACAATAATTGTTGTGTCTATGAAGCCAAAAACCGTTGATTTTGAGATGACCAATGGAAATCTGTTCCATCCCTCACTCCGATCGTTTCTGAAATACATTTCTTTTCTCAGTTGTTAGTTAAGCTGACGCATTTTGTTCACTCTTGATTATGAAAAATTTCATGATGCCAAAGATTTTTCAAAGAACAATCATGTAGTGGGAGATACATTTTTAGTTGTGCCTCTTTCTCAAACTTTATGATAAAAAAAAGTGCATTTGCTTGCCATTGAAGATTTAATTTGGTTAAACTGTATCAGAAATGTGGCAGAACACGAGCATCTCGATGTTTTGTAAAGAAATTACGGAAAAAAAAAAAAACTGATTAGTTACAAACTGGTGTAGGCAAAAAGGCAGAGTTACGCTCTATCACTTTGCATGTGATCCCATTAAATTTCAACTGCATCTATGAATAAGCAATATGTGTATCTCACATGAAGCAATTTTTGTTTAATTGACAATAATTGCTGCCACCGTTATCAAAATGGAGCAGATCATTTCATCATCAGAAGCCAAATGGTGGTGATTACATCACAGTATATACAGGAATCCTGCACGGCTGTCATCATTAGAAACACCGTTTATAGGATGGCGCACAATCATGTAAATGGGATCTTAAAAAAATCATGGCTAAAAAATCATCATGGCTAAACATAACAAAGTAATAGGAAAATCAAAGATACAGTAAACATAAAAAGGAATTAAAATGGTTTTTCCACATGAAACATTTATTGTGCATTCACAGGACACACCATAAATGCCACCTTTTGTGATCCTCACACACCCATCAGTAGAACGGGTCCTCCCTGACACCCATTCACAGATTCATGCCAGCACTTTCCTCATAGAAGTTAATGGGGAGGTGGTCACGAATGCTCGACTTTTGTTCCTGTAGACCTCAAATGGTAGAGCTGTGTAGAAGTCTCCATTGACTTCTGTGGGGAAACATTCAGCAAGAATTGGTGAACTGTGGTAATGGATATGAAATATATCCTCTACGTATACCATGAGTGTTTAAGATGGAAAATCGCCATAAAGATTAAGAAAACAAAAGTTATACCAAGACGAAAGACAACTGATCGGACAGTTGATGGAGCAAATCTAGAAGTAGTAGTGAGATCTTGCCTACTTGAGTCAAATATTAATAATAGAGACCCAGCTTTACTAATGTGCCTATGCTATAAATCTTTCTAAAAATCGCCACATCTAGGATTTCTACACTTTTTTCCCAACATGCTCAACAAAAGAGTAGGGCTTAGCAAAAAAGGTCAGGGCCTAATATGTGCTGTTTTGTGCCAACATTCTAGTGTAAAAATCTGTCTCAAAGTAAACCATCTAATAGTTGTTATAGAGTGAGAGAAATAGTCTATCACTGCACCAAAATTTTCGTCTACCTGAGCTCCTGTGATTATTCTTTTAAATTCTGTTTATTTTAAATATATGCAAGCAATCAGTAGCATCATAAATCAAAATATAGTTGAGTTACAGCACTCAAATTAATACAAAAGTAACGTTGTAATAAAAACAAAAATCCTATACATGATGTAGCATCATATGTGGCATACTGTATATTCAAATAATAACAAAACGTAAAAAGGAAGACACAAAACAAGGAACTGAAGGGTGAAGGGAGAGTGAAATAGGGAAAGTAGGGGAATAGGAGATCAGTCAGATATCACTTAACCTTAATCAGGCTAACATCCAAGTGGACCACTAATTCAGCAA
Source organism: Bufo gargarizans (assembly GCF_014858855.1). NCBI lineage: Eukaryota > Metazoa > Chordata > Amphibia > Anura > Bufonidae > Bufo > Bufo gargarizans. The sequence goes on from NC_058083.1 coordinate 82,656,881, forward strand.
TAAAGAAGAAAAGAAAAAGGCTGAAATTAAAGCAAGAACTGTGCAATCTTGTCAGACGTAAGATAAGCTGTCCATCTGTTCCAGATAGTATTATATTTCTCTAGATCAAAGTTTTGGATTCTTATCATCTATGTACCACTCTTTCAGAGTAGGTGGATCTGTTTCCAGCCAGTTCCTGGGAATCAAGATCTTCGTAGCGTTGAGGAAAAACGGGCACAAGGCAGATTTTATCGGCGCATGTTGAACATCAAACAACTTAAACCGGCTTTATTGTAATCTCCACGTTACATTGAAAAACCTTATTTATCACCTTATTTATTACTGCCCAAAATGGTACAATACGATTACAATTAAACCAAATATGAGCATATGTCCCTGTCTCTCCACCGCACCTCCAGCACCGACCAGGAATCTCCGGATTAATCCTGTGTAGCAGAGCCGGTGTTTTGTACCACCTAGAGTTTAAAATTGTATTGCATCTTGTATGAAATGGAGTGTGAATGAGCACATTTTTGTGTTCTGTTTGTACCTCGTTAAATGGAGAATTTAATTCTTTATCCCATTTGTGAATAAAATAAGGAGGTGCCAGAGATGTATTTACCAGCCTATAACATTTCGATAATAACCGTTTAGTGGTTGTACGGGAACGTAGGAGAGACAGCACTACGCCTGGCTCAGGTTATATCAAAATCTATATGCATGTTGGATACTAATACCCTTAAATAATTTTTTAGGAATATTCACTAGACCATGTAAGTTCTTAAGCTCCTTGTGGGGTATAGGGGTATATTATTTTTATAGACAGCCTTCAATGGCGCAGCACCTAGTTGCCTTTTATGTCCTAGTAATTTTCTCAATACTCAATATTTACTGGGAATGATGCATATTAATGGGGTATCAGGGCCTAAGTTTGGCAAGAATCCCAGTGGTTTATTAATATAATGACATTTTTTCAGAGAGCTACTGGTAATGGGGTTCTTAATCTTCGTTAGTTTATCTGCATATGGGGAGGTTTTCTAAAGTAGAGTATATAGGTCAGTATCTGAGATGTCATTATGTCTACCCATAGTTTTTTTTAGCTGGGGAAACACCTCATTCCAATAATCTAGTTCAAATGGATTGTGATAGCATTGTGTCCTTCAATATCAAGCAGGCCTACCCCACCTCTTCTCCTACCCCTGATCATTGTGTGGTAAGCAATCCTATTATGTTTCTTTTGCCATATTAATTTCAGCATCATTTTCTTAAATGATTTAACCCCTTAGGGACCCATGACGTACCGGTACGGCATGGATCCCGAGTCCTTAAGGACCAATGACGTACCGGTACGTAATGAGTTTAAAGTGAGATTGCGGCGCCCCGGGGGTTAATCCGCACAGGATGCCGGCTGAAATCATTCAGCCGGCATCCTGTCACAACGCTGGGGGGAGGGTCATATGACCCGTATCGGCGATTTTAGCAAACCGCAGGTCAATTCAGACCTGTGGTTTGTTGCGATTTCTGCAGTTTCTGATCCCCGCGGTCTCTGACCGCGGCGATCAGAAACTTTAGTATGCCGAAAATATATATTTATCACCCCCCCTACACCTCTGAATGATTTAAGCCCGGTGGGAGGTGCAGGGGGGGGGGTGCAGGAATAATTGTTGGTGTACAGTGGTTATACCAGAGTGTCAGCACATTGCTGACACTCTGGTATAAACGGCTGACATCTGTGAATGGATGTCAGTCGTTTAACCCTTTCCATACAGCGGTCCGTACGGACCGCTGTATGGAAAGAGTTAACAGTAAGACGCGGCTCCCTCCCTCTCCCATCCGGGGGCTGCTGTGCCTTTGCAGCCCCCCGACAGGATGGGGTGACAGAGGGAGGGAGCCCCAGTCCTTACCCTTCCCCGTCTGAGAAGTTGTGGCCACATTTTGGCAGACAGGGAAGGTTCCCCTGGCAACAGGACGCCTTCTCAGGCGTCCTGCTGTCCATGGTGCTGAACAGATCTGTGCTAAAGGCATAGATCTGTTCAGACAAAGTGTAATAAATATATATATTGTACTGTACTGTATTATACAGACATCAGACCCACTAGATCTTCTGGGTAAAAAAAAGTGAAAAAAAAAGTAAAAATCAAAAAACACATTTATCACTGATTAAAAATGAAAAAAAAAATCATACCTACACATGTTTGGTATCACCGCGTCCGTAATGTCCTGATCTATAAAACGGTCATGTTACTTTCCCCGCACGGTGAACGTCAAAAAAATAAAAACTATGAGAAAATTGAAATTTTGCCCACCTTACTTCCCAAAAAAGGTAATAAAAGTGATCAAAAAAGTCATATGTACGCCAAAATTCTGCCAATCAAACCGTCATCTCATCCCGCAAAAAATGAGGCCCTACCCAAGATAATCGCCCAAAAACTGAAAAAAATATGGCTCTTAGACTATGGAAACACTAAAACATGATTTTTTTTGTTTCAAAAATGAAATCATTGTGTAAAACTTACATAAATAAAAAAATATATATATTAGGTATCGCCGTGTCCGTGACAACCTGCTCTATAAAATTACCACATGATCTAACCTTTCAGATGAATGTTGTAAATAAAAAAAAACGGTGCCAAAAAAGCTATTTCTTGTTACCTTGCCGCACAAAAACTGTAATATAGAGCAACCAAAAATCATATGTACCCTAAACTAGTACCAACAATACTGCCACCCTATCCTGTCGTTTCTAAAATGGCGTCACTTTTTTGGAGTTTCTACTCTAGGGGTGCATCAGGGGAGCTTCAAATGGGACATGGTGTCAAAAAAAAACAGTCCAGCAAAATCTGCCTTCCAAAAACCGTATGGCATTCCTTTCCTTCTGCGCCCTGCCGTGTGCCCATACAGCGGTTTACAACCACATATGAGGTGTTTCTGTAAACTACAGAATCAGGGCCATAAATATTGAGTTTTGTTTGGCTGTTAACCCTTGCTTTGTTACTTGAAAAAAAATATTACAATGGAAAATCTGTCAAAAAAGTTAAATTTTGAAATTGTATCTCTATTTTCCATAAAATCTTGTGCAACACCTAAAGGGTTAACAAAGTTTGTAAAATCAGTTTTGAATACCTTGAGGGGTGTAGTTTCTTAGATCGGGTCACTTTTAGGGAGTTTCTACTCTAGGGGTGCATTAGGGGGCTTCAAATGGGACATGGTGTAAATAAACCAGTCCAGCAAAATCTGCCTTCCAAAAACCAAACGGCGCACCTTTCACTCTACGCCCCGCTGTGTGGCCGTACAGTAGTTTACGGCCACATATGGGGTGTTTCTGTAAACGGCAGAGTCAGGGCAATAAAGATACAGTCTTGTTCGGCTGTTAACCCTTGCTTTGTTAGTAGAAAAAATGGGTTAAAATGGAAAATTTGGCAAAAAAAAATGACATTCTCAAATTTTATCCCCATTTGCCAATAACTCTTGTGCAACACCTAAAGGGTTAACGAAGTTTGTAAAATCAGTTTTAAATACCTTGAGGGGTGTAGTTTATAAAATGGGGTCATTTTTGGGTGGTTTCTATTATGTAAGCCTCGCAAAATGACTTCAGAGCTGTAGTGGTCCCTAAAAATTGGGTTTTTGTACATTTCTGAAAAATTTCAATATTTGCTTCTAAAGTTCTAAACCTTGTAGCATCCCCAAAAAATAAAATATCATTCCCAAAATAATTCAATCATGAAGTAGACATATGGGGAATGTAAAGTCATCACAATTTTTGGGGGTATTACTATGTATTACAGAAGTAGAGAAACTGAAACTTTGAAATTTGCTAATTTTTCAAAATTTTTGGTAAATTAGGTATTTTTTAATGCAAAAAAATTATAATATTTTTTTTTTACTTCATTTTACCAGTGTCATGAAGTACAATATGTGACGAAATAACATCTCAGAATGGCCTGGATAAGTCAAAGCGTTTTAAAGTTATCACCACTTAAAGTGACACTGGTCAGATTTGCAAAAAATGGCCAAGTCCTTAAGGTGAAATAGGCCTTAAGGGGTTAAAAAAACTCCTAGGAAGGGTTTGGAATAGGTTTAAGACTTTAGGCAATATTAAGATCTTGATTATGTTTATTCTCCCAAACCAAGAGAGGGCAAGTGAGTCCCAGTTGTTTAGGTATTTCTCTATATTTTTTAGTAAAGGGGCATAATTAAGTTTGTACAACTCAGCTTTTCTAGGCAGATATTAACATTTATATATTTAAACGCTTTGGGCGCAGGTTTTGACGCATTTAACTGTTTAACCTTGTCCCACTGTAAAGTGCGCAATGAAACGTTAAATATTTCTGATTTATTCAGGTTAATGTTAAAATCTGAAACTTTGTTGAAGGCCTCAAATTCACTTATTAATGCTGGTAAGGATCTCAAAGGATCTGATATTGCAAATTATGTGTCGTCAGCATATGCAGCTATTTTATGGGTCATCTAGAGGGTTCAGACCCCATGGGTCAAGACAACATATATACAAAATGAAATACTTCTCATCTCAGATCAACAGATAGTTTTAGTATACTTCCAGGGTTGCTAACGGTTTGATGATATAGCTCAATGTTAGTTGTTTGACGTTTGTAGGGGCAAAGGGTGAGGAAAAAGCGTGATGAAGATATCATTGATGAATGTTCCAGGGCAACATAAGGGTCAGAGATTAAACAGTTAATTATCCCTATTTCTCCCTATGTGTTTCTTACTACGCCTCAGCCCAAGGACACCCCTTGGTGGTAGGGGTTCCCTGTCCTCGTCCCTTATCTGTATGCCCCTGTAAAACCCTACTTTAGTAACAGCAAGTAACTAAAATGATGCTGAGTATATAAAAGTATCCCACTTGTCACGGAAGGTGTACAGGAAACAAGACAATGCAAAATGAATATATGACTCACTGGATCCAAAACTAAGGAACAAAAAGGGAGACCCCTGCATCAGACCTTGCTCTCTCCCTTACTGCTCAGCCTATGCGATAATCCCAATGGTGGATGATCGCATATCCTCGTACCTCGACTATATAACACCTGAGCACCCTACAATAGTGAAGGGACACGACCACCGGCTCCCTACACTAGACACGGAGGGAGTCAGGGTCACCTGGGATCCAGCAAACAGAAAATCACAAATGAATGTACAACACTTGAAGAAGAACTGGGAAATAGGATCAGCATGCACACACACTCCAGGAAGCTGTATAAACTGCACACTAATGCATTATGGGGAGGAATTTAAAGGGATGCAATCAGTCCAACTACATGACAGCTGAGAGAGGCTAACGAGATGAGGAACTGAAAACCAAAAACAAAGAAAACTCAAGGAGGAGGTTCTGAAAGGCTTCTGTCAGAGCTTCTCAGCTGTCTGGTTGTGACAGTACCCCTCCCTCTATGAGTGGACTCCGGACACTCAGAGCCCACCTTCTCAGGATGGGACCTATGGAAAGCCCTGATGAGACAAGTTGCCTTAATGTCCGTCACTGGGACCCACATCCTCTCCTCAGGACCATAACCCTTCCAATGAATGAGGTACTGGAGAGAACCGCGGACAAGACGAGAATCCACAATCCTAGAGACCTGAAATTCAAGATTCCCATCAACCATAATCGGAGGAGGAGGCAAAGGCGAGGGTACAATGGGTTGAACATAAGGTTTCAATAAGGACTTATGAAAAACATTATGGATCTTCCAAGTCTGAGGAAGATCAAGACGGTAGGCAACAGGATTGATGACACACAGGATTTTGTAAGGCCCAATAAACCTAGGACCCAACTTCCAGGAGGGAACCTTCAATTTGATATTCTTGGTAGACAACCACACCAGATCACCAACATTCAGGTCCGGACCAGGCACACGTCTCTTATCTGCCACACGCTTATATCTCTCACTCATGCTCTTTAGATTATCCTAAATCTTTTGCCAAATAGATGACAAAGACGAGGAGAATCTGTCCTCATCAGGTAAACCAGAAGACCCCTCTCCCGTGAAAGTCCCAAACTGCAGATGAAACCCATATGCACCAAAAAATGGTGACTTATCAGAGGACTCCTGACGACGGTTATTTAAAGCAAACTCAGCAAGGGACAAAAAAGAACACCAATCCTCCTGATTCTCCGCCACAAAACAGCGCAGATATGTCTCCAGATTCTGATTGACGCGCTGTGTCTGGCCAATCGACTGCGGGTGGAAAGCAGAAGAGAATGACAACCGAACCCCCAAGCGAGAACAGAAAGCCTTCCAGAATCTGGAAACAAACTGCTTGCCCCTATCAGAGACTATGTCTGAAGGAATACCATGCAATTTGACAATGTGATCAACAAATGCCTGCGCCAGCGTCTTAGCATTGGGCAAACCAGGAAAAGGGATGAAATGCACCATTTTGCTAAAACGGTCCACCACCACCAGAATCACAGTCTTCTCCGAGGAACGAGGCAGGTCCGTTATGAAGTCCATGGACAGATGTGTCCAAGGACGGGAAGGAATGGGTAAGGGAAGGAGAGGACCTGATGGCCGTGAAAGAGGGTGAAGCATGTACCGCCGTCTGCGGAAGGGGTACATGCGCGCTCTTCGGAGGGAGAGCGTTCTGGGGGTTTCGCCTCTGACCGCGCGGTGAGTGGCGTTCCCCGCCATCCCTTTACCATTGCCTCGTTTGGCGTCTCCCTGATTTTAATGTCACGGAAGTTGTACAGGAAACAAGACAATTTAGAATATATGACTCACTGGATCCAAAACTAAGGAACAAAAAGGGAGACCCCTGCATCAGACCTTGCTCTCTCCCTTACTGCTCAGCCTATGCAATAATCCCAATGGTGGATGATTGCATATCCTCGTACCTCGACTATATAACACCTGAGCACCCTACAATAGTGAAGGGACACGACCACCGGCTCCCTACACTAGACACGGAGGGAGTCAGGGTCACCTGGGATCCAGCAAACAGAAAATTACAAATGAATGTACAACACTTAACTTGTAGAAGAACTGGGGAATAGGATCAGCATGCACACACACTCCAGGAAGCTGTATAAACCGCACACTAATGCATTATGGGGAGGAATTTAAAGGGATGCAATCAGTCCAACTACATGACAGCTGAGAGAGGCTAACGAGATGAACTGAAAACCAAAAACAAAGAAAACTCAAGGAGGAGGTTCTGAAAGGCTTCTGTCAGAGCTTCTCAGCTGTCTGGTTGTGACACCACTAAAGGACAACACGTATATATATGTGTATAAGGACAATTTCCCTATACATAAAGACAATTTCCTGAAGCAGCGTTTCCCCAGTCGATCAATATCACGACCGGTTCGTCAGGGGATAGATTATACTTAACTTAAAGTCTCACAATGGAGACTATCACTTAGTGCCCCTCAATCAGGACCCTCTTGGATACTTGAGCCAGGATGAAGGCTTTTGGGATGTCAGGTGTCTCAATTCAAATTTGAGATTGGCTCCTAAAAAAGTCTCCTCCCATACTCCTCCCCCCAGCACAGAATCCACAACATCAATCGCCACAAACTATCCCCATTTTTCGTCTCTGAGCCATGTGGATACATGGAATCTATCATTAGTTTGCCTTTTCTCTACTTCTTAGTTAATCAAATTGTATATTAGGGGAGAGAGAGCGCCGCTCTGGAACGCATATGCGTTCCACAGAGCGGAAGTTGCATCATCAGATATCGCCTTGGGGACCGGAACTACGTCATCATGCGTTCCATAGAGCGGAGATTACATCACCACCTAGCACGTCGGAGACTGGAAGTTGCGTCACCTTCATGCGTTCCAGACACCGGAAGTAATATGTCCGCAGTATACTTTTGCGTTCCATCAATCAGAACTAAATCCTTGGGGACGAGTTGAAGCATTAGAATAGACAATAAGCCTAATATCAGTACCAATAACATACATCAATACTCAAAACAGGTCCCCATTTATCTACTGATGATCACAATTCAGAAATTCCAGCATTCCTACATGATAAGATAGATTTAGAGCGAGGGAGGTGGGATGGCAGGGAGGGCAGGGAGGGCAGGGAGGGCACCGGGAGGGGGGGGGGGAGGCAGAATGAGTCCAAACCTGGAGGCACCTTGGTTAGCAGTATTGCCCACATTATACATCCTGATGAGGGCCTCCATTTACATATGGACGATGCCATCAAGATTTTGATATCTCATCTTGGATCTATTTTGATCCGATATTAAAAAGTGTGACACTAGTTTCAAATATGCAGACCTTATTTGACATGAAAATAGAGGGAGGGGGGATTAAGGACGACTCCAGAGGGGGGGGGGGGAGAGAAAGAAAGTTTCTTATTACTAGAAGGAAGATCATATGTAAAGGATGTGTAGGAATCAGGAGGATAAAAGATGTTTATTCATTAAAGAAAACAACCAAACGATAGCTGTTCGTTTAGGCCATCAGGACTGGATGTCTTTAGTCTGTAAATCCATTGACATTCTTTTTGTAGTATCCTCCTGTCCCAATCACCCTTATGTGGTAAAGGTGGGATAACCTCTATTATCAGAAATTTTAGGAAATTGTCATTCCCCTCATGGAACTCATGAATATGGTTGGCCACCGGTTTGTCCCGTCTATGTTTAATATCTCCTAGATGTTCACCAACCCTCCTCCTCAGTTCCCTCTTCGTCTTCCCCACATAATTAAGGCGGCATTGGCATGTGATCAAATATACCACTCCACACGTTCTACAGTTCGCAAAGTCTCTAATCTCATAAGTTCTTCCTGTCGAGACACTCCTAAAAGTTTTTGATGCAGTGATAAACGGGCAAGCCACACAACACTGCATCTAAACATTCCCAAAGGTCTTCTTTCTAGCCATGTCCCTTCAGTCTTAGGTATTGTATATAGACTGTGTACCAAGCGGTCCCTGATGGATTTCCCCCTTCTAAAGGTAGTCGCAGGTCTTGGTGGAAGTATATCGATCAGATCCCTAACGGTTTGTAAGATACCCCAGTACCTCCTAAGAATTTCAAGTACTCTCTCGTGGGCGTTATCATATGTCCCAATCCCTCTTACTATTCTATCTTGTGGATTTCTCTTTTGGGGCCTCAGAAATTGATTCCGTTCCGTAGTCATGGAGTGTTTGAAGTCTTTTTTGAGTGTCTCATCAGGGTATCCTCTCCTCAGAAATCTGTTCCTAAGATCCCTTGATTGTGTCACAAAGGCAATGTGTGTCCGTACAGTTTCTTCTAACCTGAATATACTGGCCCTTTTGGATACCTTTTTTCACCGGATTAGGGTGAAAATTATTCCAGTGTAAAAGGCTGTTAGTGGCCGTGGGTTTCCTGAAGGTTTCTGTACATAGAACAACCTCCCTCTTTGAAATTCTTATATCTAAGAAAGAAATTTCTCTGTTGCTGATCTCACATGTAAAGCATAGTCCAATGGGGTTCTGATTCAAAGATGTAACAAATTACCTGAAGGACACCTCTGGACCATCCCACAATATAAATATATCATCAATATATCTTCCCCAGAAGTTAATGTGGGTGGTCCAGGGTTCCTCCACGTCACTGAAGACCAGCCGGTCCTCCCACCAGCCCAGGAGCAAATTTGCATAGGTCGGTGCACAGGGGCTACCCATTGCGGTTCCCCTGAGCTGGTGGTAGAACACGTTTTTAAACAAAAATAAATTGTGGGTCAGGACAAATCTCAGGAGGGATAAAATGAAGGAGTTATAAGCCCTGCACTGTATGCCCCTGGTTTCTAGGAAGGAAAGCACTGCCTTCATCCCCCATTTGTGTGCTATACTGCTGTAGAGAGCCTCAACATCTATGGAGCCCAAGAAGGTGCTCTCCTCTACAGCAGTATCCTGTATCTTTAACAGTAAATCAGTAGTATCCCTGATATAAGAGGGCAGCGATGAGACAAAAGGTCTAAGGACTTTATCTACGTAAATGCTAATGTTTTGGGATAGTGAGTCTATCCCGGACACTATTGGTCTTCCTTTTAGTGGATCTTTTCTCTTATGGATTTTCGGGAGTGCATAAAACGTAGGTATTTGTGGATTTTTTGGGGTCATAAATTTCAGTTCCTCAGAGGAGATCAAATTGTTCTCAAAGGCCCTGACAAGGATCCAGTTTAGTTCCTCTATAAAGGTGTCTGAGGGATCACCTTGTAGACGGTCATAACATTTTTAATCATTGAGGAGAGAGCCACACATCCCACTATAAAGGGAATAATCCATTACTACCATATTCCCCCCTTTGTCTGAGGGCTTTATAATAATACTGTTATCCCTTCGCAGTCTGTTAAGGTCCTCCCTTTCTCCCCCCGTCCAATTCATTTCCTGGTCTCTATGTGGATGTATTCTTTCTATCTCTCGCGTCACCAGCCTTGAGAAAATATCAATTGCTGAATTTTCCTGAGGGGGAAGCATCTTTTTACTTTTGGGACGTAGGTCCGTGAAGGGGCCCAAACCATCCTGTTGGGCTGGCCCTTTACTTAGGGATACTAGGAGCCTCGTGTCTTCGAGGCAGTCCATTGGTATACTGAGTTTAGTACACTCTTCCCTATCATTATTTTTGTAATTTTCACTTTACTGTTAAAATTCACAGTAGGTACAAATGACAGTCCTTTAGAGAGGAACTGTAATTCATCAGATGTCAATGTCCTATTTGTGAGATTTATGATACATTTTTCGTCTACTTGTGCTTGTCCTCCTTTTGTATAGCATCTCTGTCTCTCAGATGATAGGGTGGACCCACTTGGTCCTCCCCTCCTTTCTCTAAAAAACCCACAGACGTCCCCCTCCCCCCCCCCCCCCCCTCAGCAGCAGCAACAGTATCCGATGAGGAGGAGGCATATCCCCTGCCATTCCTTTGCCATCTTCTTCATCCCCTAGGCCGAAAACCACCTCTATTTCGTCCTCTATTAGATACCTTTGCCCTTATGAGCCTCTCTGTATCAGAGGAGTCAATATCTGTACTAGAGTTCTCAATACCGCTTTCTCCTGAATTCTTTTTTAAAAAGTCAAAAGCTTTTTCTCCCTAAATGTAGTCAGGTCAGTAATAAACTGTCTATGTTTTCTTTCTTTTATCTGCGTTTGATAGCGTTCGACTGAGGTTTGTAGAGTGGCCTCCCTCCTATTAAAATCAGGGTCACCTTTCAATGTAAGTGCTAGTTCTATTTGTTTATTCAACTTACTACAGGTGTTACTGAGAATTTCTTTCTCCTCTTCTAATAATATTTTCATACATCTAATCGAACTCTCAATAGATTCTTTTTCCCATTTCTCCAATAATCGTGGGGAGTTAGATCTTAGGGCAGGGACTAGTCGGATCCTCAGACCCTTTAGTACGATTCTGTTTTTAATATAATTCTCCAAAGTACGTGTCTCCCACCAAGATTTCAAATTTTCCTTGTAATCATCATACAAATCTTTAAATATTGTTTTTAATGATAGATGACCACTCTTTTCACGTATGCCTTCCTGCTCTGAAAAAAACTCCTCCTCCTCCTCCAACCAGCTGTCTTTATTTATAGGTCCTTTTAGAAAACCTGCCATACTAAATCACCATAAATTCATCAACACACGTTTTTAGGGGATTTGTATCCCAAAAGGGCAAAGGGTGAGGAAAAAGTGTAATGAAGATATGAATGTTCAAGGGCAACATAACATAAAGGGTCAGAGATTATGTAGTTAATTATCCCTATTCTGCCTATGTGTCCCTTACTACGCCTCAGTCCAAGGACACCCCTTGGTGGTAGAGGTTCCCTGTCCTCGTCCATTATCTGTATGCCCCTGTCAAACCCTACTTTAGTAACACATACTGTATTGTGCCCACTGGCTAATGGCTAGGCCTGCACTCATACCGTTACAGGGTGTCATTCACTCAAATACCTTGCAGATAAAAAAAATTCAATGGAAAATTTTTCTGTGATATAATCACATTTGCAAGCCCGTGTGTGTCAGGCCCACACATACTGTATTGTGCCCACTGGCTAGTGGCTAGGCCTGCACTCATACCGTTACAGGGTGTCATTCACTCAAATACCTTGCAGAAAAAAAAAATTATATTGAAAATTTTTCTGTGATCTAATCACATTTGCAAGCCCGTGTGTGTCAGGCCCACACATACTGTATTGTTCCCACTGGCTAGGCCTGCACTCATACCGTTACAGGGTGTCATTCACTCAAATACTTTGCAGGAAAAAATATATATATTTAAAATCACATTTGCAAGCCTGTGTGTGTCAGGCCCACACAGACTGTACTGTGCCCACTGCCCACCACTTATATAGGGTGGCACAGTACCTTGCACGCATAGTAACACTTATCTAATAAAAAATGACAGGCAGAGGCAGGCCACGCCGCAGGGGCCGTCGTGTTCGTGGTGCTGTGATTTCCACTGGCCCTGGAATAATGCCCAGTGTTCAGAGGCCACGTACCCTGAACCCCAAAAATTCGGGGGAAAATAGTTGACTGGCTTACACAGGACACCCAATCTTCAACAGCTTCCGCTAAGAACCTTGACGCACCATCCTCCTTCCAGCTCAGCTTTGGTCACCTGCTCTCAAGTTACCACTCTCCCGCCCGCCGCCACCACCACCACTACCATCACAGCCACCACAGCCGCTTCACTTGATCCCTCAGAGGAGTTATTTACACATCAGTTGGATGAAATTAGTGATGCGCAACCATTATTGTCAGGGGATGTAGATAACAGGGATATGTCTCAGTCAGGCAGCATTACACACATGGACGTACAGTGTGATGATGATGATGATGATGTTGTACCCGCTGCTGCTTCCTTTGCTGAGGTGTCAGATACAAGTGAATTGGTTGATGATGACGATGTGTCCGTGGATGCCACGTGGGTGCCTGCTCGAAGAGAAGAAGAAGAGGGGGAAAGTTCAGAAGGGGAGACAGAGAGAAGGAGGAGACGAGTTGGAAGCAGGGGGAGGTCGTCGCAAGGAGCTAGTGGCACAGTCAGACAGCATGTATCGGCACCCGGGGTCAGCCAGACAGCACGCCAATCAACGCATGCTGTTGCCACCACCAGAATGCCGTCATTGCAAAGCTCAGCAGTGTGGCATTTTTTTTGTGTGTCTGCCTCTGACAACAGCGATGCCATTTGCAACCTGTGCCAAAAGAAACTGAGTCGTGGGAAATCCAACACCCACCTAGGTACAACTGCTTTGCGAAGACACATGATCGCACATCACAAACGCCTATGGGATTAACACATGATGACGAGTAGAAGCAGCACACACGCTCAAAGCCACCATACTCCTCCTGGTCCAGCATCTTCAGCCACGTCAACCGCTGCTGTCCTCCTTGCCCCTCTCAACCACCCGCCACTCCGCCTCTCACCTTCAGCAGTTCCATCTCATCTGCCCACAGTCAGGTGTCTGTAAAGGAAATGTTTGAGCGTAAGAAGACAATGTCACAGAGTCACCCCCTTGCCCGGCGTCTGACAGCTGGCTTGACGGAACTCTTAGCCCGCCAGCTTTTACCATACCAGCTGGTGGAATCTGAGGCCTTCAAAAAATGTGTCGCTATTGGGACACTAAGGCAATCCCAAACCTCTACTCAGTGATTGAAAAGGAAGTCATGGCATCTGTGGCATACAGTGTTGGGGCAAGGGTCCATCTGACCACTGATACCTGGTCTGCAAAGCACGGTCAGGGCAGGTATATCACCTACACTGCGCATTGGGTCAACCTGCTGACGGCTGCCAAGCATGGAATGCCTGGTTCTGCAGCGGAGTTGGTGACACCGCCACGACTTGCAGGCAGGCCTACTGCCATCTCCTCTACTCCTCATACTCCATCCTCTTCCATAACCTCCTCGGCTGAGTCCTCTTCTGCTGCGGCGTCTGGCTGCACATCAACTGAACCCCCCCAGCTCCCCAGGGGCTATTCCACATCCCAGATACGACAGTGTCACGCTGTCTTGGGGTTGACTTGCCTGAAAGCAGAGAGCCACACCGGACCAGCACTCCTGTCCGCCCTGAACGCACAGGTGGATCAGTGGCTGACCCCGCACCAACTGGAGATCGGCAAAGTGGCGTGTGACAATGGAAGCAATTTGTGGCGGCATTGAACTTGGGCAAGTTGTCACATGTGTTGAATCTCATCGTACAACGCTTTGTGTCTAAGTACCCAGGCTTACAGGACGTCCTCAAGCAGGCCAGGAAGGTGTGTGGCCATTTCAGGCGTTCCTACACGGCCATGGCGCACTTTCCAGACATTCAGCGCCGAAACAACATGCCAGTGAGGCGCTTGATTTGCGACAGCCCGACACGTTGGAATTCAACACTCCTAATGTTCGACGGCCTGCTCCAACAAGAAAAAGCCGTCAACGGGACATAACAGGGATTAAACTGATGAGAAGAGAGAACTACAGGTAATAGCACTCATATCGGGTGGGACAGTAAATTGCCCAGTGACCGTGACCGTGACCGCAGTGACCGTGGATTCAAACAAAGGGGAGGGAGCCAGCCTTTTTTTAACCATCTCCCCATTCGAAAAATCAATTCACCTTTCTGGGACCCTTGGTGTTGTACGTGGCTGGTTGGAGGAAGAAACCTTCAATGACATCAACGGGACATGGCTAGCTTGGTATCCAACCTTGTGCAAATGGGAAGTTTGCGGTTGGGCAAATGGACTGTTTGCTGTTGTTTGCGGTGCATTAAAAGCGGAGTTTGGTCTGTCAATGTCTGTGAAGCGGGCGTAACCCTTACACTACCTGATCGATACAACATCATACCCGATCGTATACACACACTGGATGTTTTAAACCACATTGTTCAAAAAATATTTGGATTGTTAGGTGATTTATGCCCTTTATGGATTAAAATCCAACTGTGCGTCAACTATGTAATTTTCCATGGGAGTTTTGCCATGGATCCCCCTCCGGCATGTGACAGTCCAGGTGTTAGTCCCCTTGAAACAACTTTTCCATCACTATTGTGGCCAGGAAGAGTCCCCGTGGGTTTTAAATTTCGCCTGCCTATAGAAGTCAATGGCGGTTCGCCCGTTCGCAAACATTTGTAGAAATTCGCGTTCGCCGTTCGCAAACGGAAAAGTTTATGTTTGCGACATCTCTACTGCTGAGGCTGTTTTTGTGTTGATTCATCTAGAGGGTTGTCAACCCTTTAATATTTTCATTGTTTCTGATTCTGGTCAGGAATAGTTCTAAGGACAAAATAAAGAGAAGTGTTGATAGGGGGCAACCCTGCCTCGTGCCGTTGTGAATATCAAATGCATCTGATAAGATACTGTTCACCTTGATCTGAGCTGATGAGAAAGAGTATAAAGCCAATACTTTTTCGATAAACAGAGCCGGAAAGGAACATTTGTGTAACACTACTTTCAAGTATATCCAACTCAGTCTATCAAAAGCCTTTTCGGCATCCGATGCAATCAACCCCAAAGGAGCTTTTCTCAGTTTCGTATGTTGAATCATCTGGAGTACTTTAATAGTGTTGTCATTGGGCTCTCTACCTGGAATAAATCCAACCTGGTCTTCCTGGCCGCAAGGAGCTTCTCGACATTTTTTAGGTCGTTATTAAGCAGTGAAATAGGCCTGTAGTGTATTGTCCCTACCTTCTTTAGGAAGTACAGTAATATGGGCTAATAGTAATTCCTTTCTAAATGGTATTTCAGCAGAAATTTTATTTTTAAACTCCTTGAAGGTATCAGCTTTGAACCACAGAGGGAAATGTCCAGATTTCGTAATAGGTGTATATGTCTTTTTGAAATGTGTTTCCTGCAGAAACAAAATATGGATTCTTTTATTTCTAAACAGATGTTAGGTATGCTCTCTTTTGGATGGATTCTTCAGACCATTAGCATTGTAGGTTGCACAATTGAAGCTATTCATGTTAAAATGTAAAAAAATAATTGTTCCACTATCATATGCTGACTGACATAACATGAACAGTACAATACGGGGAAACATCCAGTACACCTCTATTAGGGTACTTTCACACCAGCGTTATTCTTTTCCGGTATTAAAATCCAGTTAAGGGTCTCAATTCCCGGAAAAAAACGCTTCAGTTTTGACCCAATGCATTTTGAATGGAAAGCAATTCATTCAGTATGCATCAGGATGTCTTCAATTCCGTCCCTTGTACGGTATTTGACCAGACAAAATACCGGAACACTACTGCACTTACCGAATCCGGCATTAATTACCATTGAAATGTATTCATGCCGGATCGGGTACTAAGTGTTCCGGAATTTGCCGCAAAGCCGGATCTGGTTTTCTGGTCTGCCCATGCACAGTTTTTTCTAGCTTTGAAAAAATTAAATACCAGATCTGTTATTCCAGATGATACCAGAAAGACGGATCCAGTATTCCAATGATCAGTAAAGGATCAGTATCCGGATCCGGAAAAAATAGATATCAATTTGCATACAGTTCTGGCAACGGAACTGCCTGACGGATTCTAGAAACACTAGTGTGAAAGTACCCTTAAAGAGTTTAGTACTGTAGGGAAACCTAAAAGCGAGTCAGTCCGTGAGTCAGAGTTATAGTGCTTATTATATTGCACTCCTGGGGGGGAGGTGCCATTTATAAATGGGTATTTCTAATGAGCACTATTTAATACACAGGTGTGAGCCTATGTATTAGTAGTATTTGACCTCTGGCCTACCCAATTGGTATAACCGATTTTGTTAATTCCACATAGGACTTCAGATGCCCCAATCTAAACCAACACAATCAACTTAGTAATCACATGAAAAAGGATATGGAGCAAGATCAGTCAGGCGGAAAGCCTCTCAGGCTTTTACGAGGTGCCTTGCAGACCAGTGGGTCCTGAATTTTCAGTTTTTTTCTGTCTGGGGGTGATGACACATTCCCATTTATCCACCTTCAGGAGATCAGGGAAAACATCTGTAGGATTGCTCATGGTCCAGTCAGGAATCTCGATCTGAGCAAGATTTAGCTTTGGAAGGAAAACTATAAGATGCTCTGATAGTAAAAGTCCTGTTGTTGTGCTTCACCAATAATCCAAAAGGGTAAAGCCATCGGTATTTCATATTTTGGTCCCTCGTTGTTTTTGTTAGTGGAGTGAGCTACACTATATGAGAGGTTAGGCTGTCATCAAGGCCAGAGGTTAAACATAATGTCCTGTGTTCACATAGATGGAGATATAGATTGTCAGCAAATTATTGTAGAGATTGAAGCTTCTATCACTTTAATAGGCAAATGTTGTGCAGTCTATAACATGAGAAGCCATGACGCAGCAATAAAATAAAATGTTTAAAATTTACAAAAAGAAGTGAAGCAAACGATTCCTCACTGTAAAAGAGGCTTTAGGTATTTCTTGTATGATGAGACTCACTGTGAAGATATTCAGAGGTAGCTATTTCCCAGTTCTGGTATTGCCACTATAAATTTACTCCCTGGTGTAGACCTCTTATTGCTATGCACTGGTTATGACTGAAAAATAGCCTCAGAAGTATAAATATAAGTCTGAAAAGTGAATCAGAAGAGACGGAGAGCCCTTAGCAGTAGTTATGAGGTTCCTGGAGCAGAGAGAAAAAAAACGGGCTCTTTCCGGGTTTACTGTGCCCCCTGCCCGGCACTTTAGTCCCCGGTTTCTCCTTCAGTCTAGGCCGCAATATAGGATGTGCCTGGGAGAGCTGCATCCGTAGTTCCGTCTTGCAACCCTGAGAAAATATAGAGTATGTCCTCTTCTTGCCTGCAGACAAGAATAGGCATTTTCTATAAAGTGCCGGCCATGTGCGGTCCACAAAATGAGTAATGAACACGGCCAGCATCCGTGTGCGGACATCAAAACACTTACGGTCATGTGAATGTAGCCTAAGTAAAACTGGGCCAAAGTGTCTTAAAAGAAATGAAATGATGTAGACTGGTAAGATGAAGACCTAAAAAAAGATCAGATGCTGAGCTTAAAAAAAAATAGCCATTTTTATAGCGCTTTGTGGATTTTGAAGTTGTACAAAAAAAAGTGTGTCAGATTTATAGTAACTGACTCCACCAGTGTGACACTTGTAGGTCTATGCAATCTCTAGAAATCATTTTGGCCGTTTTTTATTATTTATGTTTGTATTATACATTTGCTTGTTTTTTTACTGATGGCCCTTTAAAGTTGGAACTATACATGTTTCATGAACTTCATATATAACATGGCTCTAATGTATTTCTAAGGATACCCAGGCTCTCGCAATCTCCATTCTTGGACGTTCTTACAGCTAAAAATACATTCTTCTAGTGGGTGGAAATTGTAGAATACTTTAAAAAACGCTGCCCAAAATGTACAGCTATAAAACTGTGATCTGAGAAAGAAAACATACTTCCAGGCTAAAATTAAGAACATTGGGGTTCCTTAGGAAAGGTCATCAATATCCCATCTGTGTGGAAGGGGTCTGATACCCACACCGATCAGCTGTTTCAAGAATATGCTGGCAATGGAAAATACACTCCTCAAATGTTGAAATTTCAACACCAAGAAGGACAAACAAGCCATAAGTCTATGCAAATTGAAGAAGTAGCGATGTCACTAAGATCTACAGGTTATCACATTTTCAAGCACCTAGCTCCAATCTGTGGCATGCGTGGGGGGGGGGGGGGGTGCATAAAAGACAAATTGAAAGCAAAGTTTTTTTTGGTCACATAAACCTAAAAAAATTGGGTCTAACCCTGTAGGACTGTTTTACAATGCCTCTGTTAGTTGCTGTGCCAATTATCGCCACTTGTCACAAACTGAGAGAATTCTTGAACTGAAAGACCTTGGTTTATCACTCTAGAAGATCACTATGTGCCTAGGCCGAGATATCAACACTGTTCAATATTGCCTGTCCTAGTGGATGGGAGAACAACTGGAAAGACAGCAAAAGGTGCACAGAATCTCTGTATGGACAGATCATCTAATTACAAGAATGGCACATAGTGATCCATTCTGTAGCACAAGTGAAATTGAACATCACAAACCATCAGAACAGAAGGCATTTGCGCGACATTGAGATATAAGTCGAAGTCTAGCTATAGGTGTTCCATTGACCTCATCCCACAACTCAATGAAAGCAGAAGATTGGTCTGGAGAACACATGGGCAATGCCATTAAAAGTCCTTCACATTGGAACATCCCATTGGTCCTCCTCTTGGGATTATGGGTGGGGTGGCATAATGTACGGTAGCTGGACCCCTCGAGTCTTCATTTCAAGAACACTAACATCTTGGCATAACATTGATTTGGTCATGAAACCAGTGGTGCGCCCATTTCTTCCGTGTTTCAGGAGCCGTTTTTCAACAGGACAACTCCAGGCTGCATGTTGCTCAAGCTATTGTGAGTAACCTGCATGGCCTTAACGTGCTACCATGGCCTGCAATGTCTCTGGAGTTTTCTCCCATCGAGCACATATAGGATGACTTTGGTTGGCAATTACAAAAGAAGCTAGCTGCTGCGGAACTAAATAAATTGTGTGACCAAGTACATTTAAAGTGACAGGACATTTTTCATGCAACCATTAATAAACCTAACTGATAGCATGTACAGGCTTGTAAGTACAGTATGTGTCTTTCTGCCATTGGCACTCATACTCAATACTGGATAAATCAATACGGTTTTAATATTTTTCTTCCATTTTCTATCATTTGTATATCATTAACATGTCTATCGATCCTGCAATTTCTATAATTTCACAGTGTTGCAGTTTCAATGTTGTCATGTATAAAGTGTAGTGCCTGTTCCAGGGTATTTCAACTTGGCTAAACTGCAGTACGATGATGCCAGAAAGTGCATTGTGGAGGAAGCCTTCCATGCACTGTATAGTTTCTGATGTCAGTGGCTACCCAAAGTAGCTGATGGGTGGTGGTGTCAAGTTTCATAACCTCAAAGACCTGGTATGATGACCTTTCCAGTGGATAGGCCTTTTTTATGTATGGCCCTCAAAAAAACTTTAAGATTATTAGATGGATGTTTCTTGCTGTGTGTAGAGTTACAATCAATTTTCTCCTTATTCTGCTTTTCTTGTCTTGTCAGGGTATCAATATTTAGTTTCCTTACTGAAACTTACCATATCAACCTTTCTTGACCAAGTGCCTTCTTGAAAAAAAGACTATTGGCAACAGGATGGATGAACAAATTGATTATAAGTGAATTTGTTTAGAATTTCCCAAAAGTTCAGCTTCCAAACAAAAAGCCAAAGATTTCTTGATTTGGTTTGGACGAATTGTGCATAATGGTGTCTGCCATTTTACATATCACAGCTGCGGACAGGGAATATGAGGATGGAAAATCACATGACCCTGGACAGAGCCCTGGCTAGCGGGCATGTGAGTAATTCCTTATGGGCAGCCTGACAGCCAATCAGGAGGAATGGTATAGACTTGTGTCATAGGCACTATGAAGGGTGTCAAGCAGAGGCTCCATCCTCAGCTTTTCCACTGATGTGACAGGACACCTCTGTGGCAAACCCCATTATTAAGACACACAGTACAGTGAGTTTAGGGTCTTAGAGGGACAATGTTAGGGATTGGGAAGATATCTTTAGTTAGGTAGATTGAACTAATTGATAGACAGGTTTTAGCACCGCTGAGGAAGGGGCTTGATCCCCGAAACGCGTCCGGTTCATGACGCAACAATCATCTGTAACAGAAATCCAAGGTGCCGTTATTAATAGGCAGCCACCAGGACCTGAGTTGTAAGTCGATCACAAAGCATACAGTCCGGACTTGGAGACCGAGCTCATCCAGCAGTTCCCCAAAGAGCGGTCCTATTACGTAGGACGCAGCCTTGGTCACGTGGGACGCCGTGTTGAGACCTGCAGACCACACGGGACGCCTATGTGTGTCGAACAGGCAGACTTCTATACGGCGATACAATAGGGGTAACATACTCTGCCCCAAGGGGCTGCATTGATTCATGATATTCGTTATACCTGGCGATTGAACACGCTTCTATTATATACCATGGTTGGAGATCATAGGCGGCAATAATACCGTACAAAGGTACCGTACATTGATATTGCAGTAATAATCGGATTCTCTAACAGGATCGAATATATTATCCGAACATACCCTGATGCGAGTATATGTGCACACATTGCTTTTAGTGTTGATGTGAATTGTGCATGCGATTATTTTATGTGTATTTTCATGCAAATATTTTATGTGAATATTTTTAGCGAATATTTTTAGCGATTATTGGATGTTAGCGATTATTTTAGGAGTATTAAATAGGTTTATTGACCCCCTGTCTGATGTTGTCAGGTAATTGAGTGCCCTCCAACAATTGTTTCTTTTTGCATTTTCTCAATCGGATTTGGGTGAATCGGTGGAGTGAGCACCGGGTCCTTGGGGAATAGGTGGGTGAGCCGCTGTATACCACTATACTCTGAGGTTTTAGCACTAAGGATAGGTGTGTCTGCCCAAATAATATAAAACAATTAATCGACTGGCTGATGTTTTAAAGGGGTTGTGCAGCACTAAAATATTGATGACCTATCCTCAGGATAGAACATCAATGTCACATCGGCAAGGATCCAACTCCCGGCACCCCTGGTGATCAGCTGTGACCAAATAAATGGGATGGAGCAGTTGTAATTACACTGCACTGCCCCTGTAAGTGAGACAACGCACAGGTATTTTTGAAGCGAAATCGGTGGGGGTGTCACGAGTTGGACCCCTGGCGATCAGATATTGATGACCTACCCTGAGGATAGGTCATCAACATTTAAGTGCTGCATAACCTCTTAAAATGGGTTTGTAGCCAGTACATACCGAACCGATGACCTATCCTCATAATAGGTCACCAATAGTTTTTTCTTGAAAAAAAATTGGTGAAAATAGTCATCTTCCCAAAAAATCTGTTTTCTCCAGTGTACATGCATACTAAACAGTTTCCATGTGTGTCTTGTCTTAATATCATTTATCAGAGTTGTGTACCTGACATCACATTAATAGTATTGGACTCTGTCCAATAGAGATTCTTCTTGTCTAAAAAAAATCACCTCTCCATGTGAAAAAATCCAGTTGGCTAGTAACCGGATCAAAGCTGTCCTTTGTCTCACTGTTTCTAGTAGCCATGCCACATCCACAAGCAGTGCAGTTTCATCATCATCAGCTACTGCTTCTACCACTCTGACAACTTCTCTCTTATCGTCAGTCATCCATAATGGAATGTGTGGACAGGAAACAACAGTAAGTGCCCAGTAATCTGCTTTTGTGCCAATTGAACTCCCATGTGGCCAAGTTGCTGGCAGTGCAGTCACTGCCATACCACTTAGTGGATCCCACTACCTTTAGGAAACTGATTGTGTGCACTGGGCCTTGATGTAAGATACCTAGCTTCCATTATTTCTAAAAAAAAACTAAAAACATCTCTGCCTTGTTTACTGATGTGGAAGAGAACAGCGGGACACTTCTTTAACTTGTCGCTGCCATCAAGTCACAGGTATCTGGACCCATTTTGACTGCAGTGGATTCCACAGTGACTGGAGGGTGCATGGGGGAGGATATATAGAGTGAACATGTGAAAGTAGTCCCACAGATGCTCAATTTGGTTCAAATATGGGGACTTAGGGGGCCAGGGTCTTATTTTGACATTTCAGTCATGCTCTTCCAACCAATGTTGGACATTTCTAGCCATGTGACATGTCGCATTGTCTTTCTGGAAGATCGTATCCGCTCCAGGGAAAACAATCAGCATGTATGGGTGTACATTAATCTGCATTCATGCCCAAATACGTTTGTGCTGGTTTGTGCTGTTTAAATCTCCATTCTACCTCCTTTTGTTTTCGAGTTATTAACCATTTATTGAACGGTCACCAAAGGTCACCTAGCCCCCCATCACAGCCAAAAGACACGAAACTGGGCCGGTTGGTTAGTGCTACGTTTGTACTGGTTTGTGCTGTAGAAATTAACATTTGTGCTGCTTTTATTTGTAAGATAATAGCAATTGTTATGTTGTTTTTGTTTTCAGAGGAATCTATATTAGATGCCATATAAGATGATGGCATATTAGATTGCCATAGCACTAGCATTGGAATATATGAGAAAATCGCATATTTCCTATGGAGCTCTATTACAGGCTATGGCTTCATAGGAAATACTATGCAGCAGCCTGGGTTTCATTCATAGAGACCCAGGCAGCTGCAGGTAGGCTAGTGCTCCCCTATTGGCCAGACGGGGGAGTCAGAGCGCAAGCCGAAAGTGAAAATATTAACATTATTATTATGCTATTAAAACATTATGGATGCAGCACGCCAGACCTGCAGGGTGTTAGCGACAGTGAGGTCACGGTATTGGCAATCGAGGGCTACTAACTTTTCTGAGGAGAACCCTGGGCAGGCATGCAACAGTGAAGGAGAGGCAGACACTAGTTCCTCTGGGGCACACTCTGTAGATAGGGACCAGGCCTGATGGTATGTGAGGTGCCCTGGATGTTGCAGGTTTTTGAGTGCCTGAGGTAAGGTCCCTTTAAGGATCGTGACGCCAGTGCCTGTAACGGTGGCACACCGGTTTGCAGGAGGATTAAATGAGTACACAGTTGGTGAACCAAACGTTGCTTTACTTGATGAAACAGACCAACTTTTTACATGTAGTTACAGTAGGTGATGATGCAGTCCTTTACAGTACAAATGATGTCTGTCCTGTTGTCTCCACATGTGTATTGGCGATCTCCCCTTTGTCCTGAGAGATAATTGGATTGCCCTCGGTTGTCTCTGGGGCAGAGAGGAGGAAACCATGATGCATTGTGGGGATGTGTTGTATCTGTTCTGTGTCGCAGTCTCCCTTCTGGTCCCCTAGGGGGCGTGAATGATTGGTTGCTGTACTTGCATTGTGTGTGTTGTAAGATATTGATTGGTTGGATTTCAAAACCCTGTGGGCAGTACTATGTTTGTTTTTTATGAATAAAAGAGGCTGTATCTGAAGTACAGTCAGACCACTGCTGGACCCTCAACACGGAGCCTTGTCTCGTTATTGGGGGGATTCCCTCAACACGGAGCCTTGTCTCGTTATTGGGGGGATTCCCTGTATGCTGTTAGAGACTGATTGCCAGGAGTGTAAGCTGATGTATGCTTTTCCTGTTCGTCTGCTAGCAGCTATTCGCGAGTTTCCAGTTTGGAGTGCTATTTTGTATCCAGTTCGGGAGTTTGGTGTTCTGCAGTAGCTGTGCCTGTCTCTCAGAAAGGGGCATATCGCCTAAACGGATTTTAACCCCTTGTCTGCTGAAGTGGTCCGTTACAATGTGCAACATACACCCACGGAAATGCAGTTTTTTGACCCTTCAGTTTCTGGAAATGTTCTTTGTAATGGCACAGTAGGACACACCTTCAAAACAGGACAGCACCTTTGGATTGACACTGACATAGGATTCTGGGCAGCTTGTGAAACACGAAGCAGAGGTTCACAAGAAAGATTTCTTGAAGCAGAACTCTCAGAATTTCCAGCCTACCTTGAATTAAATGAGAACGGGTTCACTTTAAGAGCTGTTGTTGCATTTTGCCAACCAGCTACCAGAAGCTCTCTAGGCCATTACATAGCCTACTGTAAAAGGTCTGATTAAGCATGGGAAAAATATGATGATTTGACAAATGGTATGGCAGTGGTAAATTCACATACCAAGATCTGCCCCCATACTGTT
This sequence comes from Bufo gargarizans, assembly GCF_014858855.1. NCBI lineage: Eukaryota > Metazoa > Chordata > Amphibia > Anura > Bufonidae > Bufo > Bufo gargarizans. The sequence goes on from NC_058083.1 coordinate 82,681,461, forward strand.
CTGTACACAAGAGGTAGCTGCTTGTAGTCCACATTAGAAGACACCAGCACTGGACAATATGTGCCATGCAGGGTCCCTTCTTTTGGCCAACATAGTGACGGTCACTATGTCGCCCAGAAGAAGGGACCCTGTATGGCCCCCAAATGTTGGCTGTTTGACAGACACAGCGCCATCCATGTTGTCACTTCAAGCACCAACCTCTTACTCAAGGTCTGTATACTGTATGGAGTGCTGATGATTTTGTATTATTAGCTGCTTGTAGTTCCAAGTTACTATTTGTTAAGCGTAGGTAGTAAAGGTTTTAGCTTGAGATAATCTACCTTTTTATGCACTTCCCATGGACAAGTGCAGTTACCGTTTAATGAAGAGTTACCGTTTAATGAAGACTGCGAAAAAATCAGGACTTAATATGGAGATCTCTATGTTTGGATTTATTTGTTCTTTATTTGTCATTGATTTTCATGAAAACTTTATGATCTTTAGTTTGTAAAATGATTTGTAGAATAAAAATGTTTGAGACACATTTTACTATTCTACTTCTTGATGATTAGTATTTATTTCTTTGGCTGTAGCTATAATCATTCTTACTTCAAGTGATGCCAGTCCACATTAACTTGTCTTACTACCTGTGTAAAGTTAGTATGCTTCAGCCCTGTTAATGGAGTTCATAAAATTAAGCAGCACAAATGATCATTTTTACAGCACAAATGCTGCACTAACCAACCAGCCCGTTTTTGCTATTATCTTACAAATAAAAGCAGCACAAATGTTAATTTCTACAGCACAAACCAGCACAAACGTAGCACTAACCAACCGGCCCAGTTTCGTGTCTTTTGGCTGTGATGGGGGGCTAGGTGACCTTTGGTGACCTTTCAATAAATGGTTAATAACTCGAAAACGAAATGAGGTAGAATGTAGATTTAAATGGCACAAACCAGTACAAACGTAGCACTAACCAACCGGCCCAGTTTTGTGTCTTTTGGCTGTGATGGGGGGCTGGGTGACCTTTTGTGACCTTTCAACAACTGGTTAATAACTCGAAAACGAAAGGAGGTAGAATGGAGATTTAAACGGCACAAACCAGCACAAACGTAGCACTAACCATCCAGCAAGTTTCATGTCTTTTTGCTGTTGTAGGGGGGCTGGTGATGTCATCATGTTGAAACAAACAGTTGCTATTATCTTTAAAATAAAAGCAGCACAAATGTTAATTTTTGCGGCACAAAACAGCACAAACGTAGCACTAAAGAAACACACCGGAGTTTTTGTTTGTGCTAATTGAAGGGGGGCCAGCTTCGCTCACCTTACACAGAAGGGTTCGCTGAACTGTTGTGTTAGAGACACGTCTGGTAGCTCCTAGTTCATTTTGGCGATGAGCTGCTTCACTGTGGCTTCTCGATCCGCCCTTGCGCACCTTCATAGTCGACGTTGACCTCTGCACTTTCCACGTTGCTTATTCACAATAGTGCCATTTGTCACAATACACTTTCATCACAGCAGCAAGCCAACAGTTCACAAACTGCACAGTTTGTCATCTACCCGAGTAGATAGTATACTAATGACAATAAAATTAATATCACTTTTGCCAAAGAATTTAAATTATTATCTGATAGAAATATAAAAATGCTAAATTGCGCAATTTTAATTAAAAATAGCAGTGAAAACTCCATTACCTACAACCTAAGCACAGAAGTCAAGACGCCCACATTTGTTCTGCTAACCCTTCAACTTAATTATTTCCTGAAAGATCTCCCAGTTCACATTTACATTAACCTCTAGTTCAGTAACACCTCAGTTATTGTGAAATGGACTACTGTACTGTTGATTTAATGGCACATATTTCTTTATTTTACAAGCCTTTTGTGTATATTTCCAATATAATAATTAGTTGCAGATGTTTTTCATTAGTTTTCAACACTTCATTTTAGCTCTCTGGCAGCTGTATCAGAATTAAAGTTTTTTTTTTTTTTTTTGCATGTCAATTGTCCTCTGTAATTTGTCCTGTACCCAGCTATGAAATGGAATACAAATTTACCGTACAATATACAGTATATGTATTTTGAAATATTAACCCCTTAAGGGTGCAGCCTATTTTGGCCTTAAGAACTAAGCCCCTTTTGGTCAAATCTGACGTGTCATTTTATGTTGTAATAACTTTGGAATGCTTTTACTTTTCCAAACGTTTTTTCATGATAAGTTGTACTTCATGTTAGTGGTAAATTTTAGTCAATATATTTTACCTTTATTTATTAAAAAAATAAAAAAAAGTCTCTTCTTTTAAGACAGAGTGATACCTAACCAAATAGTTAACATTCAACATCTGTCTCCTTTATGTTAGCATCATTTTGTAACTGTAATTGTATTCTTTTAGGTTATTAGAAGGCTTCACATTTCAGAAATAATTTTTAACATTTTCAAGAAAATTTTCTAAACTGACTTTTTAAAGGACCAATTCAGTTCTGAATTGAGGGGCTTACATAATAGAAACCACCAATAAACCCCATTTTAGAAACTACACCACTCAAATTATTCAAAACTGAATTTAGAAGCGTTTTTTACCACAGCAAGGATTCAAAGCATAACAAACTTTAATATTAATTACCCCAATTCTGCAGTTTACAGATAAACTCTATACATGGTCATAAACTGCTGTATGGACGCATCTCAGGGCTCAGAAGGGAAGGAGTGCCATATGGGTTTTGGAGGGTAGATTTTACTTGAATGGTTTTATTTGAAGTGACCCTGAGGTACCACCAACAGTAGAAACCCCCAAAAAGTGACCCCATATTGGAAACTACACCCCTCAATACATTTTTCATGGGGTATAATGAGCACTTTGACCCAACAGATGTTAAATAGAATTTAGAAACACTTGGCAGTAAAACTAAAAAAATCTAATTTTTTTCCAATAAATTGCTGCTTTAGTGCCAACATTTTTATTTTCACAATGGGTAACAGGAGTAAAAGCACCCCAACATTTCTTAACCATTTTCTCCTGAATACGACAACACCCCATATGTGGTCCTAAACTGTTGTATGGGTGCCATTTGACATTTGGAGCATTTTTTTTTTTTTTCTGCTGTAATGATTATCGGGTGCCATGTCATATTTGCAGTGGCTCTAAGGCACCAGTACAGTGAGAACCCCCAATAGGGTACCCCATTTTGGAAACTACATCCCCTCAAGGGAATTTATCTAGGGGTGTAGTGATCATTTTGACGGCACTGATCTTTTCCTGAATTAAATACATAGAGTGAAAATTGCAGATTTTTCACATTTATGCCATTTTAGTGCCCAATATATTGTGCCCAGCTTGAGTGGCCAGAGACACGTACCTCCTACATTGTTATGCTAGTTCACCCAAGGTGGTGTCAGGGTCATATTGTTTTTTGACCGTGACACGGTTGCCGTGCAGACTCGTTGCTTGTGGCAATGTGTAGTTTGCGGTTTGCACGTGTACTTCCCCTTTAAGTTGTGTCTTCCTGCTGTGTGGTGTGCGTGGGGTTGATATGGTGACTTGTAGCAAAGTGGTGAGTTGGGTGTGGTCTTAGGTCTCTTTATATCCTTTGGCTTGGAGACTGAGATCAGTTGGTTTGTCTGCCTTGCATGTGAGATGCTTGCTCTGTGCATGGATGAGATCTGAGGGTCATCCAAGTTTGACATAATGTCACGGTGGGGAGTGAGGGAAACCCCCACCGTACAATTTCGCCAATTACTAGGCCAAAGGCAGGGAAAAGGGAGATGGTCACCTTCTAAAGCTTCCCTCAAATAGCCCTAGTCTCCTGGCTGTATGAGCCTCCTTCAATGGTAGGGGGCTCATAACCACGAACCTAGAAGTCTAGGAATCCCTGCATTGCCCTCAAGGACTGGTCAGAATCACCCAGGCAAGGAGCAGAGCTCCATCACCAAACAAGGCTGTAGAACAACTGCCCCCAGCCTGCAAGCTACAGGTATATAACAAGCTTGCGGCCACACCCAGGACGCACCCTAATCCCCACTAGCTAGAAGATTAGCCCCTAGCACACCAAACAGCAGGGAGGCACACCTTAAAGGGGAATTGCATGTGCAAACCAAAAACTACACATTGCCACCAGCAAAGAGTCTGCACGGCAATCGTGTCACGGTCAAACAACAATATGACCGTGATAGGTGGGTAGTAACCCACATGTTGCCCCACTTTGTATAGTTGCATTGAAAAATGAGGGATAAGCCTAAATTAAAATGCCTGACATTTTTTGCTTTCCCAAGGGGTTAGAGACAGATTCACCGATCAAATGGCTGGAAAAGCTTATAGTCTTTTAGGTTTAAGCTCCTGTTAATAAAAAATAAAAAAATTTATAAAAATTGCCCTTTTTAGCAAGAGAAGATCTTCTGTCCAACACATTGTGTCTCTCTTGGTTTTGTTTAAATTGTTATTCTCAAACTTTGTTGAGCTTTGTTATCTGCATTGATACCATTTCTTCTCGTTAAGTGAGAAAACTTAAACATCTGTTCAGAAAATTTGTAAACCCCACAAGTGTGAAATCTGTCTTTTATATGGGTGTGATCTCAGGAATATTTGAGCAGTTATAAACTTAACGATGGTCTTAGCAAATGTCTCCCAAATGGACACTTCTAACGAGCAATGATTCTGTCACATGTCAGCCACGCTCATGCAACAAGGGAACTTGAGTGTTTAAGGCTCTGTAACCAAATGTATGAAGCATCTAGGGATATAATTAGGTTACTTGACTGCTATTGACAACAGGATTAGGTTTCATAATGTGAAATTGTCCTAAACCATTCAAAGCAGGCTGAGGAAATTACATCTCAGTATGGTTTCTCAGATACATGACTCACATGTTGGAACCCACCGCGAGCCAAGAATAAAACAGATAATAAAGTGACACAAGTTTGGGTTGCGCATTCAAATGATGGATATTTTACCTAAAAAGGGGAAAAGAAACTACCAATGATAATAGCAAGCTGATCAGTGTAAAATGGGTTAATTGCTTAAAAATGTTTCCCCATACAAATTCTCAAAAGTGATAATCCTATTTATAATTATAAAATACAATGTAATGCATGGAACTGGAAACCAAAGAAATTGATGGTAAAGTGTCACCTAATTCAACATTTCCATTGATTTTCTGTAAGCATTTTGTGGCATTCTTAGACTTTAATAAGTGGTATTATTTTGGGATATGGTCTTTATATCAATTTGTTCTTTTTTTCTACAGTATTTATGGTTCAGTTTAGTGTTTTTCCCACAAGGGAACATTGCATGTTCACGAAGTGCAACCAATGAGTAGTAAATGATAAGCTGTCCACAAGAATGTTCTTGGGCCTAGATATCACAAAATGCAGGAAGTCAATAGTCTAGTACAGCCTGCAGGTTTAACCACAAGGAAAGGTTGTATCATGTGTTGATACGGTGCCAAATGTCATTCCAAAATGGCAGCAATTAAAGAATGATAGTATATACTTAGAGGTGTAATAATAATTGTAGTATTTAGTCTAATAATTATTTTATTGCATTATGTAGTTCTATTATATTTTGCAGCACTGTCCAGGTAATGTCATCAGTCACATCATTTCGTGTACCCACTGGGGCTCATAATCTAAATTCAAACTAGAAACTAGATGACCTGGAAGAAAATCACACAGACATGGGAAAAACATCCAAACTCCATGCAGATGAAGTCCATATTCAGATTCACCCCCGAGCCCTGCAAGGCAACACTTCCAAACCACTGAGAATTCAGTCAACTGGAGTACAAAGAAACGTAGGATATGCACAAAAAAAACTACATTTTACAAATATATTCAAGGTATCAGCATACAAAAAGCATAAAACAGAGGAGATTGAGCAAATTTCTGTCTACCTGTATACAATACGTATGCTTTTAATGGAGTTGTCCTCTCAAATGGATGTCCTTAAGGTCCATTGATCGCAGGGATGGATTGGGAACTTAAAGTAGCTCTGGAAATATTTTTTTTAAGTGGCCCCATGTTGTAGGTGTGTCCAAATTAACAGAAGATGGGCCAACACAAGTCAATTGCACCAGCATAAGTAGGCAGGGACAAAAGAAGGCAGGACTAGCTATAAAATAGTGTAGCACAAAATACTGCCCCAACAAAACCAAATGCCACAGTACAGCACAGACTACTACCTCAGCAGATACAAATGCCAGAATGCACCACAAAATACTGTAGCTCTCACTACAGTATTCAAGTGTATGATTGTCCTGAGAATGGTGACAGAATTTAATTCAGAAGCGCGGGTCAGGAGCACAAGTACCTGATGCTCCTACATTAATTAATGCTTAGCTCATCAGGAAATTTCCCTGTAGGGTCTATGGCCAGTTCACCCCTGATTGATCTCTATGCCACCCTGTTAAGAACAGGGAACTGCTGACAAACCAGTCTCACTGTGGACTTAGCTGATCACCTGGGATACTTTCACATCAGCGTTTTTCCTTTCCGGTATTGAGATCCATTATCGGATCTCAATACCAGAGGAAAACGCTTCAGTTTTGTCCCAATTCATTTTCAATGGGGACAATACTGAACTGAACTGAATGCACCAGGATGTGTTCCATTTGGTTGCGTTCCCATGCTGGACAGAAAAACTCTGCAAGCAGCGTTTTTGAGTGTGTCATGGGATGTGGAGCAAGATGGATCCGACATGAAACACACTGTAAGACAATGGTGTCGGATGCGTTTTCTCGGACACAAAAGAAAGCAGATCCGGCGCCCATTGACTTACAATGGTTTTAGTGCTGGATCCGTCATGGCTATTTTAGAGATAATACAACCGGATCCGTTCAGAATGGATGCAGCCGCTTGTCTCATCATGAAGGAAATGTTTTTGCTGTTTCATGACGGATCCAGCAAATCGCATATGTGAAAGTATTGTTCAGACAACCGCTGATCAGATAATAATTGTGGAGGGGACTACATTCAGTGAAGGTTTTGACCTTCTTGGTGGACATCTTAAAAACTAGTTTACATAAAGCATTCATAGGTCAGATCAAAACATTTAAAAGAGTTCATAAAAATTATTGCTCTGTATGAATTGATGGCACCATCCAATATATAAAGTGTAATAGTAGTGCTACTAGGAATAACTGCTTGTTTCTACTTTACTGGCAATTTCAACACAATTTTGCATAGACTGTAGAAAAAGGAGAGTCAAGTTCTACCTCTAAAGATCATCTTTAAATGTTTTAGGCTTTTCAAGGTACACGGGGTCATTCAATGTTATAAGTCCATGATTTCTATCACTGCTACCTGATATCAATCTGATATCAATATTTGTAGCCGGTGTAATTACGCATGTTCTCCTTTTCAGTAAGACCCAAGCAAAGCAATGGTTGCATGATTTAAATTCAATATGTCATGATTGTTTATGGTCATAATAAGAGAATTACATGCTAAATGATTGAAAGCAATTCCAGATGTTCTTTCAACTTTTGTAACCTTCCATTCAATATATTTTATTCATTTAGGCATAAACTCCTAATTCCTTCACATTTCCTTTTTTTTTTTTTACTTTAAGGTTTTATATATTTGACATCTGCTCTGTGTCCCTGATGGAATTTAAGTATTTCTCAATAGCAATTTAGAAAAGATCTGAATTTTTAGCTAGAAAATACTATATTTAAGTAAATGGGTAGGTGAGACAAGTTATTGAAGAGTACATGGGTTCAGAAGATGGTAAAAAATTCACAAATAGTTGAGTTATCATTCTTACCTTTTGGGTTCTTCTGCTTTGATATTGTCTAACGTGTCAAAAATGATAACATCAGGGGGTCTGGGAGCTGAAACCCATACCAGTAACCATACACTTTAGTTTCTGACTTATGCATCTATATAGGCTTCCATAAATCCAAGTTATTGCAATTGCTTTGCTTGAAGTTGGTAGGTTGTCTGACCACCAACAAATTTTACTTATGGTCCTGAAATTGATTAACATAAAAAAGCCATTGACCTTCGCCTGTATTTGATTCTAGCCCCACGGGTCCTGTCCCCACTGCTCATGGTCAATGTTGGACTGGGGGTGCCTAGGGCCCACTAGTAATATTTATTTTGGGGGCCCACCATATGGATACATTCAAATATTACCTTCTCACACAGCAGCAAGATGTTACCAGATTATTGAATATGGGGGTCCCATAGAAGATAGGTCCTGGGGAAAAGAGGATACTGGCTAGCTTTCCTCCATACCTAGAAGTCATCTCCGCTATCTGATTGTGTCTATAATAATAAACTGGGAAGTTTCTTTAAAAATCTATCAAGCTATTTGTATGAACACCGGCTGATTGAGGTGCTGTACATTAAATATATGTATGTAATGCAGTAAGTCTACAGTGTTATGTACCACTTCTGCAGAGGGTGGGAGACTAGGGGCCCACCTTGCTCAGGGGCCCACTGGGGGATTTATCTGTACCCTTGTGGGCCAGTCCGAGCTTGCTTGTGGTCATGTAGAAATAATCAGTCAGCACTCTGGAAGAAGGTGGTGCTTATATACTGGGTTGCAGGCCTATACATCCAAGTAAAAGAAGTGGATAGTACTCACATTTTGCTGCTAATAAATCTTCACTTTATTGCCATAAGCAGAATCAAAAAGTGAGTGCTGATCTACTTTTTATACTTGCTCGCAGTCATGTGCATGTGTTTTGTGGGATGAGTTGAATTTTTCAATGGCTTGTTTTAGGGTAATGTTTCAGAATAAGATGCTATACAGGTGAAACTCGAAAATTAGAATATCGTGCAAAAAGTCCATTTATTTCAGTAATGCAAATAAAAATAGAATTGCATTAATGCAACTTAAAATTAGAATTTTGTGAAAAGGTTCAATATTCTAGGCTCAAAGTGTCACACTCTAGTCAGCTAATTAATCCATACCCCTCAGCAAAGGGTACCTCAAAATTGTGACTTTGGGGTTTCATAAGCTGTAAGCCATAATCATCCAAATTATACCAAATAAAGGCTTGAAATATCTCGCTTTGCATGTAATGAGTCTCTCATATGTTAGTTTCACCTTTTAAGTTGCATTACTGAAATAAATGAACAATATTCTAATTTTCCGAGTTTCACCTGTATATGCATACATACATACAGCACTATACCTGACCATTGTATGACTTGTATCTTGCATTTTTTGCTAATTTTTCTTTTCCATGCTACACCTATAATTCCCAGTTGTCTCTGACCTGGTGACTGTATACTAACTGCTCATCATGTCTCTCCTTTGACTACACGTTGAAACAGCAGGTTAATGATGAGTGATTCGATTTGCACAAATCAATATGTTTATCTACACAATTTTGCGCTTGTGAGGGAGTGTTCCCGCAGCTTTAGACGCTCCTTCTGCCGGCAGATTAACAAGGCTGCACATCTTGCATCGACTTGACAATCTTGTGTGTGGGGGGCGTTACTGCAAGTATTGTCGCAAGCATGGATAATATGCCTATGAATCATCATCAATGAATTTGCATGTGCCCTACACGAATGCATAATTGCTGATTTGTTTTTGTAAGCATATAATTTGTGTATGCGCTGATACTTGCAGTAACAGTGTGTGCGCAACATTATTATTGTTGTGCAAGATGTGTGGCCATGTTAATCTGCTGGTACAGTGGGGAATTGTCTGAAGAGGGACAGTCCCGCACTGTTGGAGAATTCGTTCAGATGACTGAATTGATTTTTACAAATCGATTTGTTCATCACTACAGCAGATGTTGCTTCCTAATAGTCTCTTAATCACTCAAAATCATGTAATAGCATTGTATAGGACATTATAGAGTACTGAGCAGTATAGATGTGAAAAAAACACTTGTGGTAAGATATAACACTGTCTCCTTATTTCTTTCTGTACTTTCTGATTCTCACCCCTGCCCTCTCCATAGATTTCTATGGGATGATGTAATTTAATCCTTCAGTAAACTCATCTTGGTTATGCAAGACTGATTTCTCACAGATTTCAGAGATATAGTTAGTTTAGAGGGGGGACAGCAACTGATAACGCTAGAACAAAGCATATATATTACAACGTTTCTTATAGTAACCTGTAATATTGATTTATGCAAAATATTGTGAAATTACATAAATTAATTGCTACTTTTATTCTGTATGTTAGTATGATTATTATCATACCAAATTTATATATACTTTAACATTTTAATACTTTTTGCACAATAAAACATTTTTTGTGCTGTCATAATTTGAGCCATAATCTAATCAATGGAGCTGTTTGAGGATAATAATCCAAAATGTACTGGCTCTCAAGTGGCCAAACTATTGATTTTAAAACTGTTAGTGTATTAGAGAAAGATGATATTATCTAGCTATATACACTGTAACTAACATATGATACTAAAAATGTAATATTAAAATAATACACACATAATCTTGTTATAATCCTGATCATAAAACTGATTGTGATGCAGGGCCCTCTCAGTCACATAACTAGCACAATAAGCTGTGCCCGTTATGTGAGGTGTATGAGCTGTGTGAGGGCTGCAGTCTTTATTAGTGCTTTATATTCCCTTTTTTGAAAGGTGGGACAAGCAAAAATAGCAACATTTTTGGAGCATTTACCATGGGTCTTTAGGAACAAAAAATTTGAATTATGCGTAGTTTATTTTAAATTTTTCTATATTTTTAAGTCTTCCTAGGGTACTTCACTATTAGGGAGCTTTATCACTGGTATGATATACTGCAACATACAGTTGCAAGAAAAAATTGGTTAAATGTTAATTACCTTACGGTACAAACTTACACTGGCGCTGGTCGGTAGAAATATAACAAATCGAGTGGAGTGGCTAGATGAATGTTCCGGGTTCCCGTTCCTGTGTGTAGGGAAGTGTAAGGAAAAGTAAATCTTCACTGCTCACCTACCAGCATTCACACTGCTCCGGCCGGTAGCTGTGTGGTGCGAGGGAGCAGACTACAGATTCGGCGTCCAGGATTTTCTGTGCGTGTGACGTCACCGCGAAGTGCTACTGGTGCTCCCAGAGATCAAATCTGAAGGGTCAGACCATTCCTGATGAAGAAGCCCGACGGCTCAGAAACGTGTCGGATGAACTTTGATCTCTGGGAGCACCAGTAGCACTTTGCGGTGACGTCACACGCACAGAAAATCCTGGACGTCGAATCTGTCTGCTCCCTCACACCACACAGCTACCGGCCGGAGCAGTGTGAATGCTGGTAGGTGAGCAGTGAAGATTTACTTTTCCTTACACTTCCCTACACACAGGAACGGGAACCCGGAACATTCATCTAGCCACTCCACTCGATTTGTTATATTTCTACCGACCAGCGCCAGTGTAAGTTTGTACCGTAAGGTAATTAACATTTAACCAATTTTGTATCCTGGGCGGCAGCAGCAAAGCCCTTTATATACACTGTGCAGCGGACCTCCAATTGGAGGACGGTGGATTTCTTGTATGGGAGCGCAGGAGTGTTCTTGATTTTCTTCAGTTGCAAGAAAAAGTATGTGAACCCTTTGGAATTATATGGATTTCTGCACAAATTGGTCATAAAAGTCACAACAATAGACACTCACAGTGCTTAAACTAATAACACACAAATAATTAAATGTTACCATGTTTTTATTGAACACACCATGTAAACATTCACAGTGCAGGTGGAAAAAGAATGTGAACCCCTAGACTAATGACATCTCCAAGAGCTAATTGAAGTGTGGTGTCAGCCAACTGAAGTCCAATCAATGAGATGAGATTGGAGGCGTTGGTTACAGCTGCCCTGCCCTAAAAAAAACACACACACCAGTTCTGGGTTTGCTTTTCACAAGAAGCATTGCCTGATGTGAATGATGCCTCGCACAAAAGAGCTCTCAGAAGACCTACAATTAAGAATTGTTGACTTGCTTAAAGCTGGAAAGGGTTAGAAAAGTGTCTCCAAAAGCCTTGCTGTTCATCAGTCCACGGTAAGACAAATTGTCTATAAATGGAGAAAGTTCAGCACTGCTGCTACTCTCCCTAGGAGTGGCCATCCTGTAAAGATGACTGCAAGAGCACAGTGCGGACTGCTCAATGAGGTGAAGAAGAATCCTAGAGTGTCAGCTAAAGACTTACAAAAGTCTCTGGCATATGCTAACATCCCTGTTAGCAAATCTACGATACGTAAAACACTAAACAAGAATAGATTTCATGAGAGGATACCGCAGAGGAAGCCACTGCTGTCCAAAAAAAACACATTGCTGCACGTTTACAGTTTGCACAAGAGAACCTGGATGTTCCACAGCAGTACTGGCAAAATATTCTGTAGACAGATGAAACCAAAGTTGAGTTGTTTGGAAGAAACACACAACACTATGTGTGGAGAAAAAGAGACACAGCACACCAACATCAAAACCTCATCCTAACTGTGAAGTATGGTGTTGGGGGCATCATGGTTTGGGGCTTTGCTGTGTCAGGGCCTGGACGGATGGCTATCATCGAGGGAAAAATGAATTCCCAAGTTTATCAAGACATTTTGCAGGAGAACTTAAGGCCATCTGTCCACCAGCTGAAGCTACACAGAAGATGGGTGTTGCAACAGGACAATGACCCAAAGCATAGAAGTAAATCAACAAGAGAATGGCTTAAACAGAAGAAAATACGCCTTCTGGAGTGGCCCAGTCAGAGTCCTGACCTCAACCCGATTGAGATGCTGTGGGATGACCTCTAAAAAGCGATTCACACCAGACATCCCAAGAATATTGTTGAACTGAAGCAGTTCTGTAAAGAGGAATGGTCAAGAATTACTCCTGACCGTTGTGCACAGTCTGATCTGCAACTACAGGAAACGTTTGTTTGAAGTTATTGCTACCAAAGGAGGTTCAACCAGTTATTAAATCCAGGACCCGTCCCCATTATAGTTAATGGGGATGGAGCGGCGGTCCGGCGATACGGCGAAACAGCAGAAGGACGGATCCGACAGGGAGACCAGCCTGCCGGATCCGTCCTGCCGCAAGTGTGAAGGAGCCCTAAGCAGACTGTGATTGTCTATTTTTGTGACTTAGATGAAGATCAGATCACATTTTATGACCAATTTGTGCAGAAATCCATATCATTCCAAAGGGTTCGCATACTTTTTCTTGCAACTATATATATATAGCAGAGGATTACCCCTGTTCACACACATTAGACCTTGCCTCTGGCAGGGCCTAATAGGAATTGCAAGATAGCAGCCATTAGGGGTCATTGTCAAGACACCGAGCTATAATATCAAAGATCAGCACTCAACAGATGCACAGAGACAGGCCAATGGTCTTCTCAGTTTCCCTGTTAAACCCCTTAAATGCCACAGTAGCTATTAACCATGGCATATAACAGGTTAAATGGTCTAGATCGTAGTTGAAGTCAATCTCGGCCCTTGCAGCAGGAGCTCGATTTCAATCAGCTCCCGCTGTGGATATCATGGGCACAGTTCTTGTTCCTGTGCAATCCTGTGGGCCTACCTGTGTGTCAATTTGCGGGATCGCCTCTCAAAAATGGAGGTACCATTCATTCTGATCTGCCTTCTTATGATAATGAGATGACTGCCATCTATGCCCCAGTTTACATAGCACAATCTGAAACGTGACAGAAAATAGCCTATTGTATCATATACTGTTCAGGAAGCCAGAGATATGTGTGGGAGTGGATACTGTGGAAACTGTAGGACTCCTATGTGATTATTACAAATGCCCACCTCTCTATATCATTTTTGTAAGCTTATTTTATGTATCGTAGAATATTCATTGTTATGCAATATATTGAATAGAATTTTGTTTAATGTTAATTTTTTATTATTATTATTATTATTATTTCTTTTACTGTTCTCCAGCATTGATGGTTAGAAAGCTGTAAGATATGTGTAATGGGATACATGACATCAATAACTGGAAGGAAAGTACCAATAAGAAATGTATTTATTCATAAACAGGACGTGGTTTCAGAGTAAAACCCAAGGATATGGCAGTTTTGCTGCAGATAGTACATTATATGAGCCAAATCCATTTCCTGTAGCAGGTAATGAACCCAGATTACGTTGAAGCTCCTAATAAATGAACATCCTGTGTTGAACGTGTTTGAAATCCTCTATTTCAGCAGTGTAATGCTTATTGATATAGAGTTTGTTGTTTTTACTGCATTCTAAGCTATCACCTGAAATTACATGTCAGCGTCATCCAGATACATTGTACTGGGCAGACTGTGAGGGCAGGTCACAAGTACAGTAGGACAATTGACTACTGTCTCGCTTTATCACCTGGTCAGTTCAGCAGCAAAATGACAAAATGGAACAAGCAGTAGGTGTGTACTGTACCAACTAACAGATTTAACTTTGCGCTATGCCTAAGGGCATTATCCTGGCGGTCCCCTGGTTTTCACCCTTTATCTCCTTTACAGGGGTCTGATCTTTGCTGCAGGGGAGCCAGCAGACCATTAGCTCTTGACATAGTCCCAGTGTAGTTGGTGGCTGACCCATGGAGTCAGTATGATGCCCAGAGGGATCAGGCAATATATGTAGTCAGAACATGCCAAGGTCAGGGCATGCAGGGTCTGTTAGAGTGGTCCGAGGTCAGGTAAGGCAGCAATGGTAGGCAGTAGAGAATTGAGAGGAAGGTCTTCATATTTGATCTTCAATTTTAATCAAAACAGCCTTGGTCTCTTGCCACCTCTGAGAAAAAAATTCAACTAAACCATTGGCTGCCAAGGAGATTTGCCCATAGAATCACTAGCATGGTTATTGTGAGAGAATTCTGCCCATAGAAGAGAAAAATGCCCAATCGTACTGGTGTGCAATGGTGAAGTGGCGTAAATAGCCGGTTTAGGCACTCCACTTGAGCATTGCTCTGTTGGTTGGCATGGTCACGGTGGATGAAGCCTTCTGCTTCCAGATCTGCCCACTGTATAGTTTTTAGAGCTAGTGGCTGCCTGAACCAGCTGACATCTGCTGTAGGGGGAGAGTCAGGAGGCCCCATATACATTAGATAGTCAACCATGGCCACCATACAGCTGCACAGACCCCATGGTGATGTTGCAGTCATAATTTGGATGTTAGGTTGCGGTTCTATTGTGGAAATCTGTGTGACTTAAAAACATCAGGTTCATTAAGAAGATGTTTGGCAAATACGGTTCTTTAGCATTTCCCAGAAGTCTATTCTCTACATGTCTATGTCTTATATAATTTACTAATTCAGGATTGAATATTTTAGTTTCTCTGAGTTTAGTGTTTCACCCTGTCCCCAACAGCAGAGTTTAATGGAGACCATGTACAGAATTTCATCTTCCCTTAACACGGAGCTAACAATATTATTTAAAAAAAATCCCCATTCTGAGCAGTCAGCAGCATTTAATGGATTCCCCATCGGTCACGTTAGTCAATATCGTCTGATTCTGGTCCAACCAGAAAGATGACTTGTTTATAGCAAATGGCCAGAAAATTCAGTCTGTAATTGAATTGAAGCAGATGTAAACAGTAACCTGGACTCAATGATCAGGTCTAAAGGTCAAACAACGTATTACATGAAGGACACATGAAATGGCCATGTCAGGGCTCGCTGTGTCAGCACTCACACATTTGGCCGCTTCCTCTGTATTGACCTCCATGGTCCCAGTAGGCTGTTGTAAAGCATCAGGATTCAAGAGCACTGAGTAATATAAAACATATATTAAGTGGGAATGTGTCATCTGAGGTGATCACATATGGAAAGTTAATGATATGATACATTCTGTTTACTTAGTAGAAGCAACCCCCACTCGTATGAACATTATACTTGAAGGAGTGGCTGTCAGCAAGAGTCAATGGATGACATTTTAGCTAGTGTAGGGACCCTGCAGAGTCGTGATATATATATAAAGGGCACCTGCCAGCGCTTCTGAAATGTCTGTTTTAGTCAATATTTGCATTCTTTATAAAATTATAATACTGGAGCATCTCTGCTGAGAACTTTGTGTCTGTTCCTCTGTTATTCCTCTTGGAAATGCAATAATAAATTGACCACTGGCGGTACGTAATGGTGTATCACTACGATACGGCTTGGGCTAGGTTCACAACTGCATTATAGTAATATTGTATGTGATACTCTGTTCCAACAGAGGAGCAGACTACTCGAATTACTGTATCCAGCATAGCCAGAATCTGGAATTCACTTTAATGGGATATGTAGAGTTTTCGACATGAATGCTGGGTTTCTGATGGAAAATTACCTCTGCATGCAGTGTTTTCTTTTCTACAGAACGCCGGCATTCTTGGCGAACATCCCCGGGTAGGGATTTCTATGACAGATACCGTAAATCTGGTTGTCTGCTCCTCTACCAGAACAGAGAATTGGAATATCATAACACAGATGTGACCCTAGCCTTAAAGAAAATGGGGGTCATTTACTAATCTGAAATACGCCTAAATTTGGTGTATTCAGGCGCTGATGGCGGCGCAATAGTAGGTTGCGCTGCCATCCGCGACTTTTCCCCATGCAAGCCATTTATCATTTTCTATGCCTGTTTTAGGTGTAGAAAAGGGTCTAAATGTAAGACAGCAAGGAAGCTGCCTTATATTTACACTGGAGCTGGATGCGTCCGAAGTTATCTAGAGGTTCGCGTCTCTTCTTCATAACTTCGGCAGATCCACTGCCAGCTATGGGGCTTTATAATAATAGTAATAATAATATATAAATGTGCCCCAATGTGTCATCAAAAAATTACACATTGTTTATAAATGACATTTTTATGTTAAACATATTATTTAAAAAAATTTGTAATGTTATTTTAAAATTTCCATGTCAATATATTTGTATATGTCTATATTTAAAAGAAATCCTATAATTCTGCAGTTTTCACACTGCTCACTAAGCCTAATAATAGGCGCCTCTTCTTGGTCTGTATAAATCGCTTAACTGCAGTTATCTGCTTATCCGTACAGGCAGGAATAGAATGATAGATATCACCTCTGTGTATACACAGGATGCACCATTCACAGCAGGTGATATCACAGCTTATCATCTCCCTCTTGACCTTTGCACAGGTCACAGGGCGAGGCCAGAAAATCTCCCATAGAAGTCATTGGGGTCAGCTACCGTCCATTGTGTCTATGGTCCATGGTGGCTACTGTAAAGCATATCTCTAAATGATGTTAACAACAGCTCAGGCAAGATGGCTGCCCCCCATAGTCATGTTCAGGAAATAGAATAAAAAAATCTGCAATCAGAAAATAAAAACTTGTAGAAAAAATGATAGGTGACACATTCCCTTTAACATACTGAACAATAGGGGTTCTAGGGTTCAATATACCTTCCTTGCCCTGGGGCCTTCTGCCTATTTCCGTTCCTATCTACAACATTCAGGGAGGTTCATCAGGAGGGACTTTTTAAAGTCAGTTTTACATAAGTCTGTGTTGCTGTAATTTGCACCTAATTTAGAGGACTAGTCCACTTTAAGTCATTGAGCTGTTCATGTATAGCAACCTGGTGCACTCTGATGATGTCACTCTTCTGGATTTTATTAAAACCCGGCTATGGCCGTAGGCCACTGCCTCAGTATTCAGAATGTGTTCTTGATATTCCTGCCTGTCTGTTCCCTGTTCAGTCCAGCTCCACCCCAAGTTCTGTGTCACTACATCAGCTCTACTACACCAAGTCCAGCTCCACTACATCACTGTTATGCATCAAGTCCTGTGTTCCTACTGTAGCTCTGCTATTCGAAGTCCAGCTCCACGACATCATTCTGCTGCGTCAAGTTCTGTGCAACTACATAAGCTATGATATACCAAGTCCGGTCCATTACACCACTCTGCTGCATCAAGTACAGTGCCACCACACTAGCCTTGCTAAACCAAATCCAGCTACACTTCATCAACTCAACTAGCTTCAAGCTCTGCTGAATCAAGTTCAGCACCAATTCTCCAGCCCTGCTACATCAGCTTGGCTCGCCTACTCTGGCTCTTTCATTACTGCACCTGCAGCGTCCCACTATGTGTTACACGTCGGCACTTTTGAAATGTTATATTAATGTATTGCTGTGTAAACTGTAAACCTTATAACAGGCTGTTGTAGATGAGAGTGTCATTATATCTATTCGCCCCTAGGTGGTGCTGGCACCACTTATACAGTGTATAGTTGAGGGTGTGTTAATACAAGCCAGTTGGGAGGAATTAGAACAGAAAGAAAGGAAATGAATGGAGGAGGTGAACAAGGAAGGTCCAGTATGTAGCTGCCACTTTAGCCCCTTGACCCTGATCAAGCTAAGGGAGCGTGGAACCAGATCTTCATAGCTACTTAGCACAGACCAGTGAGTCAATGTCTGGATAGAGAGCAAGTCTAGTGGAGATAGAAACTGCATTAGTTTATGGACTCCACCGCATCAGTGACCGGGAGAGGCCTAAAAGCACCTATATATACATAAAGATAAAACGTAACCTTTAATAATGTTACTATGAGGGTCCATTCACACGTCCGTAAGTGTTTTGCAGATCTGCAAAACACGGACACCGGCAATGTGCATTCCGCAATTTGCGGACCGCACATCGCCGACACTATAATAGAAAATGCCTAATCTTGTCTGCAATTGCGAACAAGAATAGGACATGTTCTATTTTTTTGTGGAAACGGAAGCACGGATGCGGAAGTGCGGATCTGCAAATGCGGTTGCGGACAGCACATTCCGGCCCCATTGAAAATTGATGGGGCTGCAACCGTTCCGCAAAATTGCGACCCATTTTTTGTGTGAAAGGAAAAGATATCCCTCAAAATTTAATTATTAAAGTTAAGCAAAAAGCATAGATGTGGTAGGCAATAACAAGTACTAAATCAGGTGCTCGGCGGCACCAAATCAGAACCATATGTCCTACCACAATCCGGGGGGTTCTAGCGCACATCAATGAATCCCGGAGGGAAAGCAAAAAAATCTATCCCTGGGCTAGATGATGATGTGGTATTAAAGGACAAGGTGGGCAAAGAACTGTCCCTGATATTGCCCTACAGGGGGGGTGCTATTCTGGCCCTGATAACCTAACCACAGACCACCCGCCCTGATAAGAGCGACCCCGTCTGGAACCTTCCCCTTTATAAAAATGGCCCTAGTAAGCCCCTAGCCCCTAGGCCCCTGACTTCCAGGTGATCACTATATAGATCTATGTGTTTTTGACTCATTATAAAAGTATATTATAAGTGTATCACACCTATTGATAGCACACCTATAGCAGTCCTTAAAAGGACTTTTGTGGCCCTATTAGCTAGCGTTTGGTGTCTCTAACAGCCTGTCCCTGCTCCACACAGCAACCTCTCCCTACATCGGCAAAACACTGAATGTAAAATGGCGGCCAGATCGGGTTTATTTATAAGGTAGAGGGTATGTCCATGTGCTGAAACGTCTCAATTGGCTGTCCTGTACCACCTCATGGATGTGTCATGGGTCAAAGTTCTTCACAATGTAAAGGAATATGGCGGGTACGAATATCTCCATATGTTCGCATGTTCAGCGAATCGAGAACACGCAAAGTTTGCAGCGAAACGACCGCCGGGCGAACCGCAAGGCTATCTCTAGTTATTATACCCAGTACCCGAGTGCTAGAGTGTGGACATAGTGTACACAGATATAGAAAGAAGGAAAACTCATCAAATTACATTTAGCAAACACTGGTACAAGGATTACAGCTGAACTAATATTTGGATTATTACTTTTGCTATGTACATGAACTGTACCGACTACCCTGAGACAATTGATCAAGTAAAAGTTCTGTTGTCTACAACAATTGACTTCTCATCCTTTCTACCACCTTATTTTGCCCCTAAAGGTGCTGGTCTCACGAACACCAGGGACCCTGCCTCCAATGCACCCAAAAATCCCTGGACAAATAGAGAGTGCCCCGAGGGATTTGGTGCCTTCCTTCCCTTCACTGCACACCGGCCCAGGGAGGCTCTGCTAACCGTGAGTAAACTACTACTACCCCCATTGGCCCACCATACCTCACGTGTTGCCCCTGCAGACCTGGTCGCTGCACACCAATCAGGCTGCACCGCAACATCAACTCCACTATTACTGTTCAACTGTAATGCATCAATTTTACATTCTGCCACACTGACTCTCCAGCCTTGCTACATCTGTCTTCCTCCTCCTGAACCAGCACCATCTTCTCGTGAGGCCCAAGACCTGCTATTCCCACCAGATGAGACATATCTGTTATCAGTGACATGATGTCCAAACACTGCTCTGCAGACTTGTGGCCATCACACTGGATTCTTAGGTGTCTTACTACTCAGTGTCATGAGAGTTTGACATGTTTGTGTCTAGTCGTTCTCCATTTATGACATCCTAGAAATAGTACCTCTTCAGACCATAGCAAATCCAAAAAGGAACATTTTATTTTATATTGGTTCTGTCCCACATCACCGACGTGAATTAGCCCGGGAACCACAGGAAAAATGAAGAAAAACACAATCTTTATGCCAGGTTCAATTTGTCTCAGCTATGTCATGTGAATGACCAGTGTGATTACAGAACTCTCCCGGGAAATCCTGCTAGTCATACAAATACCTACAGTGCAATGCTGCTCGGGACCATTTCTTATAAACAAGCCGTGTAGTGACCAGAAATTCCCATAGCTGAAATTTCTTGTTCAGTTCATGGAGTTATACATAGGGGCCTATTTGTGGGGCTGATGATCTGGAAAATGATCGAACATTTGAGCGCTTGTGACTGACCATTGCCCCATGTAAACATGCTGCTGATCGTCCGTTAAATAAGCAAACACTCGCTTGTCGAAGATCATATAAGAATAAGAATCATCAGCTGTTGGCAGCATATCTGTAACACCCCAGAGTGGTGTTACCACTTCTGCACCTTGCTACTGTTTTTATTGGTCTAACCTCATGTCATCTTATGCATTTATTCCAGGTCCCCCACACTGTGCATTTCTAATGTTATGTAACTGTTCATGTAATGTGCCTGGTTCACCAGCAGGTGGAAGAAAACATGGCAGAGCTATATTTAGATAGAATGGAACCTTCCATTCCATTCTAACCCCCCTCTGGAGAGAGGTGGGTGAGTCCTACTGGAAGGGTGGGGCAGAAGTTCTAGTCAGTCTAGTTAACCCCCAGCTAGGGGAAGGATGTGCAGGGGCACGTCTCTGCTTGACGAGCCCACCCCAGCCAGAGCACCTTAAGTTCTGCTGGCCATGGAGGGAGGCCAAAGCTTAAAGCCTCAGAAGCCAGGAGGAAAGTTGCCTGGCATAACCTAGAGTCAGACTACAAAGTGAAGTGCAGCATACAGCAGAAGCTGAGTTATACAGCCATCCTGTCAGTACAGCAGATTCAGAGAGAAACAATTGTAGCAGAGTGGAGTTTACCTGCCAGTTTCATGCTAAAGCCTGCTGGAACCAAGACAAAGCCTGTAAACCGTTTTGGAGAACGTTTATGGAAAGTAAAGCTGCCATTGAACTTCATCTCAAGGTCTGGACTCAAGTTTTTATTTTATCCCTCAATTATTCCCTTTATTTATTGCTTCGGAGCCAAAGCCTGGGGTCCAGCGGTATCCAGGTAGGAGCACCGGGACACACAAAGAGACATTTTAGGCCGCAACATACCACTCGGCATTTCCTACACCTGGGATTCATGATATATAGAGGGCCCTAGGGGGGGGGGGCCTGTTGCACATCACTTCCTGGAAACAGGAATGTCCTGCCAAGAATGAAGGAGACTGTATGTGCCCTAACAATCACTCGGTTGGATACAGTGCTGGTGATTTCACCAAGTACAATCCATTCGGAGAATTTAAATTTTTAATGTTGCGGCTTTGTGCTAAAATAAAAAATAAATAAAAATTCCATCATTCTGCACTTAGTACCTGACAAATAAAAGTCAAAACAATGTTTGAAATCTTTGCTGATTTATTGAAAATGAAAAACTAAAATCTTGCATTGACATAAGTGCTTAGACCCTTTATTCAGTACTTAGTTGAAGCCCCTTTGGCAGTGATTACAGCCTCCAGTCTTCTTGGGTATGATGCCACATGGTTTGTAGACCTGGATTTGGGGATTTTCTACCACTCTTCATTGCAGATCCTCTCAAGCTCTCTCAGGTTGGATGGAACCATCGGCGGACAGCCATTTTCCGGTCTCTCCAGAGAAGTTTAGTTGGCTTCAAGTCAGGGTTCTGGCTGGGCCACTCAAAGACATTCACAGAGTTTTCCCTGAGCCGCTCCTGTCACAGTAGGGAGCAATGAAGCCCTGAGGTCAACCCACACCACTGTCCCTACCTATTTCCACAATCCATCCTAGATGATGCCCACAACTGGAATACCATTCCTTCCTAAGTAGGTGCTGGGACCTAAAAGGGAAAAGGTTGACGGGAGAAAACAATAAACATAGTGACAGAAAGACCAAAGACTGAAGCACTGAACAACCAGACTGGTTCTAAACCAGGAGAGACAAAACAGAACCAAATCAGCAGACAAGCTCAGAAATCATACCACTCCAAGGTCAATATCGGGAGAGTCCACTATCCCGAAAGGATGCCAAAACCAGACACTATACTATACCACGGTCAACACCAGGAGAGTCAGTAGAACCAAAATCAGAATCCAGAAGCAGGTTCAGAAGAATAGCCAAGGTCAGAAGTCAGGACTCATATAATGAGTCATATAATGAAAACACTAGTGAGGCAAGAACTACTATTCTCAGGCACTTACTGCAGTAAGCAGCCTGTTTAAATATCCTGCCTATTATAGTATGGGATACCGCCTATGATTCTGATTGGTCCGGCGTCCCACATGACCCAGAAGTGTAAGTTTGTTACAGCTCCTGTGTTGTCTCAGCTGTGTCATTGGGGGAGATTTATTAAATTGGTGTACAGTAGACCTGGCTTAGTTGCCCATAGCAACCAATCTGATTCCAACTGTTATTTTCCAAAGGAGCTATGAAAAATGAAAGGTGGAATCGGATTGGTTGCTATGGGCAACTAAGCCTGTTCTACTTTACACCAGTTTGATAAATCTCCCCCATTGTAACATAGTAACATAGTACTTAAGGCCGAAAAAAGACATTTGTCCATCCAGTTCGGCCTGTCATCCTGCAAGTTGAGGTAGAAGCCAATTTTCCTCACTTTAGGGAAATAAAAATTCCTTCCCGACTCCAATCAGGCAATCAGAATAACTCCCTGGATCAACGACCCCTCTCTAGTAGCTATAGCCTGTAATATTATTACACTCCAGAAATACATCCAGGCCCCTCTTGAATTCCTTTATTGTACTCACCATCACCACCTCCTCAGGCAGAGAGTTCCATAGTCTCACTGCTCTTACCGTAAAGAATCCTCTTCTATGTTTGTGTACAAACCTTCTTTCCTCCAGACGCAGAGGATGTCCCCTCGTCACAGTCACAGTCCTGGGAATGAATAGATGATGGGATAGATCTCTGTACTGACCCCTGATATATTTATACATATTAATTAGATCTCCCCTCAGTCGTCATCTTTCTAAAGTGAATAACCCTAATTTTGATAATCTTTCAGGGTACTGTAGTTGCCCCATTCCAGTTATTACTTTAGTTGCCCTCCACTGGACCCTCTCCAGGCTAGGTCTGCCTTGTTCACTGGAGCCCAGAACTGTACACAGTACTCCATGTGTGGTCTGACTAATGATTTGTAAAGTGGTAGGACTATGTTCTAATCACGGGCATCTATGCCCCTTTTGATGCAACCCATTATCTTATTGGCCTTGGCAGCAGCTGCCTGACACTGTTTTTTGCAGCTAAAAGTTTGCTGTTTATTAAAATTCCTAGATCTTTTTCCATGTCAGTGTTACCCAGTGTTTTACCATTTAATAAGTACGGGTGACTTGCATTATTCCTTCCCATGTGCATAACTTTACATTTGTCAGTTTTAAACCTCATCTGCCACTTATCTGCCCAAGCCTCCAATCTATCCAGATCCCTCTGTAGTAGTATACTGTCCTCTTCAGTGTTAATTACTTTACACAGTTTAGTGTCATCTGCGAAAATTGATATTTTACTATGCAAGCCTTCTACAAGATCATTAATAAATATATTGAAGAGAATAGGGCCCAATACTGACCCCTGAGGTACCCCACTAGTGACAGTGACCGAATCTGAGTGTGTACCATTAATAACCACCCTCTGTTTTCTATCATTGAGCCAGTTACTTACCCACTTACAGACGTTTTCTCCCAGTCCGAGCATTCTCATTTTATATACTAACCTTTTATGTGGTACAGTGTCAAATGCTTTGGAGAAGTCCAGATACACGACATCCATTGATTGGCCGCTGTCAAGTCTAGAACTTACCTCCTCATAGAAACTGACTAAATTTGTTTGGCGTTATTTGCTTATTTCCGTTAAGATGCTCTAACATAGCATCTCTCAGAAAACCTTCAAACAGTTTACCCACAACAGATGTTAAACTTACCGGCCTATAGTTTCCAGGCTCTGTTTTTGGACCCTTTTTGAATATTGGCACCACATTTGCCATGCGCCAATCCTGTGGGACATTCCCTGTCAGTATAGAGTCTGCAAATATCAGAAATAAGGGTCTGGCTATGACATTACTTAATTCCCTTAAAAAATATTTAACAGCTTTGCTTTCTCCTCGTCGCTCTCTGCGACTTCCCCCTCATTACTCTTTAAAGGGCCGACACCTTCAGATTTATACTTTTTAACATTTATATAATTGAAGAACATTTTAGGGTTAGTTTTACTCTCTTTCGCAATTAATCTCTCAGTCTCTAGTTTGGCCGCTTTTATTTGTTTTTTACATGTTCTATTTTTTTCCTTATAGTTTTTCAGTGCTTCCGTGCTACCTTCCTGTTTT
Organism: Bufo gargarizans; assembly: GCF_014858855.1. Classification (NCBI taxonomy): domain Eukaryota; kingdom Metazoa; phylum Chordata; class Amphibia; order Anura; family Bufonidae; genus Bufo; species Bufo gargarizans. Next base: position 82,706,251 of record NC_058083.1, read on the forward strand.
AGTGTTTTATATGCTTTCTTTTTGTCATTTATGGCTTTCTTTACAGTTCTGTTTATCCACATTGGTTTCTTTTTGTTCCTTAACCTTTTATTCCCATACGGTATGTACCTCTCACAATGAGATTTTAGGATGCTTTTAAAGATATCCCATTTTGTGGCTGTATTTTTATTTGTGAGGACTTTATCCCATTTAGTTAGGCCTATGGCCTCTCTTAGATGGCTAAATTTAGCTTTTTTGAAGTTTGGTATTTTTGTTCCTCCCTGTAGAAACGCTCTTTTGAATGATAATTGGAAGGTTATTACTTTGTGGTCACTATTTCCCAGGTGTCCCCCAACCTGCATGTCTGTTGTTCTGTCAGGCCTATTGGTTAATACTAAGTCCAGTATGGCCGTCCCTCTAGTTGGGTCCTGAACCAGTTGGGAGAGGTAATTGTCTTTGGTTATTGCCAAGAACCTGTTTCCTTTATGAGATATACAAGTTTCAGTTTCCCAGTCTATATCTGGGTAGTTGAAGTCCCCCATAATAACCACCTCATTATGATTTGCCGCCTCGTCTATCTCGTTTAGTAGTAGATTTTCTGTGGACTCTGGTATATTAGGTGGTTTATAGTAAACTACTATTAGTAATTTATTATTGTTTTTAGCGCCATGTATCTCTACCCACAGTGACTCCACATGTTCATGTCCCTCACTTATATTTTCGTGGAGTGTGGGCTTTAGACAAGACTTTACATAAAGGCAGACCCCTCCCCCTCTCTGGTTTTGACAATCCTTTCTAAACAGACTGTAACCTTGTACGCTAACCGCCCAGTCATAGCTATCATCCAGCCATGTCTCAGTTATTCCCACTATGTCATAGTCCTCCTCACACATCACTAATTCCAGTTCACCAGTTTTATTAGTCAGGCTTCTGGCATTAGTATACATACATTTGAGAGGTTTATGTATATTTTTTACTCTACACCTTTCCTTCTGAACTGTTCTAGTCCCTCCTTCCATTCCTCCCCCAGTCTCACTACCTTGCCCCCGGTCTCTATCTGCACTATCTTCCCATTCTATAACATAATTACCCTCCCCCCAGTCCCTAGTTTAAACACTCCTCCAACCTTCTAGCCATCTTCTTCCCCAACACAGCTGCCCCTTCCCCATTGAGGTGCAGCCCGTCCCTACGATAGAGCCTGTAGCCGATAGAGAAGTCGGCCCAGTTCTCCAGGAACCCAAACCCCTCCTTCCTACACCAGTTCTTGAGCCACTTGTTAATTTCCCTAATCTCCCGCTGCCTCTCTTGTGTGGCCCGTGGTACAGGTAGTATTTTGGAAAATACTACCTTTGAGGTCCTTGCCCTCAGCTTTTGACCTAAATCCCTGAAATCATTTTTAAGGACTCTCCACCTACCCCTAACTTTGTCATTGGTTCCGATATGGACCATGACCGCTGGATCTTCTCCAGCCCCTCCCAGTAATCTGTCAACCCGATCCGCCATGTGTCGAACTCTAGCGCCAGGAAGACAGCATACTGTTCGGCGATCATGGTCTTTGTGACAGATTTCCCTATCTGTTCCCCTAATAATGGAGTCTCCCACTACCAGCATCTGTCTGGACTGCCCTGCTCTCCTGGTTCCCTGCTCACTGGAGCTGGCATTCCCCTGACTGGCAGAGGAAGTGTCTGGCTGCGGCAGTGCCATTCCTGGACTGACATCCTCCTCATCTGCCAAACGTGCAAACTTGTTGGGGTGTGTCAGATCAGAGCTAGCCTCCCTGGCACTCTTCCCTCTACCCCGCTTTCTAACTGTTACCCAGCTAGCTACCTCACTTTCCTCAGCCTCCTCTCTGTCACCCTCCCCCTCATCTACCCCAAAGAGTGCTTGCTCGGTGAGAAGCAAACTCTTTTGCAAATTGTCAATGCCTCTCAGTGTTGCAACTTGCCCATTTAGAGACTCGATTAGCGATTCCAAACGGGTAATTTGCTCACATCTTGAACAAAGATATGCACCCTTGAACTCCTGTTCCAGGACTGCATACATCATGCAAGATGTGCACTGGACTGCGTTGTCAATTGTGCAACACATACTAAATGGGGATTACACCAGCAAATCAAAAAATACAATATAATGTAGTACTAAGAAACTGGCTAATTACAGTCCCCCACTGAAGTCCCTGAATCTAAAGTCACTTAATCTTAAGTCACACACTTAATCAACCACGCGTCGCGGTCAAACTCGTGTTATATAGCTCCTTATATAAATAAATATAGATGCAGCTCACTACACCAGCCTGGTTTGTTTCCCCTCTGGATTATTGTTGGAAAGTAAACCTTCGGCCCAGACTAAGGTCCAGAGAACACTGGATCAGGTTTTAATTAAGAATATCTTTATACTTTGCTTCATTCAACTTTCCCTCAACCCTAACCAGTCTCCCTGTCCCAACCACTGGAAAACACCCCCACACCATGATGCTGCCACCACCATGCTTCACTGTAGGAACGGTATTGGGCAGATGATAAGCAGTGCTTGGTTTCCTCCAGGCATGACACTTGGAATTGAGGCCAAAAAGTTCAATCTTGGTTTCATCGGATCTTGTTTCTTACAATCTTCAGACAGGCTTTCATGTGTCTTTTACTGAGAATAGACTTCTTTCTGGCCTCTCTGCCATAAAGCCCATATTGGTGTAGTGTTGTAGTAATGGTTGACCTTCTGGAAAAGTCTCGCATCTGCACACAGAATCTTTGGAGCTCAGCCAGAGTGATCTTGGTCACTTCTTTTATCTTGGCCCTTCTTCCAGTTTCTTTTTGTTGGTGGGGCAACCAGCTGTAGGAAGAATGTTCAAAAAGTGAGAGGGTATTAGTGTACTTTGTTTATGCATTGTAATTGGAGTTAAATAAGTGCCAGTTGACTTAGTATATTAGCAATTGGCACTCATTATTAGCAGAACAGCTACTAGTGTAAATGGGCCCGCAGCCATACTTATATAGCGCCAACATTTTCTGCAGTACTTTATAGACATCATCATCTCATCACTCACTGTCCCCAGTGGGGCTCACAATCTAAATGCTGTATCGGTATGTTTTTGGACCGTGGGAAGAAACCAGAGTAACATAGTAACATAGTACATAAGGCCAAAAAAAGACATTTGTCCATCCAGTTCAGCCTGTTATCCTGCAAGTTGATCCAGAGGAAGGCAAAAAAAAAAAAACTGTGATGTAGAAGCCAATTTTCCCCACTTTAGGGGGATAAAAATTCCTTTCCGACTCCAATCAGGTAATCAGAATAACTCCCTGGATCAACGACCCCTCTCTAGTAGCTATAGCCTGTAATATTATTACACTCCAGAAATACATCCAGGCCCCTCTTGAATTCCTTTATTGTACTCACCATCACCACCTCCTCAGGCAGAGAGTTCCATAGTCTCACTGCTCTTACCGTAAAGAATCCTCTTCTATGTTTGTGTACAAACCTTCTTTCCTCCAGACGCAGAGGATGTCCCCTCGTCACAGTCCTGGGGATAAATAGATGATGGGATAGATCTCTGTACTGACCCCTGATATATTTATACATAGTAATTAGATCTCCCCTCTGTCGTCTTTTTTCTAAAGTGAATAACCCTAATTTTGATAATCTTTCAGGGTACTGTAGTTGCCCCATTCCAGTTATTACTTTAGTTGCCCTCCACTGGACCCTCTCCAGCTGCTAGGTCTGCCTTGTTCACAGGAGCCCAAAACTGTACACAGTTTTCCATGTGTGGTCTGACTAGCGATTTGTAAAGTGGTAGGACTATGTTCTTATCACAGACATCTATGCCCCTTTTGATGCAATCCATTATCTTATTGGCCTTGGCAGCAGCTGCCTGACACTGTTTTTTGCAACTTAGTTTGCTGTTTGTTAAAATTCCTAGATCCTTTTCCATGTCAGTGTTACCGAGTGTTTTACCATTTAGTATGTACGGGTGACTTGCATTATTCCTTCCCATATCCTTCGCATAACTTTACATTTGTCAGTGTTAAACCTCATCTGCCCAAGTACCCAGTGAAAACTCACACAAACATGGAGAGAATATACAAACTCCAGTCAGATTTAAACCTAGTGAGACACTATGCTGCCGATACAGATAGTTAGCTAGACAGATGAGGGCAATGAGGTTAAAACAGAACTCTTTGGTTACAAAGCCAAAGAGGGTGGCTTCTACAAATGGACTATGATCCTAAATACACCTTAAAATCCATAATAGACTACCTCAAAAGGTGCGAGCTGAAGGTTTTAGCATGGCCATCACAGTCCCCTTATCTGAACATCACTGAAAATCTGTGGATAGACTTTAAAAGAGCAGTGCATGCAAGACATCCCAGGAATCTCACAGAACTGGAAGACTTTTGGAAGGAAGAATGAATGGAAGTGTTTACAAGCTGATACTTGCCAAAGGGGGTTCTAATAGGTACTAACCATGCATGGTGCCCAAAGTTTTGCTTCGGGCCCTTTTTTCTTTTTTGTTATTTTGAAAATGTAAAAAATGAATATAAAAATTGTTTTTAATTAAAATACAAAGGGAATGTGACATCTTTAACTTTATGCCTTTTAGAGGCATGGCTTTGATCTTCAACTTACTTAACTTTTTACAGTAACAGTAATTTTAACCAGATGTGCCCAAACTTGCGCATGCCACTGTAGGGAACCCCTTGAAATGGTGTTTCCTTGATATGTGGTATACCAAGAAGGGAACTGGTGGTTGAATTTAGGAGGATATCCTATTAACATGACATAAATGTTTAAAGTAGGAAAATGATGAAATAAGATGAAGTAAATGAAATCTAGAGATGATCAGTTTGCATGACACATTGCTATAGATATGCTTTATGCTATATCAAGAAATATACTTTGAATATACAACTCATTTGGAAAGCCTTTAGACCGTTTCAGTTTATTAACATTTTCTTATGTTGCCATCTTGTGCTAAAATAAAATAAAAAAATCTATTTTTTTCACATCATTCTACACTCCATACCCCATAATGAGAACGTAAAAACTGAATTTTACAATTGTTTGCAAATTTATTAACCGCCTACGGACCGCCTAACGCAGGATCGCGGTCCGGAGACGGCTGTCTCAGGCAGAGTGACGCATTGGTGCGTCATCTCGCGAGACGCGAGACTTCCTGTGAACGCGCGCACGTTCACAGGAACTGCAGGTAAGCGAGTGGATCTGCAGCCTGCCAGCGGCGATTGTTCGCTGGCAGGCTGTAGATGCGATTTTTTAACCCTTGAATGGTATATCAGACGCTGTTTTGTTAACAGCGTCTGATATACCTGCTACCTGGTCCTCTGGTGGTCCCTTTTGCTTGGATCGACCACCAGAGGACACAGGTAGCTCTGTAAGTAGCACCAAACACCACTACACTACACCCCCCACCCCCTGCCACTTATTAACCCCTTATTAACCCCTGATCACCCCATATAGACTCCCTGATCACCCCCCTGTCATTGATCACCCCCCTGTAAGGCTCCATTCAGACGTCCGTATGTGTTTTACGGATATACGGATACATGGATCGGATCTGCAAAACACATACGGACGTCTGAATGGAGCCTTACAGGGGGGTGATCAATGACAGGGGGGTGATCACCCCATATACACTCCCTGATCACCCCCCTGTCATTGATAAGCCCCCTGTAAGGCTCCATTCAGACGTCCGTATGTGATTTGCGGATCCGTGGATCTGCAAAACACGGACACCGCGGATCCGCAAAACACATACGGATGTCTGAATGGAGCCTTACAGGGGGGTGATCAATGACAGGGTGGTGATCACCCCATATAGACTCCCTGATCATCCCCCTGTCATTGATCACCCCCCCCTGTAAGGCTCCATTTAGACATTTTTTTTGGCACAAGTTAGCGGAAATGTATTATTATTATTATTTTTATTTTTATTTTTTTTCTTACAAAGTCTCATATTCCACTAACTTGTGTCAAAAAATAAAATCTCACATGAACTCACAATACCCCTCACGGAATCCAAATGCGTAATTTTTCTTCTCACGCTTTAGGGCCCCTAAAATGCCAGGGCAGTATAAATACCCCACATGTGACCCCATTTCGGAAAGAAGACACCCCAAGGTATTCGCTGAGGGGCATATTGAGTCCATGAAAGATTTAACTTTTTGTCCCAAGTTAGTGGAAAGGAAGACTTTGTGAGAAAAAAAAAAAAAAATCAATTTCTGCTAACTTGTGCCCAAAAAAAAAATCTTCTATGAACTCGCCATGCCCCTCATTGAATACCTTGGGGTGTCTTCTTTCCAAAATGGGGTCACATGTGGGGTATTTATACTGCCCTGGCATTTTAGGGGCCCTAAAGCGTGAGAAGAAGTCTGGAATCCAAATGTCTAAAAATGCCCTCCTAAAAGGAATTTGGGCCTCTTTGCGCATCTAGGCTGCAGAAAAGTGTCAACCATGTGGTATCGCCGTACTCAGGAGAAGTTGCGCAATGTGTTTTGGGGTGTCTTTTTACATATACCCATGCTGGGTGAGATAAGATCTTGGTCAAATGCCAACTTTGTATTAAAAAAGTTGTCTTTTGCCGAGATATTTCTCTCACCCAGCATGGGTATATGTAAAAAGACAACCCAAAACACATTGCCCAACTTCTCCTGAGTACGGCGATACCACATGTGTGACACTTTTTTGCAGCCTAGGTGGGCAAAGGGGCACAAATTCCAAAAAGCACCTTTAGGATTTCACAAGGCATTTTTTTACACATTTTGATTTCAAACTACTTCTCACGCATTAGGGCCCCTAAAATTCCAGGGCAGTATAACTACCCCACAAGTGACCCCATTTTGGAAAGAAGACACCCCAAGGTATTCCGTGAGGGGCATAGTGAGTTCATGGAAGTTTTTATTTTTTGTCACAAGTTAGTGGAATATAAGACTTTGTAAGGAAAAAAAAAATCATCATTTTCCGCTAACTTGTGACAAAAAATAAAAAGTTCTATGAACTCACTATGCCCATCAGCGAATACCTTAGGGTGTCTACTTTCCGAAATGGGGTCATTTGTGGGGTTTTTCTACTGTCTGGGCATTGAAGAACCTCAGGAAACATGACAGGTGCTCAGAAAGAGAGAAAGAAAGTGTGAGGGTCAGACTGATCTGTTGGAAAGGGTTCCACTAGATCTGAAAGACTTGAGGCGCCTCGGGTTTATAGGAGTGGAGTGGAGAGAAGGTTGGGTGTTAAATACTAGCGGCTGCTCCAGGTATAGTCAGGTCGACAAGGTGTCTGCCTGTAGAGGATATAGTAGTGAGCCAAATTAGGGGGACTGGTAGGTAGAAATACCCTCCAGGTCTCGCCTATTTTAAATATACCCTTTTGGGCGCCAATAGTGGTTGATCGTTACTGGTTGATATTTGGGCTTTGTATTGGTATAAGGAGCAAGTTTTAGGATGTAGGGGTGTGTATAGAAAAGTCTCGAACTGTGAGATAAAAGCACATATATATATATACGCTGTGACGGTATGCGAGGTGAGGTGGTGGATGATAGGTATGTTTCACCTCGCATGCGCTCTGTTGTCAGGGACTGAACCGGAATCCGGCCCGGGTTTTTGCAGCCTCTGTGACAGGCTTGGTTCCGGTCCAGAGATTATGGTCCACTGGAGTTCACCTCCAGGTGGACTTTAAATAAACAGGAAGAGAGCACAACAGGTCTCTCATGTGCTGAGTCTCAGGACTGTAACCTGTGTTGCTGAAGAGAGAGCTATGTTTGGATGCGGGAAAAACAAAAAGGTTTGCTTTACCATTTGTGTTGTGGATGTTGGGGAGCAGCCCCACACCGTATAGTCAGGACACGACTGTATAGCTTAGCGCCGGACGGCAAGGATTTACTTTATGTTTTGTTTGTTTTCTGCTGTGCAAACCTTTGGGCCTAAATAAACCTGGCAACAAGCCAGATTTTCAAGGAAACTGCCTGCTTACGGACTGTCTGTTCAGAAAAAGGTGATCCCCACGAGCTAATCTCCCACAACGCACATAAAAACCTGCACAAAAGATTGTACACATATAAAAGTGTCCTCCGGGTACCCTGGTTTCCTCCCACATTCCTGACATACTGATAGGGAGCTTATTGGAGACAGCTTGATGCTAATGTCTGTAAAGCACTGCGGAATATAGCAGCGCTATATAAGATAAATAAATGGAATATTTTTAGTTTTTCCATTTCAATAAAAGATTTCAGCAAAGTAAAGATTTCTAACAATTTGTTTTCACTTTCTCATTCTGGGGTATTGAATGCAGAATGAAGGGGATTTTTTTTTCATTTTTAGCATAAAATATTAAAAAAGGAAAGGGTCTGAAGACTATCTGAATGCATGGCAGATCCTGTATATACAAGTGGCCTGTGATTTGGCATGTGTACAGTTGCAAGAAAAGTAAGTGAACTTTTTGGAATTGCCTAGATTCCTGCATCAATTACTAGTAAAATTGTCTAGACATTTACAGTTATTCCATTTATGTATTTTATTTAGCACATTTAGTAAACGCCTCTACTGCAGGGAGACAATTAAACAAACCTCTAAGTTAATTACATCCCCAAAAGGTAACTGGCGAAAGATGTTTCAATTAAGGACATTAAATTGTAAGTGTGAGTTTCACAGGTGCTTTGACCATTGAAGGGACACAAAACCTGGTTACTGACAGATCTGTTCTTCTCAAGAAAGATATACTAACAACTTTCAGGAGAGCTCAGAATATGTGTTAAAGCCTGCAAATGCATTGATAAAGACCTGGATATACAGTACAGACCAAAAGTTTGGACACACCTTCTCATTCAAAGAGTTTTTTTATTTTCATGACTATGAAAATTGTAGATTCACACTGAAGGCATCAAAACTATGAATTAACACATGTGGAATTATATACATAACAAAAAAGTGTGAAACAACTGAAAATATGTCATATCCTAGGTTCTTCAAAGTAGCCACCTTTTGCTTTGATTACTGCTTTGCACACTCTTGGCATTCTCTTGATGAGCTTCAAGAGATAGTCACCTGAAATGGTTTTCACTTCACAGGTGTGCCCTGTCAGGTTTAATAAGTTGCATTTCTTGCCTTATAAATGGGGTTGGGACCATCAGTTGCGTTGTGGAGAAGTCAGGTGGATACACAGCTGATAGTCCTAATGAATAGACTGTTAGAATTTGTATTATGGCAAGAAAAAAACAGCTAAGTAAAGAAAAACGAGTGGCCATCATTACTTTAAGAGATGAAGGTCAGTCAGTCCGAAAAATTGGGAAAACTTTGAAAGTGTCCCCAAGTGCAGTCACAAAAACCATCAAGCGCTACAAAGAAACTGGCTGACATGCGGACCGCCCCAGGAAAGGAAGATCAAGAGTCACCTCTGCTGTGGAGGATAAGTTCATCCGAGTCACCAGCCTCATAAATCGCAGGTTAACAGCAGCTCAGATTAGAGACCAGGTCAATGCCACACAGAGTTCTAGCAGCAGACACATCTCTAAAACAACTGTTAAGAGGAGACTGTGTGAATCAGGCCTTCATGGTAGAATATCTGCTAGGAAACCACTGCTAAGGACAGGCAACAAGCAGAAGAGACTTGTTTGGGCTAAAGAACACAAGGAATGGACATTAGATCAGTGGAAATCTGTGCTTTGGTCTGATGAGTCCAAATTTGAGATCTTTGGTTCCAACCACCGTGTCTTTGTGCGACGCAGAAAAGGTGAACGGATGTACTCTACATGCCTGGTTCCCACCGTAAAGCATGGAGGAGGAGGTGTGATGGTGTGGGGGTGCTTTGCTGGTGACACTGTTGGGGATTTATTCAAAATTGAAAGCATACTGAACCAGCATGGCTACCACAGCATCTTGCAGCGGCATGCTATTCCATCCGGTTTGCATTTAGTTGGACCATCATTTATTTTTCAACAGGACAATGACCCCAAACACACCTCCAGGCTGTGAAAGGGCTATTTGACCATGAAGGAGAGTGATGGGGTGCTGCGCCAGATGACCTGGCCTCCACAGCCTGAACCCAATTGAGATGGTTTGGGGTGAGCTGGACCGCAGACTGAAGGAAAAAGGGCCAACAAGTGCTAAGCATCTCTGGGAACTCCTTCAAGACTGTTGGAAGACCATTTCAGGTGACTACCTCTTGAAGCTCATCAAGAGAATGCCAAGAGTGTGCAAAGCAGTAATCAAAGCAAAAGGTGGCTACTTTGAGGAACCTAGAATATGACATATTTTCTGTTGTTTCACACTTTTTTGTTATGTATATAATTCCACATGTGTTAATTCATAGTTTTGATGCCTTTAGTGTGAATCTACAATTTTCATAGTCATGAAAATAAAGAAAACTCTTTGAATGAGAAGGTGTGTCCAAACTTTTGGTCTGTACTGTACATCAATTCAAACTTTGACAATCTTCTCTATTAAAAAAACACTGAATAAGAAGGGTGATCATAGATGGACACCATGAAGCAAGGCTCTGCTGTCCAAAAAAATTTTGCTTTCCATCCAAAGTTTGCCCAACACCACCTGGATATTCCACAATGTTCTATGGTCTGATGATACAAAAGTAAAACTTATAGCACAAATTCACAACACTATTTTTAGAGTAAAAACACTGCACAGTCACACCAAAATCTCATCCCAGCTGCTTTGCTGCCTCAGGGCCTGGACGGCTTGTGGTCATTGTGGAATCAATTAATTCTGAGGTGTTTCAAAACTTTTTAAAGGAGAATGTAAGAGAAGCATTCCATGAGGAGGAGATGCTAGATGACACAAAACAATGAGCCAAAGTACACAAGTAAATCACCTAAAGAATGTTTGAAAGAAATAAGATTTGTCTTTTGGAATGGCCAAGTCTTGACCTTATTGAGATGCTGTGGCATGACCTGAAGAGGGCTATGTAAGCAGAGCATCCCAGAAATGTTCATGAACTGAGGCACATTTTCAGGGAGGAATGGTCCAAATTTCTACTTCAACATTGTACAAATATTATTTGCAGCTTTAGAAAACATTTGATGGAGGTGATTACTATATATTAAAAACAGAAAAAGGGAGTTAAAATATGACCTTTAATATTATAACGTAAGATTACTGGTGAAAAGCACCTTAATAAATAAAAGAACAAAAGCGCACCAAATAGAATGCTTAAACGTTGTGGGACTTTGGTAATACTCCCAAAATGCAAAATTGAACGGTCTTACCATTGATAGTGTGAGACAAACTTGTAAAAAAGACCGTCGGCCACCCAGTTGAACAGCTTAACGCTCCAGTACTTCTTGAGGTCGACAGTTCGTTGTCTCGCTTGGTCGTCTTTACAAGGCCCTGTGTGGAAATGTCCCTAGATAACCCTATTAGAAGGGAGGGGGACTACATGCGCCCTACCTGTCTACACAGAGCACACGCACAGAGCATTCTATTTGGTGCGCTTTTGTTCTTTTATTTATTAAGGTGCTTTTCACCAGTAGTCTTAAATTATAATATTAAAGGTTATGTTTTAACTCCCTCTTTTTGCCCCTCTTATGTTTTTTTTTTATATATATTGCCTTGATTTTGGGAGTTCTTTTGCTATCAGTCACTTTTTTGTATCCATTCATAGTACTGTTCAGTTTTTTTTGTGTAGTATGGCAGGATTTCTTACCACAGGTTTATATGCAGACAATTGGCTAACAGAGGCCCGGGATGTATTTTCAGAGAAGAAATTCCAACAAAAGAAGTACACTCCCTCATTCCACACAGCCTATAAGGAATTGGCATCCACCTACAAGGATCAAATCCTTTCATGATGGGAGGTACAGTGTTAAGAGAACTATCTTAAACACAATATCATCCCTAGGGGGCTTTGCATTTCACTTTTACCTGCGGCCCAATTTAGGAACCCGGGTTTCATGACCAAGTGGGAGCAGGAGGACACTGGCAGTTCTCTCCGCTTGATGCAACTGCTCTTGTCCGCAGAAAAAAACAATTTGGAACAAGTAAATAAAAACTGTCTGAGTGTATTTTCCCACGAGACAGAATTTGCGAATAAAGAAAAACTATTGCAGAATACCCTCGAAAAATTCCAATATCACTTAAAATAGAGGAAACACCGTCAGGGACCTGCAGACTTTAGAGAGAACATGATCTACTATTCCCTCTCTAATAAGAGAAATAACACCGCTGGCTATACCACCAGTCATCTACTGAAACAGCAGAGGTTTCAAAACCAATAAATATTCCACACGGAGAAGGGGCACAACTAGGGGACGACATAGAGGGTCTTACAGGTGCCTGGACCAGCATTTCTTAGGCCCTACCAACCAGGGCCAGTTCAATCAGGCCCCAGTCTATACCATAAGGAGTTGTACCCAACGGACGACCTAGTGACGGACCCGCAAGTTCTTAACCTCTCCTCACGTTCCCTTAGTAACACTGATATTAATATATTACAATTGGGTTTATCATTTGTGCCGACACCGACCTTTAACAGGTTTGAAACTATCAAGGATTTACATTTATTCAGTCGTAAACTTCGTTGGCACAAGCGTTTTAGATACCAAGAAAAGAAACAGTGCTGCGATCTAGGTATTCCCGTGGATATCTTAGCTGATGTCCGCCTGCTATATGATTTGGAGAAGGAGGTTGAACCTAAAATAGGTTTGGGCCCATTCTCCAATCTTAAACTTCCTAGTAAGAAAATGCCGATACTGACAGGCAAGATCTCGTGCATTACGTAGTTTACCATTAACTACACTAATTGTGACCGTTCCATGGTCATTAAACCATCTGATAAGGGCGGAAATGTGGTGGTCATGGATAGCGATCAGTACCACAATATGTGCGAAACCATCCTTAGGGACCGGGACACATATTAAATTGTAGCGCAGGATCCTACAGCCACATTCAGAAAAAAACTTAAGGACATTTTGGATAGTGCAAAACAAGTACAATAGATTTCCAAGGACAAATACAATTTTCTATTACCACCCTTTCCACGGATGTCCACTTTTTACGGTTTGTCTAAACTGCATAAAGCGCTCATGCACTTAAAGGGCCGTCCCATCGTTTTTGGGGTGGGCTATTTATGCCAGAATCTAGGCATCTACATCGACCAGGTACTTGTGCCCTTTGTCACCACACAGCCCTCTTTTACTCGTGACACTACAGATTTACTGAGACGTTTAGAGGGCATTCAGGTTGATGTGGATAGCCTACTAGCTAGTATTAATGTGGAGGCCCTTTATTCTAGCATCCCACATAACCTGGGGATGCAGGCCGTGGACTACTTTCTCCAGACTAGGGGGTGTTAGTACCGTGCCCACAGCCTGTACATCCTTCGTATACTGGAATTCACATTGACTAAGAATGTGTTCGTGTTTAATAACAAGCTTTACCACCAGCTCAGGGGCACATCGATGGGGAGTCCATGTGCCCCATCATATGCAAATTTGTTCCTGGACTGGTGGTAAGCTACTCACGTATTCCAGCAAGAAGGTACTGGACATATTGAACGGATCGGGCTGTGGGCTCGGTACATTGACAATATTGTTATCATCTGGAATGGGTCTAAAGGTACTTTTGAATCTTTTGTGAAGGACCTTAATGTCAATCAAGTGGGCTTACGTTTTACTTGTAAATCTAACAGGGTCTCTCTACCTTTCCTTGACGTTAGTATAATTAAGAATGATCAGGGGGAATTAGGGACCTCTGTTTATTGAAAAACCAGCTCCACTAATTCTCTCCTGAGATGGGAGAGCAGTCATCCACTCCCACTCAGGAGAGGGATCCCAAAAGGGCAGTACATTCGCATTCGTAGGAATTGCTCCACACTGAAGGAGTTTCGCTCCCAGGTGTCGGATTTACACCTGCGATTTCAGCAACGGGGTTACCCCGATAGAATTCTGAGATCAGCCTACAGGTCTGCTTTAGAACAAGATAGATCTGCCCTTCTTATTCCTAAGCCCAAAGGAGAACAGGCAAATAGGCTTATTCGCCTTATCACCACCTTCGACTGAGCCGCCAAACCCATACGTTACATAATTGGAGAAATTGGCCTATTCTGACTATGGATCCGGATCTAAAAGAGGTAGTGGGTGATCGACCACATATCACCTATCGGCGTGGTCGTAGTCTACGGGACCGTTTGGTCTATAGTCATTTTATCGCCCCCCCCCCCCTCCACCTGGTTGTCCATGGCTTCAGAAGAAAACTAGCGGCTGTCACAGATGTAACGGCTGCATAGCCTGTAGACACATACAGACGGGCCACTCTTTCACTAGTAACGTCACCAGCAGAAGTTATTCTATCCGTCAGTACATTAATTGTAAGACATGTGGGGTTATCTATCGGCGCGCCTGTGAATGTGGCAAGGAGTATATAGGTAAAACCATTAGGGAGTTCCGCAGGAGAGTAGGTGAACACCTTAATGACATTACTAACAAGGGGTACACCCTGGTAGCCAAACATGTGAACCACTTTCACCAGGGTAGAGCACGCCTCTCCTTTATTGGCATCGATAGGGTTGACCCCTCTGAGGGGAAGGTATTGGGATAACCGCATTTTACAGAAGGAAGCACGCTGGATATACCAGCTTAAAACAGTCACTCCACTATGACTGAATGAGCAGCTGAACTTCGGCTGCTTTGTTTAACCTCCCTCTGAGCAGCTTAGGTCCAGCCCCTTGTCCTTACCAATTTTAGTTTTTTCAGTTTGTTTTTTCAGTCAGTTTTTTCATTTCACTCGTTCATTTGGTCCCGATGTACTGTCCTAATCTACTCACCCTAATGCCTTTTTACCAAACTGTAATCATCCTAGCTCTATCATTCACCTTCCATTTTACACACATTTGTTTTCTAATTTGGCAAATGTTTCACGTTTCTTTCTTTCTGGGTCCCCCAGCCCCTCTGCATCCCTTCATTGATTCCTGCCAAAATACTCTTTTAATAATTCCCTATTTGATACTAGAGAACTGGTGACATTACAGTTCATTTGTTTACTGGTTTTCAGCTGTGTACTATACCGCGTTCCGGTATCTAGGCACCGCTGTATTGTAATATTCATTCCTCAGTACCGCCCTCACACGTGACCCGACGCCACGCTCCTGTTGAGCACACGCTGCGTTCCACCTATTAGCGTCGCCCATCTGGCGCAGGGTGGTCGCGTCACGTGTCATCGCTCACATGACCCGCTCACCTGACCAGAGGTTTGAGCGCGTGGTTTGACGATTTAAAACCAGTGTTCATGTCGGCACACACTGGCGCACTGTAACCTGACTGGGGGCCAATTTCCCCAGGCTGCGCCCCTTCACTGATGGGCCTGCAGCAACGCCGATACTTTTTCTCTCCTTCGGTCCACTGACTGGAAGGTAGGCTGTATTTTACCTGTTACCTCATATGTGTCTTTTGTTCATTCCCTATACACTTACCCTTAGACTATATTTATGTATTCCCTCTATTTGTAAGTTGTCACCTATTTATCAAATCCATCCCTACGGTATATCTCCCCTGACAATTGACCACATGAAACGTGACACATCGGGAATTACGTTATAGGGTTGACTAGGGACTCTGTCCGGGTCAGGGACAGGAATCCGGACAGGGTCACCCCTTTTCCGGGTGGGTGCTCTGTGTAGACAGGTAGGGTGCATATAGTCCGCCTCCCTTCTAATAGGGTTATCTAGGGACATTTGTTCCTGCCGTGTCCACACAGGGCCTTGTAAAGACGGCCATGCGAGACGACGAACTGTCGACCACAAGAAGTACTGGAGCGTTAAGCTGTTCAATTGGGTGGCCGACGGTCTTTTTTACAAGTTTGTCTCACGCTACCAATGGTAAGACTGTTCAAGTTTGCGTTTTGGGAGAATTACCACAGTCCCAAAGCGTTTAAGCATTCTATTTGGTGCGCTTTTGTTTTTTTTTATTTATTAAGGTGCTTTTCACCAGTAGTCTTAAATGATAATATTAAAGGTTATGTTTTTACTCCCTCTTTTTGCCCATCTTATGTTTTTTTTTAATATTGCCTTGATTTGGGGAGATCTTTTGCTATCAGTCACTTTTTTGTATCCATTCAATAGTACGGAGGTGATTACTACTAAAGGGGATATACATGTTATTAAATTCAAGGGTTCACTTACTTTCTCTCCCTGCACTGTGGATGTTTACTCACTGTTCTCATTAAAAGACATAATCAGTACAACTGTTTGTGTTTTATTAATTTAGTTAAATTGTGTTTGTCTGTAATTGTGACTGATAAAAATTAGATGACATTTTATTAGTAATCAATGCAGAAATCCAGGTGATTCCAGAAGGTTCACTGACTTCTCTTTGCAACGTAACATGTAAGATTAATAAAATTGATTATCTTGTTACAATGGCCTCTGCCAAAGGTGTGACATACGAGGCAGAAGGTGAACAGTCAGTTCTTGAAGTTGATATGCTGGAAGAAAAGGAGGGCAACCAATGACGGGGTCATGGAGACCCAAAGCTTATTGAATGCTAATCAATCAATTACTGTAGCACACATTGGTGAAAAAGCTAATTTTGGCTAAAATAGAAAGGTGTCAGCATCCACTATGCATTCTGTGGCTTGTTTCATATGGGGCTGTGTAGCTACAAACCAGCCAGAGGTCCCTGTCCACTGATAAAAGGGCTTACGAGGGGCAAGAATCAAAAATGAAATATGGAGCAAGTATGTGGACAGCCACGTACCTGGTGAAGAGATGGTACCTGGATGCACTAAAGTATCTAAAGTGAGCTGGTGGAGCCAATGTGATGCACTGGGTAATCTTCTGCTGGGAAACCTTAGGTCCTAGGATTGAAGGTTACTTTGACTCTTACTACTTACCTAAGCATCTTACATTAAGCATCTACATGATGTGCTGGAAAAATAATTTACTGGACTGAAAGGTTCTGCTGCAAACATCTTGGTGCCAGGTAGCTCAGGATACCTTCAGAGGCCTTGTAGAATCCATGCCTTGACAGGTCAGAGTTGTTTTGGTTGCACAAGGAGAACTTGCAGAACCTTTAATTTTATGGCTGATCACTGTATAATCAGTTCCAGAAATGACAAGGTGACATGAACACTAAATATTTTTTGGCTATGCTGCTCTCATTATATTGTGTAATGAGAGTTATTACATAAACCTTTGACTTTCCAAAATCTCTTGTTTTGCATCTGTACATAATAAATCGCTTTAATGTCAAACCAAACAAGAAGCATGCAGCTATACTGGAATCTATTGCCTTTGAAAGATACCCAAGAATGGTCCCATTGAATGAGTGTATCTGAAGTCAATACCAGATGTTCACAAACTCAGTGGATCATCTCTTCAAGTTGACGTGCCCCCTCTCTGACCTTCATATTTGTCAAATGGAGTCTTTGTATTAGACTGTTGATGGTAAATTCAATAATTCATGATTTGTATAATGTTCCAATAAAGGGTCTTTACACAGGGGCAGCATAGTACATTACAAATTTAAAGGGGTTGTCCAATTTTTCCAATCATTTTTACAGCTTGTCATGCTGCTGCATCCCCCAGCAATCATCATTTTTGCTACTTCTGAAAAACTGCCCCTTGTTATGCAAGATGTACCTTCCAAATGCACCCTGTTCACGTCCGCAGATGAACATGTATGTGACCAGATACTTTGCATACTCCATTGTAACACACTGCATCCTGGAAACTAGTCCAGGCAACGTATGTTATAATGGAGGATGCAGAATTTATACATATACTGTATATATATACACACACAATACACAGACAACAGTATTGGCAAACCTACACATTAATCCTGAAGGATCTTTCATGATATCTCATTGTAATTCTATAGGCTTTAAAGGGGTTGTCCGGGTTCAGACATATCCCCATTTTCACCCAGGCAGCCCCCTGACTTGAGCATCAGAGCAGTTCATGCTCCGATGCTCTCCTTTGCCCTGCACTGAATCACGCAGGGCAAAGGCATTTTCTGGAGTTCCGGTGATGTACCGGGCTCTCCTTAGGGCTGCCAAGCAGAGACTCCCGCCCAGCAGTGAGCCCGGTGATGTCACCGGCACTGATGGGTGGGCTTCAACGCTGCCCTAGCCTGTAAAAAGGCTAGGGCAGCGCTAAAGCCAGCCCATCAGAGCCGGTGACATCACCAAACACACTGCTGGGCGGAAGCCTCTGCCTGGCAGTGTGTTATGGTTAATAAAAGAGCTCTCGCCCTGTGCGATCCTGCACAGGGCAAGGGAGAGCATCGGAGCTGTCTGGGTGAAATTATATGAGTTATCGTTCATCCAGATGATAATTTGTAGGGTCCGATACTCATGTTGGATGAGAGAGTCTGGCTCCATTTCATCCCAAAGGTGTTGTTGGAAGCGGTTGAGGTCAGGGCTCTGTGTGGCCAGTCAAGTTCTTCCACGCCAAACTCACCCAACCATGTCTTTATGGACGTTGCTTTGTGAACTGGGGCACAGTCATGATGGAGAAGAAAAGGGCTTTCCCCAAACTATTTCCACAAAGTTGGAAGCATGTGATTGTCCAAAATATCTTGGTATGCTGAAGCATTATGATTTTTCTTGTCCAGAACTAAGGTGCCTATGCCAACCCCTGAAAAACACCCCTATAGCATTATCCCTCTTCCACCCAATTTTACAGTTGGCACAATGCAATCAGGTAACATTCTTCTGGTATTTGTCAAACCAGACCCATCCATAAAGATAAAGAACAGAACACATTTCTACTGCTCCAGAGTCCAGTGGTGACGTGCGTTACATGACGTCATCCAACAATTGGCATTGTGATTGGTGGTGTAAGCCTTGCAAATAGCTGCTCGACCATGAAGCTCCTGCCATAGTTTTTATGCTGATGTTAATGTCAGAGGTGGTTTGGAGATCTGCCTTTGTAAAGGCAGACTGCATGGCTAGGGGCTGGATTTTATACACCTGTGGCAATGGAACTGAATGAAACGCATGAATTAAGTGATTAAGAGGCATGTCCCAATACTTTTGTCCATATAGTATATGCATATATCTATCTAAATTGTAAAATATCCAATAGGGCAACTCCCAGATATAATTACAGTGGCCCCAAACCAAGGTTTCTCTATAAAATGTCATACTTGGTAAGACTGGAGAGTGTAGCTTGGTTAGTAATTGATATATCAAGGAATCAGCAAGTCTTTTATAGGACTATGGGGATATATAATAATTCATATCCTAATGTTTATACATTGAAATCAAAGCTCTTTACTTCTCAGAGTTATTAATGAGCACTTTGAGCGTTATTTAAAATAATCCTGTCAGCTGTGCAGAGTAGGGGAGCACGGCCAATAAGCCTGTTCCTAAAACAACTCTCATGTCTGACCAAAGTGGTTACTTTCTTGGCTGCACCTGGTCTGCACTGGATTTCAGGCTGGATTTCCGTTGACTTCTCCACGGTTCAGCAACCAGAGACACAGAAGTGAACGTGTAATATTATAATTGATGGTCAAAACAGTCATATACTGGAGGGTTCTCAAGTATGAGACCTGACCAAAGGCATGTGAGAAGGGATTACTGTCTATGGTTTTACACAGTAAGGGCTCATGCACACGACCGTATGCCCTCTGAGACATACGGTCCGTGAGCGGGCCACATGTCTCGGAGCGGCATACATTGTGCGCACAGTATCATAGGTTACTATGCGCATCGGGACGCCCATGGGACTACTGTCCTGCACTCATATGATCATATTAGTGCAGGATGCGATGCACATAGTATCATAGTCTCGGAGGGCATACAGTCGTGTGCATGAGCCCTAAAGCTAATGAAACAATGTATACAAAGTAGCTATAAAAATTCTAAAAGCATTTAATGACTTTGAGATGTGCTGCAGTTGTCTCCAACCTCTGGTTCTAAAGCAGTTTTTAAACTACAACTCTTAGCATACTGGGAACTGAAGAGCCACAGATCAGAGGTTATTTTGTCTATCTAATTATCTATCTTACTGATCACCCACTGCCTTTTGATGCCAGACAGTTCAGGTCTTCAGTCTGCAGCAATGGCTTTTGGCATTGCTGCAGTTGTGGGGTTCAAGGACTGCAGGAGTGTTCCTTTGCTAAGAACCTTGGTTCTTAGCATAGGCTGCTGCTTCACAGACAAAGTTGGAGGAAGCTCCAATCCTGGCTGACGTCACCACAGGTCCTTTAGCCCACAGCTCATTCAAGAAGTAAAGAGATCGGGAACTACGCGATCAAGAGGAGAAGGTGAGTTAACTTTTTTTTATTTAGTTTTTAACCCCTCCAGCACTATTATACTATGCATTCTGTATTCAGAATTGCTTGCGGATGCTATGCGATTTTCACGCACCCCATTCACTTCTATGGGGCCTGCGTCACGTGAAAATCGCACAATATAGAGCATGCTGCGATTTTCACTCAACGCACAAGCAGACATCCCAACCTGCAAAAACTCATTTCAGGGAGGTGCACTTCTCATTTCAGGGAGGTTTTTTATTTTTTTATTTCACGAACTTTCTATTACATTTTCCAAACATATGCAGTATCTGCACACTCTGCTCTATGGTGTGGAGGACTGGGCTCATTACCCTGCCCCAAATTATCATATTTATGTATATGATTAAAGGGATTCTGTCACCACCTATAAGCCCTGTGAGCTAAACATATGCTCATGTCCAGGGCAGCATTCTGATTTCTAAGGTGGCCTTATAAAAGCTATTTGTGGCTTTATTCTGCAGAAAAACTGGTTTTACTAACCTGTCAATCACTGAATTAAGGTGCCCAAGCAGGGGAGGTCTGTGGATGCATGGTGCCCGGCCGCACGCATCGCCGTTCGTGCCCAGCGCCGCCTTCTACTCCTCAGTGCCGCCTCTCCCTCTCTCCTCTCGCTTTGAGATCCCGCGCGTGCGCACAGGCTCAGCCTGATGCACCGTTGCGGACTGCTGGCATCGGCTTCTTCTTGCACTGTGCGCACGCGCCGAGAAGGGGACACTGCTACAGGTTGCCGGAAAGGTTTACTGCGAGTAAACTAGAGATGGGAAGTTCGGATCTTTCACATGAATCGGTTCATTTGAATCAGTTCATTCAAATGAACCGATTCATGAATCGAATCTTCGGTTCATTCGCTGAGCTGACAAGAAGCAAGTGAACCCTGTGGGGGGGGGGGGGGGGGGATTTAACACTGGGGTAAATAATATATAATTAAAATGGAGGGTTAAATGTCGGTGACAGACAATGGGAAGAACATGGTGTAGGTGCATAGCGCACGTGTTCAATCTCGTTGTCAAGCGTTTCCTGAAGTCTTCCACCCATCTTCAAGACATCCAAAAAATGGCCACCCTCCTTGAGCTACAGCGGCAGAACAGCGTCCCCCAACATAGGCTGATATGCAATGTTTCCACCCATTGGAATTCCACCCTCCATATGTTGGACCGACTGTACAAACAAAGAAAGGCCATAAACATTTTCTTGATGATTTAGGCAGACAGAGGTACTGTGTAGTAATGTTAGCCAGTGGCAGCTCATGTGTGACACCTGCCGTTTGCTTGTGCCCTTTCAGGAGGCCACTTAATTTGTCAGTCCCCATATGGATGAACAACGTCATTCCACTGATTCATATCCTGGAAAAGATGCTGGTAAATCTGGCTGGTCAAGGGACTGGAGATGTGACGCCTACATCTCTCGGCCATATGAGCCCTGTGCGGTCTGAACTGGAGGAGGAGGACATTGGAGCACAAGCAATGTGTAGCGAAATGGGTGGTTTTTCTACACAGGTGACAGGAGAGGAGGTGCAGGAGGAGCAGCCAGAGGAGCTACAGGGCGATAAGGAAGATGAGGCAGAGGACCCAGACATACCGTGGCAGTATGCAGTGGAGATGGAGGCAGGGAGTCCCTCCCTCCGAGACACTTGCGCAAATGGCCCGATGCAGGCTCACTTGCTTGCGTAGTGACAGCCGAATTGTCACCATTCGGCAGAGGGATGACTACTGGCTCTCCACCATGTTAGACCCTCACTACCGGCCCAAAATGGGGGCCTTTTTTACATCCGCTGAGAGGGAGGACAAACTGAACTACTATAGAGACATCCTATGTAGTCAGTTGGCCGCTGCCTATCTGCACCATTGTCCATCCTTTCACAGGTCTGACCGGGGGGGGCCCTCTGCGCTCATGTTCCACTGTCATGGTTGCTGGGGAATGGGGGGGGGGGTGGCAGGAGCAGTACCAGCTTCATCAGCAGCAGCCTGAGTCTAGAGTCGCTGATGAGCAGCTTTCTTCACCCACATAGTGAAGAAACTATTCAACAGCAGCTAGACATAGAGCAGAACCTGAACTAGCAGGTGGTGGCATACTTGGGGTGCACCATGCCAGCAGTTATTGAAGATCCACTGGACTACTGGGTAGCCAAACTGGATTTGTGGCCGCAACTGGCCGAGTTAGCCCTGGAAAAGCTGTCCTGCCTGGCCAGTAGTGTGGCATCAGAGTGGGTGTTTAGTGCAGCAGGGGCCATAGTTACCCCAAGGATTAATCGCCTGTCCACCCAAAATATGGGGAGACTGACCTTTGTCAAGATGAATCAGGCGTGGATCAGCCAGGAATTCCACCAACCAATGACTCATGCATCAGATTAGATCATCCATGCTGACTCACCCAAACCTTGACAAAAGAGACCGGTTTCTTCTGGCTACCTGTCTCAGCTACTATTCTGATGCTGCCACCCGCCTGATGCCACCAGGACCATCTTTAATATTGATTAGACACTGGGCAAGAATTTACTTGGATCTTGTCTTCCTACACCCTAGCATGCAGTCACGCCCTCCACCACAACACACACACAAAAAAAAAAAAATTCACACACCTTGTAGAGTAGTAAACTTTAATAATAAAGAGTGGCCACTAGAGGTGTTCCTTGGCAGTAATGTAAATACTGCCTTTTTTTCTGAAAAGGCAGTGTTTACATTAAAAAGCTTGCAGAGACATGCTATAGACACCAGAACTACTACCTTTAGCTGTTGTGGTTCTGGTGACTATAGTGTCTCTTAATATAGAGGGGGAAAAAAGAATCAGCACAAAAGTATCAAATAAAATGGCTGTATCATCATTATTCTAAAAATTAAAAAAGCTTAACTTCTGACACAAATACATAGTATTTTGCAGATTCTTTTTTTTTTTTTTTTTTTTTTTTACAATGTGCAGATAGTACTTTACTACTAACCCCTCCATCCACCCCTACATACAGGGTAATACAGCGCCACATACCTCTTACATCCAGTGACGTCTCTTTGCTCATCTTCTCCTTTCAGACCTTCAGATCAGACCACCATTTTTCATCCATTTCTCATCTCTGCAGTTTGACAAACAAGATCTTAGTTTACTACTTTTCCATCATCCTCCCATCTTCTGGACAAATAATCATACCACCCCCAATACTGTGCCGCTTTGCTCCCCAATACTATACTGCAGAAACAGATAAACCCTCTGATAATAGTAGTACCATGCAGATATTGCCCTTCAATAATTATTGGCACACAGTGCCCTAAAATAACTGCGCCCAGCAAATAGTGCCCCTGACACTAATAGTGTAAACATAACATCCCCCAAAAATAATTGTGGTAAGTTGATACTGTGCCAAGGTGCCCCCACAGTAATAGCGCTCCCAAAAGTCCCACCAATAGGAATAATTTTCTGCTAGGGCACACATGGTAGTAATAGTGCTCCTACAGTGCCCCAACATGTCCCCACTGTGTCCCAGAAGGAATAATGCTCCCATAGTGCCCATACTAGTAATTATGTTCCCCATAGACCTCCAGTAGTAATAAAGCCAATCATAATGCCCCCCAGTAGTCATCATTCTCCTTATAATGTGCACTGCAAAAAATACCCCCTTTTAATGCCCCCAGTTGAGCTAATGTCCCCATAGTGCCCCCATAATGTGCCAGTATAAAATACCCCTATATAGTGCCCCCAGTAAATTACCCATAGTGCTCCTCTCCCCCCTTCTTCACAGTGCCCCCCATAATGTACCAGTATAAAATACCCCTTCTTAGTGCTCCCATAGATGAGCCCATAGTACTCCTCTCTTCCCTTCCCCATAGTACCCACCATAATGTACCCCAGTATAAAATACCCCTATACAGAGCCCCCCATATAAAATACCCCTTCTTTGTGGCCTCAGTAGAAGCCCCCATAGTGTTCCTCTCACCCCTTTGCCCATATAAAATACCCTTTTGTGGCCTCAGTAGATGCCCCCATAGTGCCCCCAATAATGTGCCAGTAAGAAGTGCCCCCATATATGCCCCCAATAATGTGCCAGTAACAAGTGCTCCCATAGATGCCCCCCAATCATGTGCCAGGAACAAGTACCCCCATAGATGCCCCCCAATCATGTGCCAGTAACAAGTACCCCCATAGATTCCCCCAATCATGTACCAGGAACAAGTACCCGCATAGATGCCCCCAATCATGTGCCAGTAAAAATTGCCCCCATGTTTTCCCCACAAGCATGTGCCATTAACAAGTGCCCCCATAGATTCCCCCCAATCATGTGCCAGTAATCATGTGCCCCCATAGATGTCCCCCAATCATGTGCCAGTAACAAGTGCCCCCATAAATGCCCCCCAATCATGTGCCAGTAACAATTTCCCCCATAGATGCCCCCCAATCATGTGCCAGTAGCAAGTGCCCCCATATATGCCCCCCAATCATGTGCCAGTAACAAGTGCCCCCATAGATGCCCCCTAATAGATGTGCCAGTAAAAGGTGCCCCATAGATGCCCCCCCCAATCATGTGCCAGTAACAGGTGCCCCCCCCCAATCATGTGCTAGTAGTAACAAATAAACACTTATACTTACCTCCATCAGGCTGGCAGCCTTTTCCACAATGGAAGTGCTCATCTCCCTGTGCCCTGCCGCCACCTCCCATGTCACCAGTGGCCAGCGGGGCTCAAGAGGCAGCTCCCTTGGGCCCTCCAGAAGCAACTGGACCCGGGGCAGCTGCCTCTTTTGCCTCGCGTTAAAGACGGCCCTGGATGCCACACATCTGATGCCAAGTGCTCCTTCTTACACCCACCATCGCCAGTGGGTACTGTTAGTGCCACCCACCTCCACACTATTTCACCTTGCCACTCTGTGGTCTCCTAAAGCTGCTGCCACCTCCACACTATGTCACCTTACCACTCTGGTCTCCTGATGCTGCTGCCACCTCCACACTATGTCACCTTGCCACTCTGTGGTCTCCTCATGCTGCTGATACCTCCACATTATGTCACCTTGCCACTTTATGGTCTCCTGATGCTGCTGTCACCTTCACACTGTCACCTTGCCACTCTGTGGTCTCCTGATGCTGCTGCCACCTCCACACTATGCCATCTTGCCACTCTCTGGTCACCTTGCCACTCTGTGGCCTCCTCATGCTGCTGCTGCCACCTTCACACTATGTCATTGTGCCACTCTGTGGTCTCTTGATGCTGCTGCTACCTGTGCACTATGTCACCTTGCGACTCTATGGTCTCCTGATGCTGCTGCCACCTTCGCACTATGTCACCTTGTCACTCTCTGGTCTCCTGTTGCTGCTGCCACCTCCACACTATGTCACCTTGCCACTCTGTGCCCTCCTGATGCTGCTGCCGTGGTCTCCTGATGCTGCTGCCACCTCCACACTATGTTTTCGGGACACTCTGTGGACTTCTCATGCTTTTCCCACCATCCCCACTTTGTGACTGGGCCACTATTTCGCCTTTTTGGCATTGTTGGCATCATCATTTATTTGACCCTTCTTCTGATCTGTCAGAAGGAAGGAAAATAAGACACACAACGGATCCTGTCTGTGTACCAGCTGTAAGGCCTGTATGGTCCCATCAGAATTGGCTTATGATTTGGTAGCCAAAAGCAGGAGTGGATAAAAAACACAGAAGACATGCAAATATTCCATTCACGTGTCATCTCTGTTTTGGATCGACTCCTATATTTTTTTGGCATTAGCAATACTGAGGGATTTCTGACCAAATGCTGATCAAGTGAAGGCAGATGCTCAACAGACAGGATCATTTTTTGGGGGGGTTATTGTTCTGACGGATCAGAGAAAGGGCAAATAAACACAAACTTACTGCTGACACCCTCTCCACTGTGTCAGGGGGCTCTACTTGTATAAGCATTTAATAGAACAGGTTCTGTAGACATCTATATGGAATCAGCTGACAACGGTGTAAAAGAAGTGCGCTCTTTCACACTATAGTAGGATCTTGAGCCTCTGCACGTTACTTTATACCTGATGCTAACATCGACCTGTAAGGTTGAGTTCACACTTGAGTTTTTTGGTCAGTTTTGGCTCCGTAACTGCCCAAAGAAGTGAAGTGTGCAGTGATTTTAAGGCTGGGTTCACACATAAGCGTACCCGATAAGCGCTGTTTACAAGCGTGCTTATCGGGCGTTTACATACGTGCAGAGAAAACAAGCGAACGCCCCTTGTCACGCGTTCCCGCTAGGTCTATGTGCGGGAACACGCGACAATGCGCCCCAAAGAAGCTCCTGTACTTCTTAGGGCGTAGAGCGTTTTACAGCGCGTTCGTATGCGCTGTAAAACGCTCAGGTGAGAACCATGCCCATAGGGAAGCATTGGTTTTTGCCTGTTGAGCGTTTTACAGCGCATAGGAAAGCGCTGTAAAACGCTCAGGTGTGAACCCAGCCTTAGAGCGACGCCTGTCATCTGCATGTCATACTGACTCACAATATTGTTTCACTACCACAGCAGACTCCCTATCCGTGTTACTGCGAGGCACAGTGTTCTACACCACTATACAGGCTCTCTGCAGCCAGAAGATATCTTTTTCTTAACTCGATTCACCACAAATTTGGATCCAATCAAATCTTTTTGGAAAATTCGGCAAACCGAATCGAATTTTTTAGACATTTGCTCATCTCTAGCCATAATGTCACAGTGTCTTCACTGTGGCAGGCAATGATTGACTTATGCTGTCACTTTACGAAAAATACACAGAAGACAGCAGGGGAATCATAAATATAAATATCTGGTGAAGTTACATTATTATTTAGGCTACCTCATATATAATTTGATATAGCTGGTACATATCATATCAATATTCCAGGTTAGCACTCCACCTCTTCTCTCCTGCTGTTTTCGGTCTTGCGCTAGACAGCTGGCCCAGACATTATCCAGACTCCCTCCAAGTTAGTAGGAACAAAGTTTCCTGTCCTATCAGTTGCTGATAAATGATGCATACCTGTGCTTGCTTTGTTCTCATATACCCTGCTTGTCTGCCAAAGATTAATAAGGCTGTGTTTATATGTATTACCCACTAAGCCAAACCAATCAATTTCCCAATGGCTTGTAAAGCACTTGATGCAAAGGAATTATGGTTAACGCTCATCCAGAGGTCTCTGAAGATCCCTATCCTCAGTGACAATTATGACCAGCCACCTCTCCACTCTGAATCTCAGTACTAGACAGGGTCCTAGTTGTCAAACGGCCTCCGATCTGACTGATATTAAAGGGGTTGTCCAGGTTCAGCTCCCCTTCTTCCCTCATTCAGCATGAATGAGTAGTGCATTTGAGCATTTCATGCTCCAATCGCAGGGTGAGGACTTTTTCTTTAGATCCGGGTCTCACTATGGGTATTCTAGGTGGAGACTAGGCTAGGGCAGTGCTAAAGACCGCCGATTAGTGCCAGTGACGTCATCGGCATCACTGCTAGGCGGAAGCCTCCGCCAAGCAGTGAGAATGTAAACAAAACAGCCCTTGCCCTACACTATTCAATGCAGGGCAAGGGGGAGCTTCAGAGCGTGAAATGCTAAAAACTCCACCTGCTCATGTGCATTCCTTGTTAAAGGGTTTCTACCACTTCGTTTTCACATAATTAGGTGTCAGACACTAGCGATCCACTAGTGTCTGCTCTGCCAAACAATCCTAATATAATAGCTTTTGGGGCAGCCGTTTCGCTAAAAAAAAGAACTTATATTGATATGCTAATGACCCTCTAGGTGCTATGGGGGCGTCATTAGCACCTAGAGAATCGGTCTACCTTCACAAGATGCCGCCCAGCGCGTCCCTCCAGCCCGCCCATCTCCTCCGGAATGCGATCAAGCGGACGACTTATCGCGCATGCGCCGTGCGCGTCTGTCCTCGGCGCATGCGCAGTGAATGTCCGACCGCTTCCCTGCTCAGACATCTCCACTGCGCCTGCGCAAATGGAGCACTATGACGTCTGGGAGATGTCTGAGCAGGGAAGCCGTCGGACATTAACTGCGCATGCGCCGAAGACTCACCCAGTCACTAATGATTCAAAAGGTTTTTTCTATATAGAAAACAGTTGGCAGGCACTCAGCATCCGGTCCAACATATATCATTTAAGTAATTAATAAAATCCACATTTATTCTGATATATAGGTTAAAAAAGTCAGCTGAAAACCCAAAGCGGAAATAATTTCAAGAAATGTTAATATACAATACAAATAATTAAAATATAATTAAAATGAAAAAATGTAATGAAAAATTCCAGTTGGAGCTTCCTTTTCAAACTATATCACAGGAAGCTCCAATTTGGATTTTTCTTCAATTTTTAATTACATTTTTTCATTTTAATTATATTTTTATTGTATATATACATTTCTTGAAATTATTTCCGCTTTGGGTTTTCAGTAGGGTTGAGCAAAACCGGGTTCGTACCGAACTTTAGGATTTTTGTACCCCGGACCCGAACATTTCAGTGAAAGTTCGGGTTCGGTGTTCGGCAATTTCTATGCGCTTTTTGAAAGGCTGCAGAGCAGCCAATCAACAAGCGTTTAACTCTGTGCCCTTAGAAGCCATCACAGCCATGCCTACTAATGGCATGGCTGTGATTGGCCAGTGCAGCATGTGACCCAGCCTCTCTATAAGCTGGAGTCACGTAGCGCTGCACATCACTCTGCTGTGCTTAGTGTAGGGAGAGATGCGGCTGGTGATTTCAGGGAGAGAATAGGAGAGAATCTTTGGTTCAGAATGTGAATCTAACTCAGCGATCGACATACATTTAGTTGTGTGGGTGCAGGGCACAATCTTTTTACCCTGCCCTGAGCCCAGTGACCGAAAAAAAAAAACTTTTATCCGTCTGTTAGTTAGGTGGGCGGCGGTGGCGACCATTTTATGCAAGCTCAGTGCACCAGCACTGCATCTGAGCTTTTGTGACATTAAAATCCAATCTTGGAAAACTGCACTAATAATCTGGGTGTAAAAAAATCACCCTTTTTTGGCAATTTACAACATCTGGTGCATTTGCAGGATTAGTCAGTGTGCAATTTAAGCTAGAAATACACCCATAATTTTTTTAAACACCCTTTTTGTGCAAAATACACAATTTTACATCTCTAGCTGTATCTAGACGTGTGAAATTCAAACATTATATACAGCTTTCATATTCTGTTAGTAAAAAAAAAACAAGCAATATACAACATCTGGATTTTTTGCCAAAATACACTATTTTACAGCAAGTGCGAAATTCAAGTTCAATATATACAGCTTTCATATTCTGTTAGTAAAAAAAACACACACTTTTTTGGGCAATATAAAACATCTGGATTAGTCAGTGTGCAATTTAAGCTAGAATACAGCCATAATTTTCTGGGGTTTTCAAAACACACTTTTTTGCCAAAATACACAATTTTACAGCCCTTGCAGCATCAGCACGTGTTAAATTCAAGAGTTATATACTTCTGTCATATTCAGTTATTAAAGAAACATATACACCCTTTATATACAGGGGTTCTATTCAGGTATTTGAAATACAGCAATTTTGGGCAAACAAATTTAATTGAGGCCTAGTCTGGATCAGGGCATGTGAGATACACCCTTTATATACAGGGGTTATATTCAGTTATTTAAAATACAGCCATTTTGGGCACAAATCTTTAATTGAGGCCTATTCTGGATCAGGGCGTGTGAGATACACCCTTTATATACAGGTCCTTCTAAAAAAATTAGCATATTGTGATAAAGTTCATTATTTTCTGTAATGTACTGATAAACATTAGACTTTCATATATTTTAGATTCATTACACACCAACTGAAGTAGTTCAAGCCTTTTATTGTTTTAATATTGATGATTTTGGCATACAGCTCATGAAAACCCAAAATCTAAAAACATTTGCATATTTCATCCGACCAATAAAAGAAAAGTGATTTTAATACAAAAAAAGTCAACCTTCAAATAATGATGTTCAGTTATGCACTCAATACTTGGTCGGGAATCCTTTTGCAGAAATGACTGCTTCAATGCGGCGTGGCATGGAGGCAATCAGCCTGTGGCACTGCTGAGGTGTTATGGAGGCCCAGGATGCTTTGATAGCGGCCTTAAGCTCATCCAGAGTGTTGGGTCTTGCGTCTCTCAACTTTCTCTTCCCAATATCCCACAGATTCTCTATGGGGTTCAGGTCAGGAGAGTTGGCAGGCCAATTGAGCCCAGTAATACCATGGTCAGTAAACCATTTACCAGTGGTTTTGGCACTGTGAGCAGGTGCTAGGTCGTGCTGAAAAATGAAATCTTCATCTCCATAAAGCTTTTCAGCAGATGGAAGCATGAAGTGCTCCAAAATCTCCTGATAGCTAGCTGCATTGACCCTGCTCTTGATAAAACACAGTGGACCAACACCAGCAGCTGACATGGCACCGCAGACCATCACTGACTGTGGGTACTTGACACTGGACTTCAGGCATTTTGGCATTTCCCTCTCCCCAGTCTTCCTCCAGACTCTGGCACCTTGATTTCCGAATGACATGCAAAATTAGCTTTCATCCGAAAAAAGTACTTTGGACCACTGAGCAACAGTCCAGTGCTGCTTCTCTGTAGCCCAGGTCAGGCGTTTCTGCCGCTGTTTCTGGTTCAAAAGTGGCTTGACCTGGAGAATGCGGCACCTGTAGCCCATTTCCTGCACACGCCTGTACACGGTGGCTCTGGATGTTTCTACTCCAGACTCAGTCCACTGCTTCCGCAGGTCCCCCAAGGTCTGGAATCGGTCCTTCTCCACAATCTTCCTCAGGGTCCGGTCACCTCTTCTCGTTGTGCAGCGTTTTCTGCCACACTTTTTCCTTCCCACAGACTTCCCACTGAGGTGCCTTGATACAGCACTCTGGGAACAGCCTATTCGTTCAGAAATTTCTTTCTGTGTCTTACCCTCTTGCTTGAGGGTGTCAATGATGGCCTTCTGGACAGCAGTCAGGTCGGCAGTCTTACCCATGATTGCGGTTTTGAGTAATGAACCAGGCTGGGAGTTTTTAAAAGCCTCAGGAATCTTTTGCAGGTGTTTAGAGTTAATTAGTTGATTCAGAAGATTAGGTTAATAGCTCTTTTAGAGAACCTTTTCATGATATGCTAATTTTTTTAGATAGGAATTTTGGGCTTTCATGAGCTGTATGCCAAAATCATCAATATTAAAACAATAAAAGGCTCGAACTACTTCAGTTGGTGTGTAATGAATCTAAAATATATGAAAGTCTAATGTTTATCAGTACATTACAGAAAATAATGAACTTTATCACAATATGCTATTTTTTTTAGAAGGACCTGTACAGGGGTTATATTCAGTTATTTGAAATACAGCCTTTTTTGTCACAAATCTTTAACTGCGGCCTAGTGTGGGTCAGGGCGTGTGAGAAACACCCTTTATATACAGGGGTTATATTCTTCTATTAATAAAACACCCTTTTTTGGGCAAAATACAACATTTTTCCGCCCTTGCAGCATCAAGACGTTTGAAATTCCAGGGTTATATACTGCTGTCATATTCAGTTATTAAACAAACACCTGTTTGGGCAAAAAATGTTTATTTGGCAGACTTTGCTACATATGTCATTGTGAGATACACCCTTTATATACAGGGTTATATTCAGTTTTTTGAAATACAGACATTTTGGGCACAAATCTTTAATTGTGGCCTAGTCTGGATCAGGGCATGTGAGATACACCCTTTATATACAGGGGTTCTTGTCATGGTCTTACCTTCTTGCTGTTCTCCTTCGTTTGACATGTGCTGGCGGCCATCTTGGTTTCTGGGTTTCTTGTAGCCTCCCACCCTGCGGCTTCTCCTTCCCACTGGGAGGAGCTGGATGCCTAGCTCATATATATAGGAGGTCTGTGGCTTCAGTTCCTTGCTTGGTCCTCCTGTGTTCACATGCTTCTAAGACTGCTGCTGCTTCTGGTTCCTGATCCTGGCTTCGTCTGACTACCCTGCTGGTTCCTGATCCAGGCTTCGTCTGACTACCCTGCTGGTTCCTGATCCAGGCTTCGTCTGACTACCCTGCTGGTTCCTGATCCAGGCTTCGTCTGACTACCCTTCTGGTTCCTGACCTCTGGCCTCGCAAGACCCTGCTTCGGTTTAGCCATCCGTTTGGACTTCTGCCTTACAGCTTGATTTTCAATAAAGCCTTCTTATTTCCACTTATCTCTTGTTGTACGTCTGGTTCATGGTTCCATGACATTAGGACCAAGCCATGAATTCTGACGGTACAGGGCCATCCTCGCTACCTACGCTGGTTGCCAGACTTGATCAGCAGGATCACCTGTTGGGTCGGTTCGCTGTGGCGTTGCAAACCCTGCTTGAACGCACGGCTCATTTAGCTTCCGTTGCCGATGGGTCGGTTGTCGCTCCTGGGCCCGCTCCTACTGCCGCTCCGGTTGTTGCGCCAGAGTCTACCCCGACACCTGTTGCTGCGCCTGCGGTGTTTTGGGGTATGACCGGTTCTGCCCCCCTTCCACAGCGCTTTGGGGGAGAGCCAACTCAGTGCCGAGGTTTCCTTAACCAGGTGGGCATTTATTTCGAGTTGCTGCCACATGCCTTTCCTACTGAGAGATCAAAGGTGGGCTTCTTGATCTCGCTGCTCTCGGACAAGGCCTTGGCCTGGGCCAGCCCTTTATGGGAGAACAACAATCCGGTGGTTGCCGAGTTTTCCGGTTTTGTTGCTTCTCTTCGGAAGGTATTCGATGTGCCGGCTCGTGCTGCCTCTGCTGCGAAGCTCCTTATGTCCATCAGACAGGGTTCACGATCCGTAGCTGAATACGCCATTGAGTTTCGTACCCTGGCAGCAGAGGTGGGCTGGAATAATGAGGCTCTGGTCGCTGCTTTCTCTCATGGTCTCTCGGATGCCTTGAAGGATGAGGTTGCAGCTAAGGACCTACCAGTGGAGCTCGAGTCTCTTATTTCTTTCCTGATTTTGATTGACACCAGACTCAGGGAGAGACCTTCCTTTAAGGAGAGCCTGCGGAGGTCTTCTAACAGATTGGCGCCTACGTTTGCTGTCCCACCCGTGCCTCCCTCTCCTCCCACGCCTCCTGGGGATGACTTGTCTGGGGGTGAACCCATGCAGCTGGGGTTTGCTCGCCTGTCCGAGGGGGAGAGGGTACTCCGGAGACGCGAGGGCCGATGCATGTACTGTGGTCTCGGTGGGCATTTTCGGTTGGCATGCCCGAACCGTCCGGGAAACGCTCGCACCTGAGATCCTGTCGGGGGCAGATCTTGGGTGGAGTCTCCTCGTCCCCGGTTTCCCGTGTTGACAAACCACTGATTACTGTTGTCCTCTCCTGGGTCGGGGGCTCGGTGACGACCCAGGCGTTGGTGGACTCTGGTGCTGGTGGTTTGTTCATTGATAGTGTGTTCGCTGCCGCCAATTCCATTCCTCTGCAGCCTCGAGGTTCCCCACTGGCTCTTGAGGCGATAGACGGCAGACCCCTTCTGCCGCCACACGTGACTCAGGAGACCCTTCCAGTGGGGATGGCCATTGGTGCCGTTCACAGAGAGTCGGTCTGTCTCCAGGTTATTTCGTCTCCACACTACTCGGTGGTCTTGGGGTACCCCTGGCTCCAGAAGCATAATCCGACTTTCGATTGGAGATCGGCCGAGATCCTCTCGTGGTCACCGCAGTGTGGGGCTAGTTGCATCCATGGGCCTGTCAAGTTGCTGTGTACTTCCTCGGACTCTCTGTTGCCTCCTGAATACGAGGAGTACCGGGATGTATTCGATAAGGTGCGTGCGGTTGCCCTACCTCCGCACCGCCCATACGATTGTGCCATAGAGTTACAATCTGGTGCCGTTCCTCCTCGTGGCAAAGTCTATCCACTGTCGGTAGCGGAGAATGAGGCCATGGAGGAGTACGTGAGGGAGGCGCTTTCACGCGGACACATTCGCAAATCCTCGTCCCCGGCAGGGGCTGGATTTTTCTTTGTGAAAAAGAAGGGCGGTGAGTTGAGGCCTTGCATCGATTACAGGGGTCTCAATCGCATCACGATCAAGAACGCTTACCCGATACCCTTGATTTCCGAGCTGTTCGATCGCCTCAAAGGGGCCACGGTCTTTACCAAACTCGACCTGAGGGCGGCATATAACCTGGTAAGGATCAAGGCGGGCGATGAGTGGAAGACCGCGTTTAACACCAGGACCGGTCATTATGAATCCTTGGTTATGCCCTTTGGGTTGTGCAATGCGCCCGCAGTCTTCCAGGAATTCATCAACGATGTTTTCCGTGACCTGTTGCAGCAGTGTGTGGTGGTCTATTTGGATGACATCTTGGTATATTCTGAATCCATGGAGGCCCACATTCTGGATGTCAGACGAGTGTTGCAACGGTTACGAGAGAACAAGCTGTTCGGTAAGCTTGAGAAATGCGAATTTCACCGATCCCAGGTAACCTTCTTAGGTTACATCATTTCCACTGAGGGGTTCTCCATGGATCCTGAGAAGGTTTCGGCTGTCTTACAGTGGCCCCAGCCCAGTGGTCTTCGTGCCCTGCAGCGCTTTTTGGGCTTCGCCAATTATTATCGGAAGTTCATCAGGGACTTTTCCATGCTAGCCAAGCCTCTCACGGATCTGACCAGGAAGGGCAGTAATCCCCAGTTCTGGCCGCTCGAGGCCATCCGAGCTTTTGAGGCTCTAAAATCCGCCTTTGTGTCGGCTCCGATTCTGTCGCATCCCAACCCTGGGTTGTCTTTTGTCCTCGAGGTGGACGCGTCTGAGACGGGAGTAGGCGCCCTTCTGTCTCAGCGTAGAACACCAGAGGGTCCTCTGCTTCCTTGTGGGTTTTACTCCCGGAAACTGTCTTCTGCGGAGTGCAACTATCAGATTGGTGACAGGGAGTTATTGGCCATCGTGCAGGCCCTTAAAGAATGGAGGCACTTGCTCGAGGGCTCGGTGGTTCCGGTTCTCATCCTGACGGACCACAAGAATCTGACCTACCTCTCTGAGGCCAAGAGATTGACACCACGTCAGGCCAGATGGGCTCTGTTCTTGTCACGTTTTAATTACGTGGTCTCCTACCTACCCGGTTCCAAGAACATCAGAGCGGATGCCTTATCACGGCAGTACTCCGAGCTGTCCGGGGAGGAGTCGATTCCGACTTCGGTCATACCTCCGAATCAGATCCTGGCCGCTATTCGCACCAGCCTGACCTCTCCCCTGGGTGAGCAGATTTTGGCGGCTCAATCTGGTGCTCCCTCTGGGAGACCCAACGGCAGATGTTTTGTGCCTGAGGAGTTGCGCACTCGGTTGTTGCGAACCTACCATAACTCCAAGGCCGCGGGGCATCCTGGAAAGAATCAGCTGTCCTGGGCTGTTTCACGTCTGTTCTGGTGGCCTTCTCTACGTTCCGACATCGCCGCATATGTAGCGGCATGCTCCGTTTGTGCCCAGAGTAAGTCCCCTCGGCACCTTCCGTTGGGCCTTTTGCAACCCATAGCCACCGGGGAGCGTCCATGGTCACACCTGGGGATGGATTTCATTGTGGACCTCCCTGCATCCCGAGGCCATACGGTCATTCTCATGATTGTGGATCGGTTTTCCAAAATGTGCCACTGTGTTCCTCTCAGGAAGTTACCCTCTGCACAAGAGTTGGCCTCGATTTTTGCCAGGGAGGTCTTCCGGTTGCACGGTTTGCCCAAGGAGATTGTGTCGGATCGGGGGAGTCAGTTCGTGTCCAGGTTCTGGCGCGCCTTTTGCTCCCAGTTGGGGATTCATCTCTCTTTCTCCTCGGCCTACCACCCTCAGTCCAATGGGGCCGCAGAACGATCCAATCAGGCCTTGGAGCAATTCCTTCGTTGCTATGTCTCCGATCACCAAGACAATTGGGTTGACCTCCTGCCTTGGGCTGAGTTTGCCAGGAACACGGCGGTGAACTCTTCCTCTGGGACGTCTCCCTTCATGGCCAATTATGGGTTCCAACCTGCCGTGTTACCGGAGGTATTCTCTCCCCAGGATATTCCGGCTGTGGAGGATCACCTTTCCGTCCTACGTGCTTCTTGGGTACAGATCCAGAGGTCCCTTGAGGTCTCTGCGCAGCGCCAGAGACTCCAGGCTGATCGCAGACGAGCGCCCGCTCCTTCCTACCAGGTCGGAGACCGCGTATGGTTGTCCACCCGCAACCTCAACCTTCGAGTGCCCACTCCCAAGCTGGCGCCTCGCTTTGTTGGTCCCTTCCGAGTGCTTCGCAGGGTAAACCCGGTAGCCTATGCCCTTGCGCTTCCTCCTGGCATGCGGATCTCCAACGTGTTTCATGTCTCCCTGTTGAAGCCACTGGTGTGTAATCGTTTCACTTCCTCGGTTCCTCGGCCTCGTCCGGTCCAAGTGGGCAATCGTGAGGAGTATGAGGTGAGCAATATCCTGGACTCACGCCTGGTCCGCGGTCGGGTGCAGTTTTTGGTCCATTGGCGTGGTTATGGTCCAGAGGAGCGTTCCTGGGTTCCCTCCGCAGATGTCCATGCTCCTGCCTTGCTCCGAGCCTTCCACGCACGCTTCCCTCAGAAACCGTTCTTTACTCCGCGAAGGAGGGGCCCTTGAGGGGGAGGTACTGTCATGGTCTTACCTTCTTGCTGTTCTCCTTCGTTTGACATGTGCTGGCGGCCATCTTGGTTTCTGGGTTTCTTGTAGCCTCCCACCCTGCGGCTTCTCCTTCCCACTGGGAGGAGCTGGATGCCTAGCTCATATATATAGGAGGTCTGTGGCTTCAGTTCCTTGTTTGGTCCTCCTGTGTTCACATGCTTCTAAGACTGCTGCTGCTTCTGGTTCCTGATCCTGGCTTCGTCTGACTACCCTGCCGGTTCCTGATCCAGGCTTCGTCTGACTACCCTGCTGGTTCCTGATCCAGGCTTCGTCTGACTACCCTGCTGGTTCCTGATCCAGGCTTCGTCTGACTACCCTTCTGGTTCCTGACCTCTGGCCTCGCAAGACCCTGCTTCGGTTTAGCCATCCGTTTGGACTTCTGCCTTACAGCTTGATTTTCAATAAAGCCTTCTTATTTCCACTTATCTCTTGTTGTACGTCTGGTTCATGGTTCCATGACAGTTCTATTCAGGTATTTGAAATACAGCCATTTTGGGCAAACAAATTTAATTGAGGCCTAGTCTGGTTCAGGGCGTGTGAGATACACCCTGTACATACTGTCGTTCTATTCTACTATTAATTTAACACCCATTTAGGGCAAGATCCTAAATTTGAGAAATATGAGGAGAGCGTCAAATAAGGGACTTGGCCCAGGTCGTGGTGCTGCTGGTGGAGCTCCTGTTGCAGGGAGAGGACGTGGTCGATCTGTGCCAACTACACACACAAGTGAAACCAATTCCTACAAGTACAGGCGATAGTAGATTGGGTTGCTGACAGTGCCTCCAGTTCCTTCACATTGTCTCCTACCCAGTCAGCCAAGCAGTCTGAGCCCCAAGTCATGCAACAGTCTCTTCTGCTTTTTGATGACTCTGTTAGCAGGGTTTCCGATGCCCAACCACTTATCTTTCAAGATGAGTACATGGGAGGACCATCACAGCACGTCTCGGATGATGACGAAATACAGGTGCCAACTGCTGGGACTTTCGAAAGTGTGCAGACCAACAAGGACGGCAGGGGTGAAGACTGGGTGGAAGATGATGTGGAGGACGATGAGGTCCTCGACCCCACATGGAATCAAGGTCATGCGAGTGACCTATGTAGTTCAGAGGAAGAGGAGGTGGTCGCACATAGCCACCAGCACAGCAGAAGAGGGAGCAGGGTGCAAAAGCGGAGCGGCCGACCTCTAGACAGTACGCCTGCTACTGCCCACCGCAGAAAGGAACCGAGCACACCAAAGCCAGCTCCAAGGAGTTCCCTGGCGTGGCAGTTCCTCAGACAATGTGCTGACGACAAGACACGAGTGGTTTGCACGCTGTGCAAGCAGACCTTGAAGTGAGGCATAAACGTTCTCAACCTGAACACAACCTGCATGACCAGGCATTTAAGTGCTAAGCACGAGCTGCAGTTGAGTAGACACCTCAAAAACCAAGAAAGGTCTCTGGCTCCTCCTGCTTCCCCTTCTGCTGCAGTCTCGGCCTCTTCATCCACCTCTGGAGTGACACCGAAGTTCATGTATTTGATCGATACATTTTTTTCTGTAGACTTGATAAAGGGGTCATGCACCCCAAAACGCGTTGTCCTGAATAAACCAATTTATTTTCTACCATTGGTTGTGGATTTGCGTCCGTTACTCTGTCCATCTTTCTTGGACTTTCTTGGTCCACCAAACCCACAGACCCCGCAAACAGAGGATCCTCCAGCAACACCACCACCTGGGTTACCAAGCATCTCCACAGTGTCCAACGGAAGCGTTCAGCTCTCTATCTCCCAAACGCTGGAGAGGAAGAGGAAGTACCCCCCTACCCACCCGTGATCCCTAGCCCTGAATGCCAGCATTTCTAAATTACTGGCCTTTGAAATGCTGTCATTCCGTCTGGTGGAGACGGATAGTTTTAAAGGCCTTATGGCGGTGGCTGTCCCACAGTACGTCGTGCCCAGCCGCCACTACTTTTCCAGGCGAACAATCCCTTCCCTGCACAACCAAGTAGGGGACAAAATCAGGTGTGCACTGCGCAACTCCATCTGTGGCAAGGTGCACCTCACTATGGATACGTGGACCAGTAAGCACGGTCAGGGACGTTATATCTCCATAACAGCACACTGGGTAAATGCAGTTGCGGTTGGGCCTGAGGCGGATAGCAGTTTGGCGCATGTCCTTCCACCACCGATTGCAGGGCGCTTTAGTTTGCCTCCTGTTGCTTCCTCCTCCTACTCCGCTTCGTCATCCTCTACCGGCTCCTTATCCGGTCAGTGTAACACCTTCACCACCAACTTCAGCACAGCCAGGGGTAAATGACAGCAGGCAGTTTTAAAACGTATCTGTTTGGGGGACAAACCCCACACCGTGCAGGAGCTGTGGACGGGCCTTGAACAACAGACCGATGAGTGGTTGGTGCCAGTGAACCTCAAGCTAGGCCTGGTGTTGTGTTATAATGGGCGAAATCTCGTAGCAGCTCTGGGACTAGCCGGTTTGACGCACACCCCTTGCCTGGCGCATGTGCTGAATTTGGTGGTGCAGAGATTCCTTAAAAATTACCCCGATAAGTCAGAGCTTCTGCATAAAGCGTGGTCCGTCTGTGCGCGCTTTCGGCGTTCTCACCCTGCTGCTGCTCGCCTGTCAGCGCTGCAGCATAACTTCGGCCTTCCCGCTCACCGCCTCATATGCGACGTGCCCATAAGGTGGAACTCCACCTTGCACATGCTGGCCAGACTGTGCGAGCAGCAGCAGGCGATATTGGAGTTTCAGCTGCAGCACGCAAGAGTGAGTCGCTCTGTGGAACAGCACCAATTCACCACCAATCAATGGGCCTCCATGCGAGACCTGTGTTCTTTGTTGCGCTGTTTCGAGTACTCCACCAACATGGCCAGTGCCGATAACGCTGTTCTCAGCGTAACTATCCCACTTCTATGCCTCCTTGAAAAAACGCTGCTGGCGATTATGGAAGAGGATGTGGCAGAGGAGGAGGAAGGGGGATCATTTCGTAGGGTTTCCGGCCAGTCCTTCCCAAGTGGCTCTGAGGGTGGGTTCCTGCACCCACAAATACCAGGTACACAATTGTCCTGCCAGGGCACAGTTCTGGAGGATGACAAGGTGGAGGATGAGGAGGAGAAACCATGTTCACAGCAGGGTGTCACACAGACCAGCTCATGGCCATTACTGGTGCATGGCTGGGGGGATACAGAGGACACAGACGATACACTTCCCACCATAGACATGTATACCGGCCTTAACCAGTCATATGTTATACTGCAGCGCAATTGCTCTTTCTTGTATTTTGGATATTTCACACTCTTTTTGAGTGTACCCTAATTTTAAAAAAATATTTAAACCAAAAACCAGTGTTTACTACCTCGTCCTCCTCCACCGCGGCTTCTACCTACACCGCCTCCTCAAACTCCTACTCCATATGGAACTCCACCTCATAAATCCAATTTAAATTTTTTTTTTGTATGTATTTTATTTTATGTCATTTCACTACTTTGTCAGTTACATTTTCGGGTGAAAAATACCACTGATATACCGAGTAGACAGGTAAAAAAATTTGTCTGTTACATTTTTGGGTGAAATTCACAAATTTTTGGGTGTATCATACCCCTCCTCTACCTAGTTGACAGCTTAATAAATTTCAATAATTTTTCTTTAACATTTTCGGGTGACAATAAACAATTTTTTTCAGTCATAGACCCCTGCTCTACCAAGTAGACAGGTTAATACATTTCTGTAATTTTTCTGTTACATTCTTGGGTTGACATTTTACAATTTTAGATGTGAAAAAACACCTGCTCTGCATAGGTAATAGGGAATAAAATTTCAGAAATTCTTCTTTAATTGATGCGCGCCAACTCCTTTCATTTAATGCTTAAACTTTAACAAGTTGTACCACATTTGCGCTTGAATAATTTGTCCCACATTTCCGCTTTACTCAATTGGTCATTTTTCAAATTTTGCCGGATAGAAACCCCTGCTCTGTATAGTTGACAGGGAATAAAATGTAAGAAATGCTACATTAATTGATGCGCGACACATCCTTTCATTCAATGCTTAAACTTTGTCCCGCCTTTACGCTTTAATACTTTGTCCCATATTTCGTCTCTATATTTTTAAATTTGAAAAAAATGAATCCTCCCTTGGATGTGGTCTCTCTTTCTCACGCTCCCTCTCCGGCCTTGAACCCTGATTCCCCGCCACCCGTGATCACCATGGTAGGCGCATAAAAAAACATCGAAAGTTGATAGAGCAGATATCAAATTGGATTGTGAACATCACAGGGACGTGCGACATGGTGGGGCAGTAAGTATGCACACGCCTACATGAACTGACTGACAGGGGTCAGCCCCTGCAACTTCTGGGTCTCCAAATTGG
This sequence comes from Bufo gargarizans, assembly GCF_014858855.1. Lineage (NCBI taxonomy): Eukaryota > Metazoa > Chordata > Amphibia > Anura > Bufonidae > Bufo > Bufo gargarizans. The sequence goes on from NC_058083.1 coordinate 82,747,411, forward strand.
GCACATGGCCTGAGCTTGCCCTTTACCCCTTGGAGGTGCTGGCCTGCCCTGCAGCCGGTGTATTGTCTGAACGTGGCATTTAACGAGCTTAAGCTACGGTTGTGCCAGCAGCCAGTATTAGTGGCCCCAGATTTTAGTAAGGAATTCATAGTGCAGACAGATGCCTCAGAGGTAGGTCTAGGCGCTTCGATGTCCCAAGAGGTTAGGGGGGAAGAACATCCGGTGTTATACCTGAGCTGAAAACTTACCCCCTGCGAAAAAGAATGTTTGGTGATAAAGTGGGCACTGGATTCCCTTAGATATTATCTACTGGGTAGGAGGTTCAGATTAGTTTCAGATCATGCACCACTAAAGTGGATGTCTGAGAAAAAGGGGAGTAATGCCAGAGTAACGAGATGGTTTCTGACGTTACAGGATTTAAATTTTTATATAGAACACAGGCCCGGGAAGTTGCATGGGAATGCCGACGCCTTATCAAGAGTACATTGTTTGATGGTAACAGGTGCCCAGCCCCTCGGCTTTAGAGGGGGAGGGTATGTAGTAGCCCAGAGGGGAGAATCGTGGATGGTCGGTACGTCTCACTGAGAATGTATGCCTAAGTGATATAATCCCCGGAAATAAGTATACCAGTAACGTTAGGTTGCTGGGAGGTTTTCAATAAAGTGGATTTTGGGTCCGGGTTTTAGGAGTGACCAGAGAGCTTGGGTGGGACAGGTCACTCCCGTACTCCATCCAGGGTTTTCCTACTGTGTGGTTAAAAAGGATGTGGGAATATCAGCTGAGGAGATCAAGTGTGCACAGGCTAACTAAAGCTGAACAAGCTAAGAGGGAGGATTTGGTCTCTGAAAGACCCCAGAGAGTGGCGAGATCATATTGTTGTTACCTGACTTGGACTGAACACAAAATGAATTTCATGAATTCTAGAATTAGCGATAATCAGCACTAATTGATGCACTTTTTTTTGCGCAATACATGCAATTTCACATTTTATCAGGTCTGAGTAGATATTACTGATTGGTGCACTAAGTATTGTTGTGACATCACAGCACTATGTCTGTAGCATGTATGTATGGACAGCAGAGAAACAGTAATTCCTATCACACTACCTAACACCCTGCACTGGAACAGCTACACTATATCAGGATATAACCTACACTGACTACATCCCACTAACTATCTGTATTATATATATCAGCTAAATAACTATCTAATGTAATTGGATAATGATCCAGATGAAAGCACAGAGCACAGCAATGTCACTGCTCTCTCTCTCTCTCTCTCTCTCTCAAAACTGCAAAAAAAAACAGCAGAAAATGGCTGCTGGGGAGTTTCTTATATAGTTATATATATATATGTTGCTAAGCTCTGACAAAAATATTGCAGCCTTCTCATTGGCCCACAAGCAAGAAGGGAGGTTACTGATAGAAACTTTTTTTAGAATATTCATGATTACGAATATATAGCACTATATTCTACATCTTCACGAAGTGACGATATTCGCGATAAAAAATTTCGATTACAATATTCGCGATCAACACTAGGGGCCATGCCACTTTTAAACTCAAGAATAGTGCTCCATCTAGGGATATTCTTGTAGTGAAAACGGTGTAAACCTCAATGGAAACTGACTGACCCCAGTATAAGCCAATAGCTTATGTCGAGTGCCCTATGGATTCGTCGTATGATGCATCTGGAACATCATTAAAGGGATTCTGTCACCTCCCCTAAGCCAAAAAACGATTTTAAAGCAGCCATGCAGCACAGCTTACCTGGATTAGGCTGTGCTCTTTTATCTTGTAATCCGTCCAGCAGTTACTCCAAAAAACGACTTTTATTAATATGCAAATGTATCCTGAAGGTGCCCAGAGGGGCGTTTTGTTCCTCTTAGAGAGCCCAGTACCGCCCCTCTTACAGTGCCCAGCCCGCCTTCCTTGCACTGTCTATCCGCCCCCAGCCTGCCACAGCCTCTCCTCCCTCTCCTCCCCCTCCCTCACACCGAACGAACTCTCGCACAGGCGCAGTACCCACTGAGGGCTGCGCCTGTGCGATCAGCAGGAGACTGAGGGCAGGAGCTTCATCCTCGTCACTGGGCATGCGCCGAGCCCAGTGACGTCCGATGCTCGCTCTTCCCTCAGTGGGTACTGCGCCTGTGCGAGAGTTCGGTCGGCGTGAGGGAGGAGAGGGAGGGGAGGCTGTGGCAGGCTGGGGGCGGCGGTTAGACAGTGCAAGGAAGGCGGGCTGGGCACTGTAAGAGGGGCGGTACTGGGCTCTCTAAGAAGAACAAAACGCCCCTCTGGGCACCTTCAGGACACATTTGCATATCAATAAAAGTCGTTTTTTGGAGTAACTGCTGGACGGATTACAAGATAAAAGAGCACAGCCTAATCCAGGTAAGCTGTGCTTCATGGCTGCTTTAAGATCGGTTTTTGGCTTAGGGGAGGTGACAGAATCCCTTTAAGGCTTTTGTTATGAACCGAAGCCATGATGTCAACTTGAACAGGGCTCTGATCGCATTCGCAATGCTAACCTGTTTCAATTATAATGGGATCTTTCAATTATAATAGTATCTTTCAGATATTTCTGTTGTGGCTTCTGATATTTTTGACAGCAAGAACAGTGCTGCCATCTAAGTTATTTATGCTGTCAAATATACTGCATCCCTTGCAGAAACATAAAAACACTAGTAAGAAAAGATCTGAGGATATACAGTACAGACCAAAAGTTTGGACACACCTTCTCATTCAAACTGAAAATGTCATATTCTAGGTTCTTCAAAGTAGCCACCTTTTGCTTTGATTACTGCTTTGCACACTCTTGGCATTCTCTTGATGAGCTTCAAGAGGTAGTCACCTGAAATGGTCTTCCAACAGTCTTGAAGGAGTTCCCAGAGATGCTTAGCACTTGTTGGCCCTTTTGCCTTCACTCTGCGGTTCAGCTCACCCCAAACCATCTCGATTGGGTTCAGGTCCGGTGACTGTGGAGGCCAGGTCATCTGGCGCAGCACCCCATCACTCTCCTTCATGGTCAAATAGCCCTTACACAGCCTGGAGATGTGTTTGGGGTCATTGTCCTGTAGAAAAATAAATGATGGTCCAACTAAACGCAAACTGTATGGAATAGCATGCTGCTGCAAGATGCTGTGGTAGCAATGCTGGTTCAGTATGCCTTCAATTTTGAATAAATCCCCAACAGTGTCACCAGCAAAGCACCCCCACACCATCACACCTCCTCCTCCATGCTTCACAGTGGGAACCAGGCATGTAGAGTCCATCCGTTCACCTTTTCTGCGTCGCACAAAGACACGGTGGTTGGAACCACCAAAGCACAGATTTCCACTGGTCTAATGTCCATTCCCTGTGTTCTTTAGCCCAAACAAGTCTCTTCTGCTTGTTGCCTGTCCTTAGCAGTGGTTTACTAGCAGATATTCTACCATGAAGACCTGATTCACACAGTCTTCTCTCAACAGTTGTTCTAGAGATGTGTCTGCTGCTAGAACTCGTAATGATGGCCACTCGTTTTTCTTTACTTAGCTGCTTTTTTCTTGCCATAATACAAATTCTAACAGTCTATTCAGTAGGACTATCAGCTGTGTATCCACCTGACTTCTCCACAATGCAACTGATGGTCCCAACCCCATTTATAAGGCAAGAAATCCCCCTTATTAAACCTGACAGGGCACACTTGTGAAGTGAAAACTATTTCAGGTGACTACCTCTTGAAGCTCATCAAGAGAATGCCAAGAGTGTGCAAAGCAGTAATAAAAGCAAAAGGTGGCTACTTTGAAGAACCTAGAATATGACATATTTTCAGTTATTTTACAGTTTTTTGTTATGTATATAATTCCACATGTGTTAATTCATAGTTTTGATGCCTTCAGTGTGAATGTACAATTTTCATAGTCATGAAAATAAAGAAAACTCTTTGAATGAGAAGGTGTGTCCAAACTTTTGGTCTGTACTGTATACCTGTGTCTATTCTGCAAAGCAAGGGATCAACAATAAATAATAAGCTAATATCCAGAGTGAGCGTCGTGTACAGCACGCACAGCAGCTAGACGGGTTGGGAGTGACTCAGTAAGGTCCTGGTAGGTTGTCACAGGTATCTGGAGCTATGCGGACTGCAGTGCATCCCACAGCTGCTGGAGGGTGCATGAGGTGGGGATCCATAGAGAGAACACGACGATCACGGTGGTCCCACAGAGGCTCATTTTGATTTCCAGTCTTGGGAATTAAGGGGCCAGGGTAGTACTTGAAAGTCTTGGTCATGCTCTTCCAACCAATGTAAGACATCTATAGCCATGTAACATGTTGTATTGTCTTGCTGGAAGATCCCATCTGCTCCAGGAAAGACAATCAGCATGTATGGGTGTACGTGATTAGCAATAATGGATTTATACCCATATAATTTGAGAGTGCCTTCCACATAGATAAGTGGTCCAGAGAATGCCACGAAAACCTTCCCCAAACCATCACCAGCTTGTGTCCTTCCAGCAATGTTTGCAGGGTGTTTGCTCTCTGATGTTTCTCGCCTGACACACCAACGTCTATCCTTTCGATGAAGCAGAAAACGTGATTCATCAGAGAAGGCAACCCTTTGCCAATCAGCAGAGCTCCAATTTGTTAATGCCTTTTTTTGTTGATATAACTTTGTTAGCAGAGGTGCAGTGACCGTCCATCTGTTTCGGGGCCCCATACGCAGTAGGGTTTGGAAGGAAGTTGTCATCATAATGTGACTCAACCATGCCATGATCTGCTAATTCTCTGTGTTATATAAAAAGTGAAGGTGCATTTGTAATAATACTGCATTCAGTGTATTGGCTGTATCGGGTCTTTAATGAATGTCAGAAACCCATTGTGACTACAGTTTCCATCTCCAGATGAATGAACTACCACTGTACTCTTCATGGTGGACTGAGCTTTCTGTGTGAATTCACTACTTGGCTGCAAGTCAATATAAACGAATTCTCATTTTCTTGAGAGCACTAAAGTACAGTTAAATAAATAAATTCTAAAAATATTTTTTTTTTCTGAAAAGCTGACATACACCCCCCAAAAATGTATTCTTAGACTTGTCAACCCTACAAGTTCAAGGGAAATATTACGAGAGCGTGTGATTTGCAGTCAGTGGGTCCTGACCTTACACATGGTAATTAATGACAGACAAGCCATTCATTAATCCTCGCTGGTGAAAAATAATAAAGTAAATTGATACTCAGTTACTGATCCCCTGATGTTCCTACCCTAACCCTTCACAGTCCCCCAGTGGCTATTTCCTGTACCCTCTCGACAAGTAGGACCCAGCTGTGCTCAGTGATTGGTGTACATATATCCCCCAAAAACAGTATTCTTAAAACCCCAAAGTACATTAGTGTATTGTTGCCTGAAACGTCCAGGAAGTGTATGGGGATCTCATTATCTATCTATTTAAAAAAGAAACAACAGCAGCACTTTCATGAAAAGATGTAGGTTTTCGGGGCAATCCTTCCAAGACCGTTGGCTAATAGTTCAAAGCTTCAACTTGAACGATGAGGCAGCACTCCAGTGAAGGTAAAAGGGTGATGTACCCATTTTATTACCCCAAACACATTTTAGCTTGAGAAAGGACCCAATGACCTGAGCTGAAATGTTATGTTTGGGGTAATAAAGTGGGTACATCACCATTTTACCTTTATTGGAGTGCTGCCTCATCTTTCAAGTTGTATCTATCTATCTATCTATCTATCTATCTATCTATCTATCTATCTATCTATCTATCCATCCCTCAGTGTGTCCTGGCAGCTTAGAGGAAGCTGGAGAATCTCCTAACATACCTGTAGCCTCTAACCACGCAGGTTGCCCTATAAAAGAGAGGGTGCTTAAAGGCTACGCATGTACACCTTTGTAGGCAATTTTTGTTTATAATGGCATTTTACTCATTTTTGGCTAAAAATCATATTTTCAATTGGTGTTTATTAAAAACATTGAGCCATTCTGTCAGAAAGGGTTAACTGTTTTTCTAACTGTGTGACTGGTACTTTCACTTTGTGCCAGTCATCTAATAACCCGTATCTCTAAACTACTAAGAGGTCATAAAGACTTATTTAAGCCACATTCTTATGAGTAAGATAAGAACTGAGCTATAATCAGTGTATATAAGTTCAGAGAGCAGAGATAAGGAGTCAGTATGCCCCCCTGATGACGGGAAAGATTTCACAGGCTGCTACTACAGGAGCTCAGCTCTGTACAGAAAAAAGAATTCCATATTTTTAATAAAGACCAATTGAAAAAAAAGATTTTTAGCTCAAAATAAGTACAATGCAATAATTTTAAAAAATGCACATAAAAAGCAAAAATGCTTCCGTTACTGATAATACAACCATCTGCATCCGTTATGAATGGATCTGGTTGTACTATCTTTAACATAGCCAAGACGGATCCGTCAAGAACTCCATTGAAAGTCAATGGGGGACGGATCAGTTTTTTATTGTGTCAGATTGTGTCAGAGAAAACGGATCCGTCCCTATTGACTTGCATTGTGGGTCATGATGGATCCGTCTTGGTCTGCATCCCATGATGGAAATAAAACCGCAGCTTGCTGTGGTTTGCTGTCCGATATGGGAACGCAACAAAAAGAAATGGAATGGATTTTGGAGCATTCCATTCTGTTCAGTTACGTTTTGTCTCCATTGACAATGAATGGAGACAAAAAGGAAGCACCTCATGACGGATCTCAGTACCGAAAAATAGAAACGCTAGTGTAAAAGTAGCCTAAGTTAGATAAATTGCTTTTATTAGTAACAGTGAGGTCTTTAGCACACTGGTAAGATGTTAGTCTCTCATACAGAAGGTTACCTGGTAGTAACAATTTAAAAGTATAGACTGAATATATTTTTAATATACAGGGGTATCCCCATACACTTTCAGAATGCTAACAGCGTTTGGGGATTCCCCCAGGGCTGACTCCTAAGCAGCACAGGGACCCCCCTTATGCATATAAAAGGCAATCAGCCCACCGGGAATTTCCCAGTGTGTTACATTGCCAATCTGTCCATGGCCACAATTACGCCCTCATTTCAGTGGAACCACAAAAGGTCCGCATTCGAAGGTTCGTTCTGCGGCTGTTAAAAAAAGAGGGTACATGTCATATTCTTGTCTGTTTTGCGGATAAGGATAGGAAATTTTTACAGGAGCGGTTTGTGGACTGCAAAACCGGATCAGTTTTTCCAGGACACTTAATGCCGGATCCGGCACTAATAGATTTCAATGGAAATTAATTCCGGCAAGTGTTTGTGATTTTTGGCCAGAGAGAAAAATGCAGCATGCTGCGGTATTTTCTCCGGCCAAAAAAACGTAAGAGGGACTGAACTGATGCATCCTGATGCATACTGAACGGATTGCTCTCCATTCAGAATGCATTAGGATAAAACTGATCAGTTTTTTTTCCGGTATTGAGCCCCTGTGACGGAACTCAATACCGGAAAAGAAAAATGCTAGTGTAAAAGTACCCTAATACAGTCGTGTGCATGATGCCTAAAAAAAATGACAGACACAACAGCACTCTCAAAGCTCATAATGCAAGGAGCGGGTGCTCAGCAAACTGCTCCCAGGGGCTCCTGCAGCAGGACGGGGAGACCGCTCCCCTCACTGTGCCATGTCTTGTCCTTTTGAACTGTAAACTTCATCTAACTCCTTTCTCAGCAACCTCTCCCTTGGTGGGAAGCATGATTGGCCAACTTCTGCCCCAAGGAGGGGAAAGATTGGAATGGTTAGTTCTATCCTATCTAAAGAAATCTGCCAGATCATATGCCACCTGCTGGAAAACCAGACACATTACATGCCACATAACATTGTATATTAAGGCACAGTATGAGAGGACCTGGAATTAAATACAAAGATGCCGTACTTTGCTACCCATTAGAGCTAGTAGCAAGGTGTACGAATGGTAGTGCCCACACTGGGGTACTAAAACAGCTTGCAACAGAAAGTGAACTTTTTTTCCATTTGCAAATACTACCTGAAGTGCCCAGGGGGCGTTATAAATCTCTGCAAGTGACCCAAACCCTCTGTTCTAAGGGACATGAGTGACATCAAAGGGAGAGGTAAAGAGCTTGGGCACTTGCAGTGATGGATGACACCCTCTGGGCACTAGGGGCCTCAATTGCATATGGAATAAAGAGCATTTTCTGGTCCAAGCAAACAATACAAAAGTTATCAGATGTGCGATTAACCTGCTGTTTAGGTGCACATCGGGACGCGGATGGTAGTTTAAGAGGTGACATATCCCCTTTATTATTTGCTGGTATTGTAGTTTTAATATCAGATCACTGGGGGAGTCAAACCCAGTGTTTGATGGGGCCACTGTGCTCGGGATCTCCATGTTTCATGACTCAGGGCCTGACCATATCCTTCTAGGGACAAATTAGAGGAGAACTACTCAGGTCTGGCCCAATAATCTTACTTCTCCACGACTCGTTTACTAGGCAGCAAATTCCAGCCATCATTTTGCTGATGATTACATTACTTTGCCTTCTAAATAAAGAGGCGGACGCCAGCATTCACAGTGAATTATGGTCATGCATCCCCGGTGCAGCCTTCATTATATGTAGCAGAGCTTAATTTGTCCAGTAACTCTTGACTCATATACTTCTTCAATATGTGCAGAAGAAGAGGTGACCTGGTAGACTCAGCTCTGCTATACCCGTCTAGCCGACTCATTCACTAATTTTAGCTAGAAAGACGTTCTAATGAATTGTACAGTATCGTCTTTTGATAAATTCTGGACATTTCCATTTGAAAGCTAAGTGATTAAATGGCCGCTAGGAATGTCAAATTTTAATAATATTTTCCTATGCTTCTCTTGCTCGATGCAGTGGAGATTAGTATTTAATCCTTTTTTGGCCTTTATAAACAGCATATATTTCAGGTAAAGTAACGCTGACTTTTCAAACGACTCATCACAGAAGCATCAGACTATATAGGGGATGGTCTGAGCTGCCCCCTACTGGTGGATTGCATTATTGAAAACTGCTTTTCTGCCTCCAACTTCTCCAGAATTCCTATGACAACTCATTTTGTTGATTAAACTTCTTTCTAACTGGATCTACTTAATCTTTCTACTGATTGCTAAGATGTAATGTTACGCTGTGGTGTAAAATGTCCCATAGTACCTGTGATATTGTTAGATGATGAATATGGGAGGATCACAAGCTCCTTGTATGTAGTGTAAGACACAAGGGAAGGGGGAATCTCTTAACTGCTTTGTGCAACTTTTCAGTTTATGTCTTTTCTCAGCACTTGCCAATTTGAAAAATTCTAAAATATGGTCAGGGTTCCCCATAGATTTATTAATTCTGAAGCCAGAAAATGTAGCAAATTGTAGTGTATGGATGTGTGTGTATACAGTATATATTGTAGGGATTTGCTCTGGTAGGCAGGGTAAGCGGACGCAACACAGAGGCAAGACCACAGGTGAAAAACAAAAGTTCAGTGTTTATTCACACCAAAACAAGCAGAAAAGGAAAAACAACACTTTACAGCTTTTTGGTGTTAATTCACACAGCAAGATTCCACAAATCACCTGGCAGACCACAGCCGGCTTTAGGGTGCCTGACTCCCAGCAGGCGGCTCTCACGCGGCTCTCAGCCTGGCAGTGTGGCGGATCTCCTCAGCTCCCAAAACACAGAGATTCCACAGCTCCAGTATCACTTGGAGAACCACACCACACCCAGCTGAGCTGCTGGCTGGTTTTTTAAACCGCAGCCCAAAACCTGGCCTGGACGTGAGGAACAGCCACCCACTCTGCTCTTTGGCTGCTCCCAATAAGAACCGGCCCGGATTGGCTTTTACAGCCACACTAAGTAAAACAGTGTCAGCGAATACTAGCTGCCGCTGACACACAAAATTCCCGGTACTTATCTCACTGAGGCCAGGAACCTTCCTACAATATTCTAATATATAAAGCTGAGTGTGTGTGTGTGTGTGTGTGTCCGCTAAAGGAATCCGCACCGTCGCATTTACAATCACGAAATTTGGCACACAGGTACATCAGGTGTCCAGGAAGGTTTTAGACCAGGCCTCAGCTCTCTATGACGTACCGTTTCTGAGATGTTCCAAAAAAATGCATTAGCCAATAGAAGCCTGGTCAAATGACCCTTATCAGCCAATAGAAGCTCGCAGGTCCTCCAGCCTCCACATACACAGTTATACTCCAGGTTTCCAAACAACCCAGCCATTTATCTTCACTGCTGTAGGAGAGCTTTAACCCCTTAGGGACTTAGGACGTACCGGTACGCCATGTTTGCCAAATCCTTAAGGACCCAGGGCGTACCGGTACGTCCTAACTTAAAAATGCGATTGCGGCGCAGCAGGGGGTTAATCGGAACAGGATGTCCACTGAAATAATTCAGCGAGCATCCTGTCACAATGCCGCCCCCCCCCCCCCCCCCCCCGCATCAGTGGGGAGGGCGGAGGGGCTGGAGGCCGGCAACTTGCGGTGCGGCCCGGTGCAGTCCCTGTACTCTTACACCGGGCCCTGTCGCTCACAGCTTTATACATATCTAAACACTAATCCTTAACTCCCAGTAACTTTAACTTTAAAGCAGCGCTATCCTGTTTGTTTACTACTTACAATCAAGCTCCGGTAACAGGCAGAGTGGGCGGGGGCGTAACGCGCCTACTCCTCCTGCTTTATGAATGAAGCAGGCGGAGCAGGTGCGTGAGGTGAGTGAGTGACGTTACGCCGCCGCCCACTCTGCCTGTTACCGGAGCTTGATTGTAAGTAATAAACAAACAGGATAGAGCTGCTTTAAAGTTAAAGTTACTGGAGGTTAAGGATTACTGTTTAGATATGTATACTGCTGTAAGCAACGGGGCCCGGTTTATTGGGGGACACTGTAATGGGGAGGATCTGTGGATGACACATATAGCATAAGATGCTACATAGGGTCATCCACAGATCCCCCCCCCCCCCATAACAGTGTCATCCACAGATCCCCTCATAGCATGGTCATCCACAGATCCCCCCATAATAACGTGTCATCCACAGATCCCCTTCCCTATAACAGTGTCATCCACAGATCCCCCTTCCTTATAACAGTGTCATCCACAGATCCCCTTCCCTATAACAGTGTCATCCACAGATCCCCCTTCCCTATAACAGTGTCATCCACAGATCCCCCTTCCCTATAACAGTGTCATCCACAGATCCCCTTCCTATAACAGTGTCATCAAAAGATCCCCCTCCCCATAACAGCATCATCCACAGAACCCCCTCCCCATAACAGTGCCATCCACAGATCTCCAATAACAGTGCCATCCACAAATCCCCCATAAGAGAGACATCCACAGATTCCTCCTCCATAACACTGTCATTCACAGATCCCCCATAATAGTGTCATCCACAGACAACCATTAGTTCAAAACCCACTAGAAGCACACCTTTTGGTTCAAAATATTTTTTCTTATTTCCCTCCTCAAATACCTAGGTGCATCTTATGGGCATGTGTGTCTTATAGGGCGAAAAATACGGTAGATATATATATATATATATATATATATATATATATACCGTATATTACATTTTCTCATTTTCAGGCATTCCAAAATGCACCAAATTTATGTTGAAGGATGTACCATTTAATATATATGGCACAATTGACTCCAATAGACGTCTGTTTAAAGGGCATCTGTCAGCAGTTTCGTACATATGAAACTGGCCGACCTGTTGTGCGCTTGGCAGCTGAAGGTATCTGTGTTGGTCCCATGTTCATATGTGCCCGCATTGCTGAGAACAATTAAGTTTTAACATAAGCAAATGAGTTTTAAGGAGCAATGGGGACCTTGCCGATACGCCTAGAGGCTCTCTCTGTAACTGCCGCATCCTCTTCACTTAGGGCCAAGCAGGTGTGATCACTTTTACACTACCTGGCCCTGTCAAAGTGGAGAGGGCGCAGCAGTTGCAGAGAGAGCAAAGCCTCTAGGTGTAACGGTAACGCCCCTGTTGCTCCTAGAGGCTCATTTACATATATTAAAACATAATTTTTCTTAGCAATGCGGACACATATGAACATGGAATCAACACAGATGCCTTCGCTGCCAAGCGCACATGTAACAGGTCAGCCAGGTTCATAGATACAAATCTGCTGCGGTTTAACCCTTGTGTTTGGTCGAGGGTGTTTATGATGAAAAATAAAAGGAAATTACATGAGATAACTTAATGATAGCCCATAACAGCATAAAAACGTAAGTGGATTTACCATAGAACTCCTATATGATTTCTTGAAAATTGCGTACCTACCATGGATGCAGACAATGCAACTGCTATAGGGCCCACTGAACTTCTGTGCAAAGAGATTTTAATAGCTGCTATTGCGGGTGTCATTTGTGAGAGGTGAATCAACCAAAAAATGTCAAATTTTGAATTTTCTTTTCTGTTTCGCCATTTGCCATATGTGATAAATGTTTTCAGATTTCAATAGTACTGGGGTTTTTGCACACCCATGCTGTTTATTTTTTTTATTGATTATCTGTTTTTGTTTTTATTTTGGGGAAAGGGGGTGATTTAAATTTTTATGTTTTTACATTTTATTTTATTTTATTTTTAAAGATATTTATTTATTTCAATTTTTTTACAGTTTCCCTAGGATAGTTGAACAAGCAATCATCAGATTGCTTCTCTAATAGACCCTAAAGCATTAGCATTGGCGTCAATAAGGCTTACACTATATTCCTATCGAGCCCTGTCGCAGACACACTAGCGGGGATCAGGGGAGCTGGTACACACAGTTTTTGTGCTTCGTGCCACGGCAACTGAGGAGTTAAATGTATGCGATCGACTTGATTGTCGATTGCATACATTAGCCTTGGGTGTCTGCTGTTTAAAGATAGCTGTACTCGACTATCTCCCGAGCTCCCATAGAAAGGAATGGAGTGGCCGGGTGCATGTGCGACTGGCCGCTCCGGTCATTTCAGGGGAACTACAGGGGGTACGGGGCCCCCATTCTTGTGATCACTGGGGGTCCCAGCAGTAGGACCCCCACAGATATGATAGATCCACAGGATAGGGGATAACTTTAACCAACCGGAATGACCCTTTAAGTCAGCTAGTGAAGTGCAGAGTAAGGAAGATTACTTTAAAGAGGTGCGTTAGGCCTATTACTACCTGTGAAACCTGTAACATCTTTGGAAAGTGCATTCTGTGTACCAGGCCGCGCGTGCTAAGAACTGTCCTGATGTGTTTCCATTTGAATTCTTCAGTAAGTTGAACTGCCTCATTATTGCTTCCTGCACTTCTACTACACTGCAAAGTGTTGGCATCAACACCAGGACCCTGCTTGCACCTGAAAACCTTTAAAAAAGTTCCAAAAATTGTCCCTTATTCGGGGCCCGCATTTATGCACACACAGCAGTTTCAGAAAAATCAGATGACTGAAACGTACAGAAATTAGGCCCATCTCCAGCAATCAGTGCATCTAAACTGAAATCTGATTTCAGAGTTTTTTTACACCAGAAAATTGGCATAAGTGAAAATAAATGTGCCCCTCCCTGACCTCACCATGCCCCCTTTTTTGAAAATTGATGAATGCAGTGGACAAACGCCACTTGCGCAAAATATTTTATGCAAGTGGGGTTTAAAAAAAAGTCACAAATATGGTGTCTGTTACTTTTTTCAACCAGAAAACTGTCCTGAGAGAAATGGTAAATTCCCCCCAATGTCTATTCATCTGCTTGAGGAAGAAGATGGACCCCGTAACATTGATGCTGCATGAGATCACATTGGATTCACCTCCACCATGTCTCCTTGTGGATTATCTGTTTGAAAATTTGGACTTGTCTTGCATCTTTGGACACTGAACATTTTACATCTTTGGAGCCCAATGAACATTTTAGGCTTATGTAATACGGGATATTGAAGAAGGATTCAGAAAAAGGGGCAAAAGAGTCCTGTCATTTTATAGTCAGCTGTCCATACACAGTTCAATCCTGACTCCCTCCCAAAAGAAATGCCGGACATTGATATGAAATGAGCATGTCAAACATAATGGCAACTAATGTATGTGAAAACATTTGTGGCAAAATAGTCACTCTATACTTGTTTGTGCAGTACCCCAGACCTGGAGGCATCTGCAACTGTTTTATTGAATACTGTTATGTAATGGTTATGTTATGTATTGACTGTTAATTCCAGCAGAGGAGGGATAACCATCCTGTTCCCCCCCCCCCCCTCTTGGTAGGAGTGGGCTAGTCCTACTTTCTGCCAGGAGGTGGAGTTCCAGTCTAGAGAGTGAAGGAAGAGCAAGCACATGTCAGAGCTCCTACTCCTAGAAACCGTGAGATCATCACTCCAGAGAGAACGTCAATATCAAGCCTGTATCACAGTGGACACCTATTTCCACAGGTGCCTGCAAGTGTTAAATTGCCAGCCAACCTCCTCATCTGTTTCCAGAATCTGCACTTTGTACTTACTATTGCCAGATGTGCCACAAGTTCTATTTTGTGCTCCCATTGGGGCCACTACCACTCCCATCCTCTGCACCAGCTCCTCAGGGGCTCACTGCATTCTTACATAGACATGTATGGCAAATCAGACCCTTACAGGCTATGACCAGTCTGAAATGGGCACTTCAATATCCAGCAATGCTGTAGCTATACTTTTTACATAGAGGTGTGACATGGACATCAGCTTTCAGTCCAAGTATAGATGACATTATAAAGGAAGTGAACACACTTTGGGGCTATTGCTACCGTAAACTGGATCACAGTTGTTTTGCAAAAGTGAGTTGATAACTATGTCACTATGAAACGGTTAATAACCAGAAGTTTTCGTCATTATGCTCTTTAGTTATTAGTTGCATATAACTGATAGCACAGTGAGATGTCAGATTAATACACAATATCAGCTTTCCACATTCATTTATAATCCTAAATGACTAACTTGCTACCTAGGTCTCATTATCCTTGGTAGAGATTTGTGACAATTGATATCTCAGATATCTCAGATTTTAGAAGCTGGCTCCCCTTGATTTCATGAGACCATTCATGTCAAAGAGTGCTGTGATATGTAGACTGATTTCAGGATTCCAAGGCTCCCTGGGGAGTATCCCTTTCCACCTTTTATCATCATGTCACTTCTAGGTCCAAAATTCTGTGCTTAAAGGGTTTCTACCACTTAGGTGTCACATATTTAGCTGTCAGACACTAGCGATCCGCTAGTGTCTGCTCTGGCCAACCATCCTAATATAATTGCTTTTGGGGCGGTGGTTTGGCAAAAAAAAACTACTTTTATTAATATGCTAATGAGCCTCTAGGTGCTATGGGGGCGTCATTAGCACCTAGAGGCTCCGTCTACCTTCAGAAACTGCCGCCGCCGAGCGCGTCCCTCCAGCCCGCCCATCTCCTCCTGAATGCGATCGTATGTATTCTGCGCATGCGCAGTGAATGTCTGACCGCTTCCTTGCTCAGACATCTCCACTGCGCCTGCGCGATGACGCCATAGTGCTCCGAGGAACAGGCGCAGTGGAGATGTCTGAGCAGGGAAGCTGTCAGACATTCACTGCGCATGCGCAGAATACAGGCGCTCACAAGGAGGATCGCATTCAGGAAGAGATGGGCGGGCTGGAGGGACGCGCTGGGCGGCGGCAGTTTCTGAAGGTAGACGAAGCCTCTAGGTGCTAATGACGCCCCCATAGCACCTAGAGGCTCATTAGCATATTAATAAAAGTAGTTTTTTTTGCCAAACCACCGCCCCAAAAGCAATTATATTAGGATGGTTGGCCAGAGCAGACACTAGCGGATCGCTAGTGTCTGACAGCTAAATATGTGACACCTAAGTGGTAGAAACCCTTTAATGATTTCCTAATATATATTTGTATTGGCTGTAGATTTGTTTTTCTGTTGCAAAGCTCCAAATCTCTTGCATACACATAGATTTAAAAGATAACATGCTGTCTGCCTGTAGCTACCACTAGAGTGAGCTTAGGAGCTTGCTGCATACAGTGTTAGGAATGAAACTGTATGTATACACTCCTAAGCTCCATCTAGTGGTAGGTGTAGGTAGGCATTCTGAAACAGGGAGAAGGAGCTATGGCAGGATGGAGGAGAGGTATTTTATTGAAAGGCGACTGGTCAGCAGGATCATCCCTACAAAACCAGACATACTGGATGGTAGAGTTTATACTGCTGATAACCAGGATCCCCAAATCCATTCCGCCATTCAATGCACCTTAGCTCCTCCGGTTTCCCATGTTTGCCAGCCCCCCACCCCCCTTGGCTAACAGGGCCAGGCATCATCGTTTTCCTCTTTCCTATAATTCTGTGCACGCGCTATAGATTCTATAATTGGCACATGCGCAGTACATCATCTTCGCTATTCCCACTGCTGAGATGACTACAGCACAAGCGCAGTGTCACGGGTAGAGTCACAGGAATCAAGATAGAGCGGAGGAGCACCCCCTGAGCTGCCACCCGGTCCCCTGTCCCTGACTACTTGCACCACCCGCCCTAGGTGACGGAGCGCAACTGGGCGACAGTCCCTAACCTACTAAGTGCAAGCAGAGAGAAAGAGACAGCAGGGAAGAGGACAGCCACTGAGAAGTTACAAAAAGCGGACAAGAGGTAGAACAAAAACGGAAGGCGAGGCGGGTCAACTAGTCGAGGTCAGTCCAGGAGGTCACGTCAGAACAAGGGAAGAGGCAAAGACAAATGTGCAAACAAACCGATGTCAAAATCCGAGAGGTAGCGTCAAGGTACAGGGAGCAGGCAGAAGAGATGTCAAGAGGTGGATCGAGGTTCAATTCCAGAGGTACCTTAACCACCTCAGCTCCCCTAGCTTAAACCCCCTTAATAACCAGACCACTTTTTACAATTCTGCACTACACTACTTTCACGGTTTTGTCACGGACGGTGTACAGGAAACAAGACAAAGCAACATGCATATATGACTCACTGGATCCAAAGCTAAGGAACCAAAAGGGAGACCCCTGCACAAGACCTGAGACTTTCCCTGGCTGCTCAGCCTATGCAAAGATCCCAGAGGTGGATGGTTGCATATCCACCTACCTCGGCTATATAACCCCTGAACACCCTACAATAGTGAGGGGACACGACCACCGGCTCCCTACACCAGACACGGAGGGAGTCAGGGTCACCTGGGATCCAGCAAACAGAAAATAACAGATAAATGTTCAGCACTTAACTTTGTAGCAGACTGGAAAACAGGATCAGCATGCACACACACTCCAGGAAGTAGTATAAGCCGCCCAGTAATGCATTATGGGGAGGAATTTAAAGGGAAGCAATCAGTCCAACTACATGACAGCTGAGAGAGGCTAACGAGATGAGGAACTGAACATCACAACAAAGAAAACTCAAGGAGGAGGTTCTGAAAGGCTTCTGTCAGAGCTTCTCAGCTGTCTGGTTGTGACAGGTTTATTGCTCGGTCATACAACTTACCACCCAAATGAATTTTTCCTCCTTTTCTTATCACAAATAGAGCTTTCATTTGGTGGTATTTCATTGCTGCTGACATTTTTACTTTGTTATTAATCGAAATTTACAGATTTTTTTGCAAAAAAATGACATTTTTCACTTTCAGTTGTAACATTTTTCAAATAAAACTACATTTCTATATAAATTTTTCTCAAAATTTATTGTTCTACATGTCTTTGATAAAAAAAAATGCATGAAGGGTATATTTATTGGTTTGCGCAAAAGTTATAGCGTTTACAAACTATGGTACAAAAATGTGAATTTCCGCATTTTGAGGCAGCTCTGACTTTCTGAGCACCTGTCATGTTTCCTGAGGTTCTACAATGCCCAGACAGTAGAAATACCCCATAAATGACCCCATTTCGGAAAGTAGACACTCTAAGGTATTCGCTGATGGGCATAGTGAGTTCATAGAAGTTTTTATTTTTTGTCACAAGTTAGCGGAAAATGATGATTTTTATTGAATTTTTTCTTACAAAGTCTCATATTCCACTAACTTGTGACAAAAAATAAAAACTTCCATGAACTCACTATGCCCATCACGAAATACCTTGGGGTTTCTTCTTTCCAAAATGGGGTCACTTGTGCGGTATTTATACTGCCCTGGCATTTTAGGGGCCCTAATGCGTGAGAAGTAGTTTGAAATCCAAATGTGTAAAAAATGCCCTGTGAAATCCTAAAGGTGCTCTTTAGAATTTGGGCCCCCTTGCCCACCTAGGCTGCAAAAAAGTGTCACACATGTGGTATCGCCATACTCAGAAGAAGTAGGGCAATGTGTTTTGGGGTGTATTTTTACATATACCCATGCTGGGTGAGAGAAATATCTCTCTAAAAGTCAACTTTTCCCATTTTTTTTATACAAAGTTGTCATTTTAGAGAGATACTTCTCTCACCCAGCACTTTGTACCAGGTGAAAGGAGAGGTTTGCAGCAGCTCTGTGTGAAAGGGCCCTAAGAGCCCTGTGTGCCTGTCCTGTGTGACGCAATCCCTATGCTAAGTGTACCTGTGTGTGGTACTTCCGGAAACACTCCCCTAAGCATAGGGCAGGGTGGTCAGGGCAGTCAGGACAGAAATAGCGGGTGTCACACCTTATTCCACTCCTGCTACAGACACAACATCTTTTTCAGGGTGACGTTTGGGTTGAGGTACCAGCAACGACATTGGGGAAATGTTGCTCGTGTAGACGGCTCACTAGACTGGTGGATGGGGCCACGGAACCTCCTGGATACAGGAGGTTCTCGATGATCTCTTCCTAAAATTTGAGGAAGGATCCTGTTCTCCCAGCCTTACTGTAGAGAACAAAACTATTGTACATCGCCTATTGAATTAAATATACAGACACCTTCTTATACCAGCGTCTTGTGTGGCGGGACACTAAATAAGGAGCCAACATCTGGTCATTGAAGTCCACCCCTCCCATGAGCAAATTATAGTCGTGGACACAGAGGGGCTTTTCAATGACACTGGTTGCTCGTTCAATTTGTATTGTCGTGTCTGCGTGAATGGAAGAGAGCATGTAAATGTCACGCTTGTCTCTCTATTTCACCGCGAGCATTTCTTCGTTACACAAGGCAGCCCTCTCCCCCCTTGCAAGACGGGTGGTAACGAGCCGTTGGGCGAAGCCCCGGTGACTAGGTCGCGCGGTGCCACAGCAGCCAATCTGTTCTAAAAACAAATGCCTGAAGAGGGGCACACTTGTGTAAAAATTGTCCACATAAAGATGGTACCCCTTGCCAAATAAGGGTGACACCAAGTCCCAGACTGTCTTCCCACTGCTCCCCAGGTAGTCAGGGCAACCGACCGGCTCCAGGGTCTGATCTTTACCATCATAGACACGAAATTTGTGCGTATAGCCTGTGGCCCTTTCACAGAGCTTATACAATTTGACCCCATACCGGGCGTGCTTGCTTGTGATGTATTGTTTGAAGCCAAGGCGCCCGGTAAAATGTATAAGGGACTCATCTATGCAGATGTTTTGCTCAGGGGTATACAAATCTTGGTGTTAAGGTGGTCTATGAGGGGCCAAATTTTGTGGAGCCGGTCAAAAGCTGGGTGGCCTCTGGGACGAGAAGTGCTGTTGTCACTAAAGTGCAGGAAACACAGGATGGTCTCAAATCGTGTCCTGGACATGGCGGCAGAGAACATGGGCATGTGATGAATTGGGTTTGTGGACCAATATGACCGCAATTCATGCTTTTTTGTCAGGCCCATGTTGAGGAGAAGGCCCAGAAAAATTTTAAATTCGGAAACTTGGACGGGTTTCCACCAGAAAAACTGGGCATAAAAGCTTCCCGGGTTGGCAGCTATAAATTGAGTGGCATACCGATTTGTTTCTGCCACGACTAAGCCCAAGAGCTCCGCAGTCAAGAACAGCTCAAAAAACCCCAGTGCCGATCCGATCTGAGCTGTCTCAACCCGAACTCCAGATTGGGCGGTGAAAGGGGGAACTACTGGTGCGGCTGAAGTTGGGGACTGCCAATCAGGGTTTGCCAGCACCTCAGGGACTCTAGGGGCTCTACGGGCCTGTCTGTGCGGTGGCTGCGATGGGGGAACTAATGCACGTGCCACCGTACCAGCATCAACTGCCCTTCTGGTGCTCGCCACTTCACCATGTTGTACGGCATTGCTGGTACTAGGTCCAGGATGGGCTGCGCTGCTGGTGTGTGCCTCACCACGTAATCCGACAGCGCCAGCCCCACTCTGCTGCCCTTGAAGCGGATCCTGTGCAACCTGTGGTCTAGCAACACGGAGCCAGGTACGCCTGGTGGTATCAGGGACCTCAACCTCCTTGTCCGAACTTTGGGTCAGACTGCTACTGCTTTCTATAGGTTCATATTTCTGACCCGCTGGATTTCGTCAGATGAGGGTTCCTATCCCTCATCCAACTGGGTCAGAAGCCTGTAGGCCTCTTCAGAAGAATACCCCTTATTTGCCATTTGGTCAACAAAATTTAGGGGGTATTCCCTGAGACTACCCAAGAAAAAAAGCAAGCCTGTCTTACAAATGGGAGGCTAGCGAAGTACCGGAAGCCGCAGCGATTGATAAAAATATAAAAACTGATTTTTTTATCACCGCAGCGCTTGTGTAGTGATAAAAAAATATATATTTTTTTGGTCACTGCTGCGGGGCGGGCGTGCGTGAAGGCACGTGTGGGCGACCGATCAGGCCTGATCGGGCAAACACTGCGTTTTGGGTGGAGGGCGAGCTAAGGTGACACTAATACTATTATAGATCTGACTGTGATCAGTTCTGATCACTTACAGATACTATAAAAGTACCAATGTTGATTAGCGATATGCTAATCAGCGAATCAGTGACTGCGGTGCTGTGGGCTGGGCGCTAACCGTTGCTAACTACCTAACAAAGGGGCCTAAACTATCCTAAAACCTAACCGTCAATACTAGTGGGAAAAAAAGTGACAGTTTACACTGATCACTTTTTCCCTTTCACTAGTGATTGACAGGGGTGATCAAGGGGTTAATTGGGGTGATGGGGGGGGTGATCTGGGGCTAAGTGTGTGGTGTTTGTGTACTTACAGTGATCTGTACTTACATTTAACACCTTATATTTATAAATATAATGTGTTAAGAGGCTTCTGATTTTTATTTTTTTTAATCGCCAGCCTGCCAGCGATGACTTAAAGGATGGAAGATACTCAGGCACATAAACCTCCCATCTACCTTACTGCCCCCTCCTGGCCCTAATTAACACACCGAGACATCTTCTTGGGAAAAGAGCCTTCTCGGCCAATTTATTCAACAACATTAATTATCACTTAACATAAATACGTAATAACACGCATAACATATCAATTACCATAACAATTACCATAACATCTGAACCATTGAATAGGATCCTATCGCCTTACCCTCGGCCGCGGTCACCGACCCGAGAGCACCGAATACTCCAAACTGTAAATTAGTCTCCCCTGTAGGCCCATCTGCCCAACAGGAGCCCCATGCACAAGCTTACCGAACCTCCTGAGATGCACACTCCACCTTGGCATGCACCTCTTAAACTTATCATTGCCTTCCAGGATCCATTACCACGCCGCAACAAACCCTTCAACCCCTTGCCGATATACCGGGCGGGCGGGCGGGAAAAACCTTCCTGCTTCTTCCACAAGCACCGTCTGATCAAACTCCACCCCCACTCCCCTCATATACTGCCCGGGAAAATACATGACCAAGGCCCCTTCCCACGACTTAACCTTAACCCTTAACTGCCTGGACTTCCCCCCAAGTCAAAGAGCACTATGCCAAGGCTGCGCCTAGCTCCGTTGCTCCCATGATCATTGGCTGGCAGGCTGGTGACGAACTTCTCCTCTAACGATTCCCGGACCGCACTGCGCATGTGCGGAACGGCTCTGACCGAAATCTCGCATCTCGCGAGATGGCGCACGGATGCGTCCTGGAGGAATGAATCTACCGCCTCCGGAACGCAATCCTGCGTTAGGCGGTCCGGAGGCGGTTAATAACAATAAAGTACACAGCTTATAGGACGAAAATCACAGGCAACCTGTAGCCAGCAGGCCGCCTGTATTTATAGTGGGGAGTAAGTGTCATGTGACGTGGCCAGCGTCACATGACCGACAGACAGACAAGTCGAGCACCGAGTGATCAGCTCGGTGCTCAAGGCAGACCTAGGAGCAGGGAGCCTTCCAGCTAGGAAAGCCGCCCTGGGGAAAGAGGCCAAACGCAGATCCTCGCTCCCAAAGCTAAGCAGCAGGTCTGCGGCTGATGGGATACCAAGTGCGCCTTTGGTGCCCCGTTACACGCAAATTATATAATCCATGGTACATGCGTGGATTACAGGCTAGATCACAATAATTATGCCTGGCCATGTCAGTCAGTCTAGGAGTGTGAGAAATGCAGGAAAGGAGCTAAGGGGCTCTAGGACTTTCCCCTCTGTGCACTGTAGCATTAATTTGCACATGGAATTAAACTCTCTTTTCCCTGGAATCGTGCAATGGATTTTTGCCATCCAAGTGTCTGTAACTCAGCAGGACCAACCCTGTCAGACAATACGTCTGGTTTAATGGTGTTGATCCTGCAGACAGGTCCTGCATGGCCTTTTTATTATTATTGCTAGATGCAATAGTGTTCCTCATAGTGACCAGTCTGACGTTGATTTTGGATAGATAACAGTGTACTGGGTACATTTTCATAAGGTAAGAACTCTGCATTGTAATTGAGTCTGTTATTCTAAATTGGGCATAATGCACAATCACGAGAGCAGCTGGTTAATGTTGAATGAGTAACGGGGGGGGGTTATAGAGAAGGTGCAAAGATTACAGCCTCCGCATTTCAGCCAGAGGAAGCAGATGTTCATGAAAACTCAAATAGCTGCTCTGGGACAGGACGTTTGCTTCACCTGGAAGACAACTAGGAGGTGATAAATTTTCTTAGAAACACAACTGTCCTATAATGATACGTCATAGATTTGGGCTGGTAACATGCATGCAGGTTTAACATTACAGCGGTACTACGAACATTGGTGAATATATAAATCATATTTGCATCTGTAATTGTGCAGATTTCAAGCTTGTTTCATTATTTAAAGTGTCCATTAAACTAAAACTCACAACTCGGGTTAACTGACTGTTTTATACTGTATATTGTTATAAAGATCAGAGCTCTGGTTTTCAGATACAGTACTCTAAATGGATACAGAATTAAATGATAAAATCTGACTCCCTGTAGACACTACTAGGGGGTGCTCACTGTATTATTAATGAGCAGTGATGGTCAGTTCGCAGTGTTCGCCAGCGAACACATGCGGGCTGCCATCTTTAGTAAGGTAGACTCACCTGTCCGGCAAAGCACAGGTAAGCCCTTACCTGTGCCTGTGCCGGGAGCCGGTCTGAAATGAAATGCAGTCACCGGGAGCAGGCAGTTCCGAGAACAGCCTGATGAAGGCCCCCGGCGGCTGTTCCCGGAACTGCCTGCTCCCGGTGACTGCATTTAATTTCAGACTGGCTCCCGGCAGTCAGCTCCCTGGCTCCCCCTAGAGCAGGTAACCAGAATGTTTTCATTGCTACTATGGCTAAGCATAGGATTTGGAGTTTTTTTTATAGAAAATTAATCTTCAACAGCTATAAAGATATTCAGCAAAACCTGCCCAAAAGCCCACCTATCTGATTGAACAACCCTCTATCAAGAGAAGATTTTCTTTGACTGATTTGCGGTTATGTTATTGTCATGGGGGGAACTAGTGAACCTTAAATTCCACCCACATCTCTGTCCATGCCTATTTGCTTGACTGCCCTACGTGGGGGACCGCAACTGGTTGACGGTACCTGCTTATTTACATGCTGGGGCTTAACAGGGAAAAAAAACAATAAACAAAGTGACAGGAAGGCACACAAATACTGAGAAAAACCCAGAACCAAGGAACTCGGAGTCAAATGTACTGGATCAAAACCAAGAGAGAACAAATGAGCCAAGGAAAGCAGATCAATACCAAGCCAAGGTTATAGATGAGCGGTCAAGTCCAGGTCCAAATACGTCAGGCAGAAGTGAGTCCAAGAACCAAGCCAGGGTCAAACCAGGAGATGCAGAAAAGTCATATCAGAATCCAAGAATCAGGGTCAAAAGAAGTAGTCAAAGTCAAAAGTCAAGAGGTCAGAACAATCCACATATAGAGGTATATAGAACCATTCACATGCGATCTGTAAACAGCAGATTGCCTGTTTAAATATCCCGTACTTCCTGGTCATGTGATGCACTGCCTGGTCACGTGACATGCCTGGTGTCATGTGACCTATGATGTCAGAAGACCTGACATGGGAGATCAGATTATCTCCCTGGCAACCAGACACCAGCAGGAGAATTGCATCTGCCAGCGCTGGTAGTTGAAGATTTTCCTAGTTTTAATGAAGGAAAATATCGATTTTATGAAAAACAGGAGACGAACATTATGCTTAGATCTTTCTTTTTACTCCCAGCAGCAAAATAGTTAATATAAACAGAGAACCAAAAAAAATGTAAATCAGCTTTCAGGAGTAGCCAATGAGCAGGCAGCGTAGGTTATATAAGGTTTAATCCAACATAGTAACGTCCTTCTTTCTTGATGATATGGTGAAGGATAGCAGGGAAATTAGGAAGATAAACATCCATCGTAAACACAGTCATCGGAGACTAAATTTGGTATCGATGACCCATTGAGAACCAAACGATCTTGAATATAATAGGTGTTTTAAACTAAAAGAAATAAAAAAGATAAACAAGGGTCGGGTCAATAGGGTGGGATAATGTTCGTCTCCTGTCTTTCATAAAATCTATATTTTCCTTCATTAAAACTAGGAAAATCTTCAATTTTAAGTCAAGACAGTAGACTCCATTATGCAAGTTCAAAGCTTATGTTCTAAAATATGACTATAAACAAATTATTAAGACCTAGTTACTGGTTATTGAACAATACCATGGAAACGTGTGATTCCGGTCGAAAATAAAACGTTTTAAAAGTTGATTCAGAGGTCCAGTTGGCTGCTTTTAAAATGTCAGATAAAGACCCTCCGGCTTGTCTAACTTTAGTAGACATAGCTCCTCTAGTGGAGTGTGCTCCAAAAAGAGAAGTATCCACCCCAGCTAAGGACATAGTTTGAAAGACCCATCTAGCTAGGGTTGCTGGTGACACTGGTAAATGGGGTTTGCAATATGAAATAAGGAGTTGGGATACTGATGGATTCCTGAGAGGTAGAGTTCTACGTTGATAGGATTGTAGACACCTAACTACACAAAGTTTTTCCTGTAAAGAGAAGGCAGGGTAGAAAACCGAAAAGATATTAGTTTTTGTACGACGAACAATAGAAAATTGAACTCCTTGTGGTAGGAATTGTCTATGAGAAATGTCTAAAGATCGGACACACGTTTAAAAGATATTAGGCATAGTAACATGGTTAATTTAAAGGACAACAGTTTTAGCGAAAGGAGATCATTATCCTCCCAATTTAAAAGCAAGTTCAATACCAAATTGACATCCCAAGTAGAATTATATTTGGGAGTGGGAGGTCTTCGAAACTTAATGCCCTTCATAGGTTTTCAAATTAAAGGGTGTTTGCCTACTGGTAAAGTTTGGATATGAGAAAGAAAAAAGGAGATGGCTGATAGGTAGACATTAATCGTTCTATATGCTTTCCCTGCGTCGAAAGAATCAGACAGGAAATGTATAATCTGATTTAAAGGTGCATATATGGGATCCAAAGACCGTTGACTGCACCAATCAGACCAAATCTTCCAGGCTGATCTGTAAGAAGAGAGGATGTTGCTAGCTGATTGTGAAATTTAAAAATCAACTCCTGAAGGCCGGAGATGAACCAGGCTATTAGGGATAGAAGGTTCGATAGAATCAGAGGATGTTGTTGTCCTGTCAGATTTAAAAGGATTGACGGATGAATCGGAAGGATCCCTGGATAATCTATCGTCATTGCCAGTATCTGGGGAAACCAGGTTTGAGTTGTCCAGAGTGGGGTTATTAATACCAGAGTTGATTGTTGTGACATGGTTAGGAGAAGAGTTCTCGGAACTTGAAAGGAGGGATAGCGTACAAAATTTCTGCGGACCACGACTGAGATAGAGCGTCGGTAACTAGAGATTCTGGATCGGGACGGCAACTGAAAAAGTGAGGAAGTTGACGATTGAGTCGAGAGGCAAAAAGGTCTACATACATTGGACTCCAAAGCGAATCTATCTGATGGAAGATATTAGGGTCTGGTTTCCAGTCGCTGGAATCTGAGAGAAATCTGAAATTCCAATCTGCAATGGTTTTGGATAAACACGGAAGGTATTCTGCCTTCAAAGTGATATGTTTGTCTAGGCAGAAATGCCAAAAATCTTTGGCAATGTTGGCTAACGTCTCTGATCTGGTTCCTCCCAAGCAGTTGATGCATTGTACTGCCGCTATATTGTCCATTCGAAGAAGGACTTGTGTTTCGTGAAGCTTTTGAGGGCAAAAGAGCCTACCAAGAGTTCTAAGCAATTGATATGAAGGGAAGATTCTTCTTCGGACCATTTGCCTCCTGTGGAAAGGGAGCCACACCGAGCACCCTAAACCCAATAGACTGGCGTACGATTTGATAATTACATTTGGGACAGAATTAAATATAGTTTTCCCATTCCAGTTTTGTATATGTTGTAGCCACCAAAGCAGTTCCTCCCTGGTATCCGGGGTTAGGGTTACTTCGTCCGAATAGCCTAACCCCTCCCTTAAATGCTGAGCTTTTAAACGTTGGAGAGCTCTGTAGTGTAAGTGAGCAGGAAAAATCGCTTGGATTGAGGCCAAGAGTAGGCCTACAATCCGTGCGATGGTCCGCAGAGACACTAAATTCTTGTTGAGGACAGATCGAATTTCTTTTCTGATAGTCTTCAATTTCCTGGATGGAAGACACAGAGTAGCAGATTGAGTATCCACTAGAAATCCCCAAAATTCAATCTGTATTGATGGGGTTAATACCGACTTTTTGTGGTTGATTAAAAACCCCAGGTTGGTCAAAAGAGTTAACGTCCAGTGGATATGAAGATGAATTAATGAAAGAGATTGAGCCATGATGAGGATGTCGTCTAAATAAATGATGAGACGTACACCTCGTGTTCGAAGGGTTGCTACCACTGGTTTTAATAATTTAGTGAAACACCATGGAGCAGAAGATAGGCCGAATGGTAGGCTGGTGAATTGATATTTGTGACCCTTCCATAGAAATTGGAGGTAAGGTTGAGATATTGGGTGAATAGGCAACTAGCATCTATTTTTGCTAGCCAATCTTTTTGTAAAAGTAGATCTCTCAGTAAATGGATGCCCTCCATTTTGAAATGTCTGTAACTGACATAATTGTTAAGGGTTTTTAGGTTGATTACCGGTCTGTGACCGCCATCCCTCTTTTTCACTAAGAAGAGGTTGCTAAAAAAAAAAACTGAGATTGTACGGGTATTTCTATTAAAGCGCCCTTGGAACATAGTTCCTTGATTTCCGATTGCATCAGACCCTGGTCTGTCTGTGAAAATATTATCGGGTGGGGTATTTGTGTTTGAATTGGATTGTAGCAGGAATCGATTTGGTAACCTCTCACAGTGTTTAATATCCATGCGTCTGTTGAAATCATAGCCCAGACATGGATAAAATGTTTTATCCGACCTCCCAAGGGAATGTGGTAAGAATGTAGAAGAAGATTCCTTACCTGCAGAGGATCTTGACCTTGGGAATCCTCTATTGCCTCTGGCACGCCATGGTCTTTCTCTTGTGGGAAAGAAAGGGGTGGTGGTGTAGGAGGTGATTGGGAAGGTAGAGTATTTCTGTTGAGGAGGGGAGGGGCCTCCAAAATATTGTTTCTGATGGGACCCTCAGCTGGGAAACCGGCCCTTTCGTTTCCCAGCCCTTCCAAAAACACCGCCTTAAAAAACTCGCCTTAAAGAAGTTTGTGTTTTTATCCAGGGATTAAAATAGCTCTACATATTTATTTATATCATTTACAAAAGAGTCTCCAAAGAGTAAACCATCGGAAGATGGGTTATTATCTGGGCTATTATGTATAGGGGTAAGGTATGCTAGTTGTGGGTCTAATCTCATGAGGATAGACCTCTTTCTTTCTGTGCATATAGTTGCATTGGTGTTACCTAATAAACATATTGCCCGTTGAGACCAACCTTTCAGGACTGATAAGTCCACTGGATCGCCCGCAGTGGAAGCCTGTTCGGCTAAATCTAAGATTTTTGTTAAAGGACCGACAGCGTCTAATAATCTGTCTTGGATCGACCTAAAGAAACGATCTATTCCTTTTTTGGGATTTTTTCCCGATTTTGAAAAAAAATTTTTTTTACAAGGGTTGGATCATTGTCCGGAGTGTCTGAAATTTTATGAGGGAGAGTGGGTTTAGGGCATTCTGATTGTAATTTGTTTCTTGCTGATTTTTCTTGCTATTTGAGCCACGAAGAAACAAATTTGGACAACTGCAGTAATGGTACCCATTCTCCTGACCTAGGATGTTTAATAGTCCCAGGGTCAAAAAAAGGGACACCTGACCCATCTAAAATGATAGGTGAAGAAAAAGTTTCTTCTTCCAGTTTTTTGTCTTCCTCATCGGCAATGTCCTCATATAAAGACATATTCTCACTGTCAGAAGTATTATCCTCTTCACAGGAGGATTCAGAAGGGGAAGAGTTGTATGAGTCCAGCTTAACTCTTAAAGCGTTAGGTGCCCGCTTCGTGCCGACAACCTCAGGGTTTAACATTAACTGCTTTAGCAGTGGTAAGTGTGCTTTTTGAAAAAGCTTTAGATTTGTCTTGATCCCATTTGTCCTGTCATTTTTGCACCTTTTTTAGAGTGGGATCGGTAAAAAAAGCGACTTTTTAAGGAAGTTTCTCCCCTATTTAAACCTTCCGCTAAACGGGAAGTGGATTCCTCCATAGACTAAAATTGGTCGGACGCGGTAGTAGGGTCATATTTTGCGCTGTTTGCGTATTGGTAATAGCCATAGCCACAGATTGTGTGATGATATTTTGCAATGACGACATGGCGGTATCGACCGCACATTGTACGGATTTTTCCACTGTCTCATTGACAATGGATTGGAGGAGGTCTTCCTCTAAAATAACTGAACCTGGAGTTTCAGGTATTTTATTGAGGTTTTCCGCGGACGTGGCGGATGAAAATATATATATATATGCACACTTAAGGAATATAATGAAAAGATAGTTTTCAAAATATATAATACCGAGAGGTCATGAATTTTCCCACAGTAATAGGAAATACATGTAAAGGATATTATGAAGAAATACCACAAGGTGGCAATCAAGTAAAGAGAATGAGCCGAGTTGGAAGCAGCTGGTAGCGCTGAAGCTGACAGGAAAACGAACAGGTTAGAAGAAAGCCTTTACTGAGAGGAAAGGGCGTGCAGGCTGAGGACCAGCCGCACGTGCACACTGCAGATGGAGCGGTGAGGTAAACTGAAAGTGAGCAGTGACGGCGATAAGAAGAGTAAGGTAACAGAGAGGAAATGCAGCGAAAAAGCTAAATGATTAAGCCATTAATAGGGGAGAACAGAATGTGGGACCAAATACATATAATAATATGAGAAACATAGGAAAACAATCACAAATTTAATTAGCGGTTCACAGGATTATGAAGCGGGCAAATGGCAAGTAAACAGGCATAATAATATAATGCATTAAAAAAAATATTTGTATATAAATATACAGTTGCATCCCCTTAAACAATGTGTGCCACTTGCTGAAGAATGGAGTGAAACCTATGTGACCGGAACAGTTCAGCAGAGGACGGCAGTGAAGAGGAAAAAAGAAGCTATGGTGATGTCTGCTCCGCTTGGTGAGGTAAGTGAGGGGAGAGGCAGAACAATGCTGGGAGCTGGGATTATTTACCTGGGACTGTATGTTAGGGCTTAAAGGGCTTCTGTCACCCCCCTAAAGTCATTTTTCATTTTTGGGCGACTTAAAATCCTTATACTGCGAGGTATCAATATATAGTGCTCATACCCTTTTTCGTTCAGTAGTTTTTTCAAAAACGGCACTTTTATAATATGTAAATTACCTCTCTACCAGCAAGTAGGGCGTCTACTTGCTGGTAGCAGCTGCATCCTCCTTTCAAATAAACGCCCCCTCCTCCTGTTGATTGACAGGGCCAGCGAGCGCTCTATTCCTCTGGCTGGCTCTGTCTGCGTTCTAAATCTCGCGCCTGCGCCGTACCGGTCTTCAGCCGGCGCAGGCGCACTGAGAGGAGGACGCTCGCTCGGCCGCGCCTTCCTCAGTGCGCCGATGACGTCACATCTACACCCGGCGCAGGCGCACTGAGGAAGGAGCGGCCGAGCGAGCGTCCTCCTCTCAGTGCGCCTGCGCCAATTGAAGACCGGTACGGCGCAGGCGCGAGATTTAGAACGCAGACAGGGCCAGCCAGAGGAATAGAGAACTCGCTGGCCCTGTCAATCAACAGGAGGAGGGGGCGTTTATTTGAAAGGAGGATGCAGCTGCTACCAGCAAGTAGCCGCCCTACTTGCTGGTAGAGAGGTAATTTACATATTATAAAAGTGTCATTTTTTAAGAAACTACTGAACGAAAAAGGGTATGAGCACTATATATTGATACATCGCAGTATAAGGATTTTAAGTCACCCAAAAATGAAAAATGACTTTAGGTGGGTGACAGAAGCCCTTAAAGGGAGGGAAGTTATTTACATGGAGCTGTGTGTTGGAGGTGGCAGGGGAGGGGGTAGTGTTATTTACATGGGACTGTATGGTGATGGTGGCTGTAAGAGGGATTGATGTCATTTACATGGCACTGTATGTTGCAGGTGCCTGGTTGGTGGGGGGGGTGATGTTATTTACATAGGACTGAATGTTGAAGGGATCATGTTTACATGGGTTGCATGTTGGAGGTGGCTGGGGAGGATGTTATGTTATTTACATGGGAATGTATATTGGAGGGGGCTGTAGATAGAGAGGGATATTATTTACATGGGACTGTACATTGTAGGGGGCGTAGATAGAGAGGGATATTATTTACATGGGACTGTATATCGGAGGGGGCATAGATAGAGAGGGATATTATTTACATGGAGCTGTATATTGGAGGAAGCTGTAGATAGAGAGGGGTATTATTTAAATGGGACTGTACATTGGAGGGGGCTGTAGATAGAGAGGGAAATTATTTACATGGGGCTGTATATTGGAGGAAGCTGTGGATAGAGAGGGATATTATTTACATGGGGCTGTATATTGGAGAAGGCTGTAGATAGAGAGGGGTATTATTTACATGGGGCTGTACTTTGGAGGGGGCTGTAGATAGAGAGGGATATTATTTACATGGGGCTATATATTGGAGGGGTCTGTAGATAGAGAGGGATATTATTTACATGGGGCTGTATATTGGAGGGGGCTGTAGATAGAGAGGGATATTATTTACATGGGGCTGTAGATAGAGAGGGATATTATTTACATGGGACTGTACATTGTAGGGGGCGTAGATAGAGAGGGATATTATTTACATGGGACTGTATATTGGAGGGGGTGTAGATAGAGAGGGATATTATTTACATGGAGCTGTATATTGGTGGAAGCTGTAGATAGAGAGGGGTATTATTTAAATGGGACTGTACATTGGAGGGGGCTGTAGATAGAGAGGGAAATTATTTACATGGGGCTGTATATTGGAGGAAGCTGTGGATAGAGAGGGATATTATTTACATGGGGCTGTATATTGGAGAAGGCTGTAGATAGAGAGGGGTATTATTTACATGGGGCTGTACTTTGGAGGGGGCTGTAGATAGAGAGGGATATTATTTACATGGGGCTATATATTGGAGGGGTCTGTAGATAGAGAGGGATATTATTTACATGGGGCTGTATATTGGAGGGGGCTGTAGATAGAGAGGGATATTATTTACATGCGGCTGTATATAGAGAGGGATATTATTTACATGGGTCTGTATATTGGAGGGGGCTGTAGATAGAGAGGGATATTATTTATATGGGGCTGTATATTGGAGGGGGCTGTAGATAGAGAGGGGTATTATTTACATGGGGCTGTACTTTGGAGGAGGCTGTAAATAGAGAGGGATATTATTTACATGGGGCTGTATATTGGAGGGGTCTGTAGCTAGAGAGGGATATTATTTACATGGGACTATATGTTGCAGCTGCCTGGTTGGGGGGGGGGGGGTGATGTTATTTACATACGACTCAATGTGGGAGAGGTGATGTTTACATGGGATTGCATTTTGGAGGCGGCTGGGGAGGAGGTGATGTTATTTAGATGGGACTGTACTTTGGAGGGGGCTGTAGATAGAGAGGGATAATATTTACATGGGGCTGTATATTGCAGGAGGCTGTAGAAAGAGAGGGGTATTATTTACATGGGACTGTACTTTGGAGGGGGCTGTAGATAGAGAGGGATATTATTTACATGGGGATGTAGATAGAGAGGGATATTATTTACATGGGACTGTACATTAGAGGGGGTGTAGATAGAGAGTGATATTGTTTACATGGGACTGTATATTGGAGAGGGCTGGAGAGATGGTGTGATTTTAATTAACATGGCACTCTATGGCAGAGTGAGGGAAATAGTTTTGTTTACATGGAACTGTATGTTGGAGAGGCTGGAAGGAGGGGAGTGATGTTGTTTACATAGGACTGTATTTTGGAGAGGGCACAAGAAATTATGTGATGTTATTTAGATGGGACTGTATGGTGGAGGGAGGAATATAACTACAGGGAACACTGCAGCGGGTATTATCAATACTGGGGGCACTACAGGGTGAGTATTATAACAGTAGGGACCAGTATAAATAATGGGGGCACTGTAGAGGTATAATAAATCCAGGAGACATTATAGGTGTTCTTATTACTACTGGGGGCTCTATAGGAGGGACTTATAGATCGGCCTTATTTCTACTAAGAGCACTATGGGGGGGGGGGGTTACTACTGAGGGGTCTGTAGAGAACTTTAGTACCACTATAGGGAGTCCTTATTTCTACTGGGTGGGTTATTATTAATACTGAAGAGCTCTTCTACTAATGGGGGCACTCTTGGAGAGCATTATCAATGTTGGGGGCACTGTAGGGGGCAGTATTACTAACGAGGGCATTCTAGAAGGGAATTACTATTGGGATTATGAGGAGCACTAATACTAGAGGGGGACGACGACTCATTTTTCATCAGGATAGTATTTGGGGGTATTAGGGAGCATAGCGAGGAGCAGGATAACAATGGGGGGACTTCAGGTTAGGGGATGATGATAGAAAAGTGAGGAAGCTAATACGTCTGTGTGTCACACTCTGCAGAGACGAGGCGTGGCTGAATGAAGTTGTACGGACCAAATTGAGAAGATGATGACAGAAAAGATCTACATCAGAGGAGACTTCACCTGGGAGACCCTGGATGTGACAGGTATGTGCTGCTGTATAGCGAGTACAGCAAAAAGGTGATATGCGGGGGGATGGGGGCAGGGCTCGAGTCTAGCGGGAACGTGTGGGAACTGCGTTCCTACACTTTCTTCATAGCAGGAATGCCGTTCCCTTTCAGGGCCGTCCGTCTTTAACACCGGGCAAAAGGACCAGGAAGTGGTGAAGGCTTTGTACTCACCGCTTCCTGGTCCTCTGTAGGTAAGAATTTGAGGTCCGCGCTTGATCACCCGGAAGTGGTTGCTGACAAAGTGATGAAGGAATTGGCGCTGGGGCGAATGGTGCCGCCATTGGGTGATTTAAAGGTGTCACCGTTGGGAGTGGTGCCTAAGAAAGAGCCAAACAAGTTTTGGCTCATTCACCATTTGTCATATCCGAAAGGGGGGCAAGGGGACGTTATTGGCCAAGGTTGACATTGAAGCGGCTTTCCACTTGTTACCGGTTCATGAGGAACGCATGCATTTGTTGGGTTGTTTTGGGGATGGGAGTTATTATGTGGACAGGTGTCTACTAGAAAAGTGGTTTTAGAGATCCGCTCACCTCTGTTCCCCCACGGTAGGTGCACCAACCACGGTTTGAGTACACCCCTCAAAATTGTAGTTTAAAATAAAAAATATATGTGGATGGGCACTCTATATGAAGGTAAATAGGACGTATTTTATTAATATAATTTCATAAAATGCAAACAATATATAAACCAATATAAAATAGATATACACTCTGTATAAAACTCTGTAAAAATTTGGAAACAGATCAAATTCTCATGCTGCTTCCTGAAACTGGGGCTGATACCTAATATAAACCCCACTTTATATCACAGGACCAATTTGTCCTGGAAATGAGGTTTTATATTAAATGGAATTGATCAGGCACTCAGTCCCCGTTGCATGTGATAGTGTCTGTCCAAATATACATAAACAAGTTAAGATAACATATATAATTTCATTGATGAAAGTAAATGGTCCTATTAAATATAGCCACTTGAATTACTTATTTAGAATCGTTGGTATACTTTAAATACTATATGTAGCAAGGTCCTGCTCAAATTGAAACTCTTTATGAATAATGAACAGTCTCCTTTTATATCCGCATGGAGTTCGCTACAAATATAACCAGTCTTTCTAATGTTGATCTTTAGAATATTCTAATAACGGCATCCAGATCGAATCGCTATGGCGAAAATCCTTGATGGTACAGTGGATCGTTCTTTTTCAGTTGGTGATATATATTGCGTCAAGAAAAGTTTTTACCCACTATGTGGGCTTACCTTTGCCTATAGTTTGCGGGAACTTGCGAGTAAGTTCGTCCTCCACATAGTACGCCGGCGTCCCGGCTGCAGAGTTGATCGCGTCCCACGTGTCTCTGCTGCTGATTAGCAGAAGCTGGTTTAGTATAGAGACCACGTCTTTTTTCGGCGCAGGTAAATGACGTCTTTCCAATCTGTTCAAATGGATTAAAGATATTCCTTTTTCTTCTTAGTGCACTTAAGTTCTTTAAGATCGGGGTATCTTTCAAGGTCCTACGCCAGACGCGTTTCGGGGAGATGCTGTCCCCTTCCTCAGTGGCATACCCCAATCCTCTAAATCCTCGTCTTTTATACCAATTTCAGGTATTTCTCAAAATCCGTTCTGGATTTGTATTATGTGCCAAAAGACGGACTGGATCTACTTTTTTTATAAGATTCTGGCCTAGTTGCGATTTCGATGCGGTAAGGATGCGTTTTTTTCAATATAAATGCGTTTTTTTCACAATATTTGCAGTTTGTTATATGTTATTAAATCCAGTGAGAAGAACTGCTTTTTGATGTTTTGTTTTCATATTATTTGTAACAATACATCTCTATCTTGTTTATAAGTAGTTTTTCCAGCAATTTTTTGTTATAAATGTCCACAATATTGAAAACATATAAGTATTCTATTGCAATATAAAAGAGTGGATTCAAAAATAGGGTTAAAACATACTAAAAATATAAATACATTTTCATATAAATTTTCATACAAATATTCACAGCCTTCATGGTTGGGATCATTTCTCCCTATAGTGGGGTCTAATATGGGGTTGTATGCGGATTTTATGCATTTTATTCATACATATATTTTCATTTTCATTAGTATTCCTACAGATTATTGGGTCCCATTGTAGTATTTCACCTATAGACAAATGCTTCTAATTCTAATTTAATAGGTGATGTAGAGAAAGGGGGGGCACATGTGGGGTAGAGGGAGAGTTGTAGTGCTGGAAAAAACAGCCTGACATACAACTCTACATCGACACCCACATGGACCACCCAAATTTTATAAGAAGCCAAATATTTCAAGTTCTGCATTAAGGCCCTTTGGTAACAGACTGCCAAATTCATAGATTTTTCTGGATTCTGCCCTTGACAGTCTCTCAATCTGATTGCCTCCCCGCCAATGTCTTTCGACTTTTTCCAGTGCCATGAAGGAAAGGCCCATCGGATTTTGGTTATGTGCTTCCTTGAAATGTCTGGACAGCGAATGTTTGTCATAGCCTTTAACAATATTGTTTAGGTGTTCCGCTATCCTGACTTTCAAGGTACGCTTAGTTCGGCCAATATATTGTTTCCGACATGGACACTGGATCAAGTATATAACGTTGTTGGAATTGCAGGTGAGGAAATGTTTAATCGTCATTGAGTGAGAGTTTTGTGTGGAGGTTACTGATAGTGTTTTTCTTGGGAATTTGGTTTTTCTACATCCTTGACATTTCCCACATCTAAAGAAACCCTTTGGCTGAAGCCAATTTGTTATTGGGCCTTTCTTAGATTTCTCCTTTACTGAAGGGGCCATTTGAATTCCAAGATTTGGTGCTTTTGAGTATGTTATTTTAGGGATAGGTGGCAGGAATGTCCCTATAATTTTATCATTATGCAGGTGATGCCAATGTAACTTTATAATCCGCTCAATCTGTCTTGCCTGGGTATTATATGGTAAGATAATCCGAAAATTTAGATTTTCTTCCTGTTTTTGTGTTTTTTGTATGGGTTCAAAAAAGGTCTTCCTATCCAAATTTTTCACTTTTTCAAATGCATCGTTTATGATAGGTTCTGGATAATTTTTGTCTTTAAATTGATTTTTCATTGCATTGGCCTCTTCTTCAAACTTATTTTCTTTCGTGCAGTTTCGTTTCAGTCTACGGAACTGCCCGAAAGGAATATTGGTTAACCACCTTGGTAGGTGGCAGCTTGTGAAGGGAATGTATCCATTTTTGGCCGTGGGTTTGTGAAATGTATTGCACATATATTTATTCTCTACCCGTACAATTTCAATATCCAAGAATTCAATTTTTTCATTCCCAAAATTGGAAGTAAATTTCAGATTGTTTTTATTGTCATTAATTTCACTGATAAAATTTTCAAGATTTTCTTTTGTTCCACCCCAAATAAAAATAATATCATCTATATATCTCCGCCATAGTACCAGGTCCGCCCCCAGCTTGGGATTGATGTTCATTAATTCCCAATGTGCCAAAAAAAGGTTGGCATAGCTGGGGGCAAACCTGGTACCCATGGCGGTCCCTCTCTTCTGTAAATAAAATTGTTCAGAGAAGAGAAAGTAGTTATGATGTAAAATATGGTCTACTCCCTCCAATACATAGTTGATCTGATCTATATTCCATAATTTATTTCGGGATAATTGTTCTCTCAGGGCTGATATGCCCTGATCGTGGTCTATAATAGTATAGAGGGACTGGACGTCCAGGGTACCCATAATCCAATGGTTCTGGGCGTCCAGGCCCTCCAGAACACTCACGATTTCAGTTGTGTCGCGTACATAGGATTTAATTTTTTTCACTTCAGGTTGAAGTAAAGTGTCTATGTACTGCGACAAATTAACTGTTAGAGATCCAATGCCCGAAATTATAGGACGTCCTGGTGGGTCTACAATATTTTTATGGACCTTTGGTAAACAATAAAAAATGGGCAATCTACCTGGTGTGTTTGTGATGAAATTATATTCTTGTTGTGTCAGAATTCCCAATTGTAATCCTTTTTTACAAAAAAGACTAAGGGACTGTCTATAGGTCTCTGTTGGATCTTTTTTTAGGGGGATATATGTGGTTTGATCTGTTAATTGTCTGAGGCATTCAATATTGTGTTGGTCCTCTCCCCAGACAACAATAGCCCCCCCTTTATCTGCTGGGCGGATCACTACTTTTTTATTTTTTTGTAGTTCTCTTATAGCTTTTATCTCCCCACTTGTTAGATTATTTTTATATCCTTTTTTTGTTTTTAGTTTTTCCAAATCCACTTCTACATTTTTTTGGAATGTAGACATCTCTGGGCTGATTTCAGCTCTAGGGAATTTTTTTGATTTGTTTTTTAGATCAGTATGAATATAGGGATCTTTTATAGGTTGTTCTATAATTGGTGGATTTTTGATAAAATATTTCTTTAGACAGACTTTTCTGATAAACTTTTGAATCCCTATATAGGTATCAAATTTATTTAGGGAAGCTGACGGTGCAAATTTTAAGCCTTTATTAAGAAGTGCAATCTGTGTGGTTGTGAGATTAATTTTGCTTATATTTATAATATTATCATTTAAATTCAGTGATGATTCCTGTATTCCCCTCTTTCTCTGAGATCTTCGTGTCTTCCTCTTTTTTGGTAATTTTCCCTGTGTTGGTAATTCTCTTGTGTGTTCCCTAAATTGTGATTCTCCTGAGTCTCCAGTGTCCATCTCTCGTGTTTCCCTGTGTTTGTTTTTGAATATGTTGGATTCCTCTGGTCCTGTAGTGCTCTGTGTCTCAAATTGTATGGTGTCCTGTATGTGTGGGGCGCTATTCGCCTGTGATCCATTGGTTGAGGCGATCTCTGTTTCAATCTTGGTGAGTGGTGAGGGGGAGTCTGGTCTAAAAAAGCATTGTCAGCTAAAGTCTCATATCTGTTTTGTGTTGGTATATTATATCCTCTCTCTTCATTATATTCATTTGTTTTTGGTTGGGGAATTATTTCTATATGATCTTCTCTAATGGATTTTTTCTCTTCTTTCCTAGTAATATTTTTATATTTTTTAATTTTTTTCGCTATAATTTCTTGTTCTGTTTTGTCCAGGCTTTTATGTAGTCTTTCTTGCCATGTTTCATATGTTTGGTCTTTTGGGAATTTTTCTATTTTAGTTTTTAATTTAATTATTTTTTCAGATAGATCATCTAACATTATGGTCCTCCTTCTAATAATGAGTTCCATCAAAGCTTTAGATTGCGAGATTAATAAATCTCCCCATTCTCTATTAAAATCTTCTCCTATTAGATCTTGTGCAGGAGTTTTTGTTAATTGTAGGCCTTTGGGAATTTTATTGTTAGCTAGATATAGCTTCAAGGAGCGTATTTCCCAAATTTGTCTTAATTTCTTATGCATTAGATCTTCTAATTCCCGAAATGACTCCACTATAGATCTTTCTTCTTGATCACCATTACTTCTACCTTCCATGTCTTCAAAAATATAACTTTCTGCCTTAAGCTGTTTTGTCTCCATATAACTCCATATATCCATGGTGGGTACAGGGGGAGCTTGATCTCAATGGGTGATTTGGTAATTGAAATGTAGAAAAGTGGTTTTAGAGATCCGCTCACCTCTGTTCCCCCACGGTAGGTGCACCAACCACGGTTTGAGTACACCCCTCAAAATTGTAGTTTAAAATAAAAAATATATGTGGATGGGCACTCTATATGAAGGTAAATAGGACGTATTTTATTAATATAATTTCATAAAATGCAAACAATATATAAACCAATATAAAATAGATATACACTCTGTATAAAACTCTGTAAAAATTTGGAAACAGATCAAATTCTCATGCTGCTTCCTGAAACTAGGGCTGATACCTAATATAAACCCCACTTTATATCACAGGACCAATTTGTCCTGGAAATGAGGTTTTATATTAGATGGAATTGATCAGGCACTCAGTCCCCGTTGCATGTGATAGTGTCTGTCCAAATATACATAAACAAGTTAAGATAACATATATAATTTCATTGATGAAAGTAAATGGTCCTATTAAATATAGCCACTTGAATTACTTATTTAGAATCGTTGGTATACTTTAAATACTATATGTAGCAAGGTCCTGCTCAAATTGAAACTCTTTATGAATAATGAACAGTCTCCTTTTATATCCACATGGAGTTCGCTACAAATGTAACCAGTCTTTCTAATGTTGATCTTTAGAATATTCTAATAACGGCATCCAGATCGAATCGCTATGGCGAAAATCCTTGATAGTACAGTGGATCGTTCTTTTTCAGTTGGTGATATATATTGCGTCAAGAAAAGTTTTTACCCACTATGTGGGCTTACCTTTGCCTATAGTTTGCGGGAACTTGCGAGTAAGTTCGTCCTCCACATAGTACGCCGGCGTCCCGGCTGCAGAGTTGATCGCGTCCCACGTGTCTCTGCTGCTGATTAGCAGAAGCTGGTTTAGTATAGAGACCACGTCTTTTTTCGGCGCAGGTAAATGACGTCTTTCCAATCTGTTCAAATGGATTAAAGATATTCCTTTTTCTTCTTAGTGCACTTAAGTTCTTTAAGATCGGGGTATCTTTCAAGGTCCTACGCCAGATGCGTTTCGGGGAGATGCTGTCCCCTTCCTCAGTGGCATACCCCAATCCTCTAAATCCTCGTCTTTTATACCAATTTCAGGTATTTCTCAAAATCCGTTCTGGATTTGTATTATGTGCCAAAAGACGGACTGGATCTACTTTTTTTTATAAGATTCTGGCCTAGTTGCGATTTCGATGCGGTAAGGATGCGTTTTTTTCAATATAAATGCGTTTTTTTCACAATATTTGCAGTTTGTTATATGTTATTAAATCCAGTGAGAAGAACTGCTTTTTGATGTTTTGTTTTCATATTATTTGTAACAATACATCTCTATCTTGTTTATAAGTAGTTTTTCCAGCAATTTTTTGTTATAAATGTCCACAATATTGAAAACATATAAGTATTCTATTGCAATATAAAAGAGTGGATTCAAAAATAGGGTTAAAACATACTAAAAATATAAATACATTTTCATATAAATTTTCATACAAATATTCACAGCCTTCATGGTTGGGATCATTTCTCCCTATAGTGGGGTCTAATATGGGGTTGTATGCGGATTTTATGCATTTTATTCATACATATATTTTCATTTTCATTAGTATTCCTACAGATTATTGGGTCCCATTGTAGTATTTCACCTATAGACAAATGCTTCTAATTCTAATTTAATAGGTGATGTAGAGAAATAGGTGTCTACTAGAGTTGAGCGAACACCTGTATGTTCGGGTTCAAGAAGTTCGGCCGAACTTCCCGGAAATGTTCGGGTTCGGGATCCGAACTCGACCCGAACTTCGCCCCGAACCCGAACCCCATTGAAGTCAATGGGGACCCGAACTTTTCGGCACTAAAAAGGCTGTAAAATAGCCCAGGAAAGGGCTAGGGGGCTGCAAAAGGCAGCAAAATGTAGGTAAATCCCCTGCAAACAAATGTGGATAGGGAAATGAATTAAAATAAAAATAAAATAAATTAAAATTAACCAATATCAATTGGCGAGAGGTCTCATGGCAGAGAATCAGGCTTCATGTCACCCACCACTGGAACAGGCCACTGTCAGATATTTAGGCCCCGGCACCCAGACAGAGGAGAGAGGTCCTATAGCAGAGATT
The DNA here is from genome assembly GCF_014858855.1 of Bufo gargarizans. NCBI lineage: Eukaryota > Metazoa > Chordata > Amphibia > Anura > Bufonidae > Bufo > Bufo gargarizans. Next base: position 82,788,458 of record NC_058083.1, read on the forward strand.
CAGGCTTCATGTCATAGCAGAGAATCAGGCTTCACATCACCCAACACTGGAACAGGCCACTGTCAGATATTTAGGCCCCGGCACCCAGACAGAGGAGAGAGGTCCCATTGCAGAGAATCAGGCTTCATGTCATAGCAGAGAATCAGGCTTCATGTCACCCAACACTGGAACAGGCCACTGTCAGATATTTTTAGGCCCCAGCACACAGACAGAGGAGAGAGGTCCCATAGCAGAGATTTAGGCTTCATGTCATAGCAGAGAATCAGGCTTCACGTCATAGCAGAGAATCAGGCTTCATGTCATAGCAGAGAATCAGGCTTCATGTCATAGCAGAGAATCAGGCTTCACGTCACCCACTACTGGAACAGGCCATTGTCAGATATTTAGGCCCCGGCACCCAGACAGAGGAGAGAGGTCCCATTGCAGAGAATCAGGCTTTATGGCATAGCAGAGAATCAGGCTTCACGTCACCCACCACTGGAACAGGCCATTGTCAGATATTTAGGCCCCGGCACCCAGACAGAGGAGAGAGGTCCCATAGCAGAGAATCAGGCTTCATGTCATAGCAGAGAATCAGGCTTCAAGTCATAGCAGAGAATCAGGCTTCATGTCATAGCAGAGAATCAGGCTTCACGTCACCCACCACTGGAACAGGCCATTGTCAGATATTTAGGCCCCGGCACCCAGACAGAGGAGAGAGGTCCCATTGCAGAGAATCAGGCTTTATGGCATAGCAGAGAATCAGGCTTCACGTCACCCACCACTGGAACAGGCCATTGTCAGATATTTAGGCCCCGGCACCCAGACAGAGGAGAGAGGTCCCATAGCAGAGAATCAGGCTTCATGTCATAGCAGAGAATCAGGCTTCAAGTCATAGCAGAGAATCAGGCTTCATGTCATAGCAGAGAATCAGGCTTCACGTCACCCACCACTGGAACAGGCCATTGTCAGATATTTAGGCCCCGGCACCCAGACAGAGGAGAGAGGTCCCATTGCAGAGAATCAGGCTTCATGGCATAGCAGAGAATCAGGCTTCACGTCACCCACCACTGGAACAGGAGATTGTCAGATATTTAGGCCCCGGCACCCAGACAGAGGAGAGAGGTCCCATTGCAGAGAATCAGGCTTCAAGTAATAGCAGAGAATAAGGCTTCATGTCATAGCAGAGAATCAGGCTTCACGTCACCCACCACTGGAACAGGCCATTGTCAGATATTTAGGCCCCGGCACCCAGACAGAGGAGAGAGGTCCCATAGCAGAGAATCAGGCTTCATGTCATAGCAGAGAATCAGGCTTGATGTCACCCAACACTGGAACAGGCCACTGTCAGATATTTTTAGGCCCCGGCACCCAGACAGAGGAGAGAGGTCCCATAGCAGAGAATCAGGCTTCATGTCATAGCAGAGAATCAGGCTTCATGTCACCCAACACTGGAACAGGCCACTGTCAGATATTTTTAGGCCCCGGCACCCAGACAGAGGAGAGAGGTCCCATAGCAGAGAATCAGGCTTCATGTCATAGCAGAGAATCAGGCTTCATGTCACCCAACACTGGAACAGGCCACTGTCAGATATTTTTAGGCCCCGGCACCCAGACAGACGAGAGAGGTCCCATAGCAGAGAATCAGGCTTCATGTCATAGCAGAGAATCAGGCTTCAAGTCATAGCAGAGAATCAGGCTTCAAGTCATAGCAGAGAATCAGGCTTCAAGTCATAGCAGAGAATAAGGCTTCATGTCATAGCAGAGAATCAGGCTTCACGTCACCCACCACTGGAACAGGCCATTGTCAGATATTTAGGCCCCGGCACCCAGACAGAGGAGAGAGGTCCCATTGCAGAGATTCAGGCTTCATGTCATAGCAGAGAATCAGGCTTCACGTCACCCAACACTGGAACAGGCCACTGTCAGATATTTAGGCCCCGGCACCCAGACAGAGGAGAGAGGTCCCATTGCAGAGAATAAGGCTTCATGTCATAGCAGAGAATCAGGCTTCACGTCACCCACCACTGGAACAGGCCACTGTCAGATATTTAGGCCCCGGCACCCAGACAGAGGAGAGAGGTCCCATAGCAGAGATTCAGGCTTCATGGCATAGCAGAGAATCAGGCTTCACGTCACCCACCACTGGAACAGGCCATTGTCAGATATTTAGCCCCCGGCACCCAGACAGAGGAGAGAGGTCCCATAGCCTAGAATCAGGCTTCATGTCATAGCAGAGAATCAGGCTTCATGTCACCCAACACTGGAACAGGCCACTGTCAGATGTTATTAGGCCCCGGCACCCAGACAGAGGAGAGAGGTCCCATAGCAGAGAATCAGGATTCATGTCATAGCAGAGAATCAGGCTTCATGTCAAAGCAGAGAATCAGGCTTCATGTCACCCAACACTGGAACAGGCCACTGTCAGATATTTTTAGGCCCCGGCACCCAGACAGAGGAGAGAGGTCCCATAGTAGAGAATCAGGCTTTATGTCAAGGCAGACATAGCAGAGCTGGAGAAGGTCCAGAGGAGGGCAACTAAAGTAATAACTGGAATGGGGCAACTACAGTACCCTGAAAGATTATCAAAATTAGAGTTATTCACTTTAGAAAAAAGACGACTGAGGGGAGATCTAATTAATATGTATAAATATATCAAGGGTCAGTACAGAGATCTATCCCATCAGCTATTTATCCCCAGGACTGTGACTGTGACGAGGGGACATCCTCTGCGCCTGGAGGAAAGAAGGTTTGTACACAAACATAGAAAAGGATTCTTTACGGTAAGAGCAGTGAGAATATGGAACTCTCTGCCTGAGGAGGTGGTGATGGTGAGTACAATAAAGGAATTCAAGAGGGGCCTGGATGTATTTCTGGAGGGTAATAATATTACAGGCTATAGCTACTAGAGAGGGGTCTTCCTCTGGATCAACTTGCGGGATAACAGGCCGAACTGGATGGACAAATGTCTTTTTTCGGCCTTATGTACTATGTTACTATGTCATAGCAGAGAATCATGCTTCATGTCACCCAACACTGGAACAGGCCATTGTCAGATATTTTTAGGCCCCGGCACCCAGACAGAGGAGAGAGGTCCCATAGCAGAGAATCAGGCTTCATGTCATAGCAGAGAATCATGCTTCATGTCACCCAACACTGGAACAGGCCACTGTCAGATATTTTTAGGCCCCGGCACCCAGACAGAGGAGAGGTTCATTCAACTTTGGGTTGCCCCTCAATATAATGGTAAAATGAAAATAAAAATAGGATTGAATGAGGAAGTGCCCTGGAGTACAATAATATATGGTTAAGGGGAGGTAGTTATAAATGTCTAATCTGCACATAGGATGGACCGGTCCTGTGGGATCCATGCCTGGTTCATTTTTATGAACATCAGCTTGTCCACATTGGCTGTAGACAGGCGGCTGCGTTTGTCTGTAATGACACCCCCTGCGGTGCTGAATACACGTTCAGACAAAACGCTGGCCGCCGGGCAGGCCAGCACCTCCAAGGCATAAAAGGCTAGCTTTGGCCACGTGGACAATTTGGAGACCCAGAAGTTGAATGGGGCCGAACCATCAGTCAGTACGTGGAGGGGTGTGCACACGTACTGTTCCACCATGTTAGTGAAATGTTGCCTCCTGCTAACACGTTCCGTATCAGGTGGTGGTGCAGTTAGCTGTGGCGTGTTGGCAGAACTTTTCCACATCTCTGCCATGCTAACCCTGCCCTCAGAGGAGCTGGCCGTGACACAGCTGCGTTGGCGACCTCTTGCTCCTCCTCTGCCTTCGCCTTGGGCTTCCACTTGTTCCCCTGTGACATTTGGGAATGCTCTCAGTAGCGCGTCTACCAATGTGCGCTTGTACTCGCGCATCTTCCTATCACGCTCCAGTGCAGGAAGTAAGGTGGGCACATTGTCTTTGTACCAGGGATCCAGCAGGGTGGCAACCCAGTAGTCCGCACACGTTAAAATGTGGGCAACTCTGCTGTCATTGCGCAGGCACTGCAGCATGTAGTCGCTCATGTGTGCCAGGCTGCCCAGAGGTAAGGACAAGCTGTCCTCTGTGGAAGGCGTATCGTCATCGTCCTGCGTTTCCCCCCAGCCACGCACCAGTGATGGGCCAGAGCTGCGTTGGGTGCCACCCCGCTGTGAACATGCTTCATCCTCATCCTCCTCCACCTCCTCCTCATCCTCGTCCTCCAGTAGTGGGCCCTGGCTGGCCACATTTGTACCTGGTCTCTGCTGTTGCAAAAAACCTCCCTCTGAGTCACTTCGAAGAGACTGGCCTGAAAGTGCTAAAAATGACCCCTCTTCCTCCTCCTCCTCCTCCTCCTCCTGGGCCACCTCCTCTTCCATCATCGCCCTAAGTGTTTTCTCAAGGAGACATAGAAGTGGTATTGTAATGCTGATAACGGCGTCATCGCCACTGGCCATGTTGGTGGAGTACTCGAAACAGCGCAACAGGGCACACAAGTCTCGCATGGAGGCCCAGTCATTGGTGGTGAAGTGGTGCTGTTCCGCAGTGCGACTGACCCGTGCGTGCTGCAGCTGAAACTCCACTATGGCCTGTTGCTGCTCGCACAGTCTGTCCAGCATTTGCAAGGTGGAGTTCCACCTGGTGGGCACGTCGCATATGAGGCGGTGAGCGGGAAGGCCGAAGTTATGCCGTAGCGCAGACAGGCGAGCAGCGGCAGGATGTGAACACTGGAAGCACGAACAGACGGCCGGCACTTTATGCAGCAGCTCTGACATGTCAGGGTAGTTGTGAATGAACTTCTGCACCACCAAATTCAGCACATGCGCCAGGCAAGGGATGTGCGTCAAAACGGCTAGTCCCAGAGCTGCAACGAGATTTCGCCCATTATCGCACACCACCAGGCTGGGCTTGAGGCTCACCAGCAGCAACCACTCGTCTGTCTGTTGTTCTATACCCCGCCACAACTCCTGTGCGGTGTGGGGCCTGTCCCCCAAACATATGAGTTTCAGAATGGCCTGCTGACGTTTACCCTGGGCTGTGCTGAAGTTGGTGGTGAAGGTGTGTGGCTGACTGGATGAGCAGGTGGAAGAAGAGAAGGAGGAAGCCGAGTAGGAGGAGGAGGCAACAGGAGGCAAAGAATGTTGCCCTGCGATCCTTGGCGGCAGAAGGACGTGCGCCAAACAGCTCTCCGCCTGGGGCCCAGCCGCAACTACATTTACCCAGTGTGCAGTTAGGGAGATATAGCGTCACTGGCCGTGCTTACTGGTCCACGTATCTGTGGTTAGGTGGACCTTGCCACAGATGGCGTTGCGCAGTGCACACTTGATTTTATCGGATACTTGGTTGTGCAGGGAAGGCACGGCTCTCTTGGAGAAGTAGTGGCGGCTGGGAACAACATACTGTGGGACAGCAAGCGACATGAGCTGTTTGAAGCTGTCTGTGTCCACCAGCCTAAATGACAGCATTTCATAGGCCAGTAGTTTAGAAATGCTGGCATTCAGGCCCAGGGATCGAGGGTGGCTAGGTGGGAATTTAAGCTTTCTCTCAAATGTTTGTGAGATGGAGAGCTGAACACTGCCGTGTGACATGGTTGAGATGCTTGGTGACCAAGGTGGTGGTGTTGGTGGTACATCCTCTGTTTGCTGGGCGGCAGGTGCCAACTTTCCTCCAGAGGCGGAGGAAGAGGCCGAGGTGGCAGGAGCAGAAGAGGCCGAGGCGGCAGCAGCAGAAGAGGTAGCAGGGGGAGCCTGAGTGAGTTCCTTGTTTTTAAGGTGTTTACTCCACTGCAGTTCATGCTTTGCATGCAGGTGCCTGGTCATGCAGGTTGTGCTAAGGTTCAGAACGTTAATGCCTCGCTTCAGGCTCTGATGGCACAGCGTGCAAACCACTCGGGTCTTGTAATCAGCACATTGTTTGAAGAAGTGCCATGCCAGGGAACTCCTTGAAGCTGCCTTTGGGGTGCTCGGTCCCAGATGGCGGCGGTCAGTAGCAGGCGGAGTCTCTTGGCGGCGGGTGTTCTGCTTTTGCCCACTGCTCCCTCTTTTGCTACGCTGTTGGCTCGGTCTCACCACTGCCTCTTCCTCCGAACTCTGAAAGTCAGTGGCACGACCTTAATTCCATGTGGGGTCTAGGACCTCATCGTCCCTTGCATCGTCTTCCACCCAGTCTTCCTCCCTGACCTCCTGTTCAGTCTGCACACTGCAGAAAGATGCAGCAGTTGGCACCTGTGTTTCGTCATCATCAGAGACGTGCTGAGGTGGTATTCCCATGTCCTCATAATCAGGAAACATAAGTGGTTGTGCGTCAGTGCATTCTATGTCTTCCACCGCTGGGGAAGGGCTAGGTGGATGCCCTTGGGAAACCCTGCCAGCAGAGTCTTCAAACAGCATAAGAGACTGCTGCATAACTTGAGGCTCAGACAGTTTCCCTGATATGCATAGGGGTGATGTGACAGACTGATGGGCTTGGTTTTCAGGCGCCATCTGTGCGCTTTCTGCAGAAGACTGGGTGGGAGATAATGTGAACGTGCTGGATCCACTGTCGGCCACCCAATTGACTAATGCCTGTACCTGCTCAGGCCTTACCATCCTTAGGCATTGGGCCCCACCAAATATCGCTGTAAATTCTGGCGGCTACTGGGACCTGAGGTAGTTGGTTTACTAGGACGTGTGGCTGTGGCAGAACGGCCACGTCCTCTCCCAGCACCAGAGGGTCCACTAACACCACCACGACCATGTCCGCGTCCCTTACTAGATGTTTTCCTCATTGTTACCGTTCACCACAATAAGAAAAAAATTATTTGGCCCAATGTATTGAATTCAAATTCAGGCCTTTTTTTTACAGGCACCTAACACTATCTGGCTATCTATTTAGGTACCGTATTACACTAATACAGGCACAGCAGTAACGACAGATTTAGCTGAATATAAATTGTAGGCCTAGTATTTAGGCCCCAATGACAGGTATCAGAATTAGACTTGGAAATGCACGGTAGAGTGTGAAGTTATTGAGGATGACCCTATCAGCACTTTCAATGTAATATACCCTTTTATGGATAGATTTAAAGTTGGCCTGATACAGAAGAAACCACTGATTTAGGGAATTGCTAAGTTGGGAATTGTATTTCAACCCAGAACAAAAACTGTGCTTTGACGGACACTAAATAACTTGACCAGCCACAGCAATAACCACAGATTTAGCTGAATATAAATTGTAGGCCTATTATTTAGGCGCTGGATGACAGGTATACGTTTACGGACAGAATTAGACTTGGAAATGCACGGTAGCGTATGAAGTTATTGAGGATGACCCTATCCGCACCTTCAATGTAATATACCCTTTTATGGATAAATTTAAACTTGGCCTGATACAGCAGAAACCACTGATTTAGGGAATTGCTAAGTTGGGAATTGTATTTCAACCCAGAACAAAAACTGTGCTTTGGCGGACACTAAATAAATTGACCAGCCACAGCAATAACCACAGATTTAGCTGAATATAAATTGTAGGCCTAGTATTTAGGCCCTGGATGACAGGTATACGTTTACGGACAGAATTAGACTTGGAAATGCACGGTAGCGTGTGAAGTTATTGAGGAGGACCCTATCCGCACCTTCAATCTAATATACCCTTTTATGGATAGATTTAAACTTGGCCTGATACAGCAGAAACCACTGATTTAGGGAATTGCTAAGTTGGGAATTGTATTTCAACCCAGAACAAAAACTGTGCTTTGGCGGACACTAAATAAATTGACCAGCCACAGCAGTAACCACAGATTTAGCTGAATATAAATTGTAGGCCTAGTATTTAGGCGCTGGATGACAGGTATACGTTTACGCCGCCGATCAGCCCAGAAAAAAGTGACAGAAAAACGCTCTAGGCAGCCTAAAAACTGTGAGCAATTAAATAGCAGAAGTTGAATGATTCACAGCTGTAGATCGATCACTTCATTAAGTGTTTTTGCTGAGTAAATCCCTGCCTAATCTCGCCCTAACAGCAGCAGCTGCAGCCTCTCCCTACACTGATCAGAGCAGAGTGACGTGCGGCACTACGTGACTCCAGCTTAAATAGAGGCTGGGTCACATGCTGCACTGGCCAATCACAGCCATGCCAATAGTAGGCATGGCTGTGATGGCCTCTTGGGGCAAGTAGTATGACGCTTGTTGATTGGCAGCCTTTCAAAAAGCGCCAAGAAAGCGTTGAACACCGAACCCGGACTTTTACGAAAATGTTCGGGTCCATGTCCCAGACACCCCAAAATTCGGTACGAACCCGAACTATACAGTTTGGGTTCGCTCATCCCTAGTCATAATGATATTTCATTCATTTGGCGTAAAAAATGAGAAGCCTTCAACCCAAAGAACACCATCCCCACTGTCAAACATGGTGGTGGGAACCTAATGCTTTGGGGGGGGTTTCAGCCAATGGACCAGGGAACCTAATCACAGTAAACGGCACAATGAAAAAAGAGCAATACATGAAGATTCTCAACAACAACATCAGGCAGTCTGCAGAGAAACTTGGCCTTGGGCACCAGTGGACATTTCAGCATGACAATGACCCAAAACACACAGCAAAAGTGGTGAAGAAATGGTTAGCAGACAACAACATTAACGTTTTGGAGTGGCCCAGCCAGAGTCCAGACTTGAATCAAATTGAGAATCTGTGGAGGGAGGTAAAGATCAGGGTGATGACAAGAAGACCCTCCAACCTGAAAGATTTGGAGCTCATTGCTAAAGATGAATGGGCAAAAATACCTGTGGAGACATGCAAAATGCTGGTCTGCAATTATAGGAAGCGTTTGATTGCTGTAATAGCCAATAAAGGCTTTTCTATTGATTATTGAGAAGGGTATGAATAATTTTGGACTGGGCACTTTTTGCTCAAATGTAAATAAAAGCTGAGAAATGTTTTTTTCCCACAATAATGCCTCTTGTACATCGTCTTATTATCTTTTGGGAGATACCTATGTCATTTCCCATCAAAAAATTACTTGCCAGTTAAATAAAAGTAACTTTAAGTCAAAATTTGCCAGCGGTATGAATAATTATGGGCAGCACTGTATATGCAGATATACTGCTGTTTATTAAGAATCTACAACTCAAAGCATGTCCAGACACAATACAGGTCCTTCTCAAAAAATTAGCATATTGTGATAAAGTTCACTATTTTCTGTAATGTACTGATAAACATTTAACTTTCATATATTTTAGATTCATTACACACAACTGAAGTAGTTCAAGCTTTTTATTGTTTTAATATTGATGATTTTGGCATACAGCTCATGAAAACCCAAATTTCCTATCTCAAAAAATTTGCATATTTCATCCGACCAATAAAAGAAAAGTGTTTTTAATACAAAAAAAAGTCAACCTTCAAATAATTATGTTCAGTTCTGCACTCAATACTTGGTCGGGAATCCTTTTGCAGAAATGACGGCTTCAATGCGGCGTGGCATGGAGGCACTCAGCCTGTGGCACTGCTGAGGTGTTATGGAGGCCCAGGAGGCTTCGATAGCGGCCTTAAGCTCATCCAGAGTGTTGGGTCTTGCGTCTCTCAACTTTTTCTTCCCAATATCCCACAGATTCTCTATGGGGTTCAGGTCAGGAGAGTTGGCAGGCCAATTGAGCACAGTAACACCATGGTCAGTAAACCATTTACCAGTGGTTTTGGCACTGTGAGCAGGTGCCAGGTCGTGCTGAAAAATGACATCTTCATCTCCATAAAGCTTTTCAGCAGATGGAAGCATGAAGTGCTCCAAAATCTCCTGATAGCTAGCTGCATTGACCCTGCCCTTGATAAAACACAGTGGACCAACACCAGCAGCTGACATGGCACCCCAGACCATCACTGACTGTGGGGACTTGACACTGGACTTCAGGCATTTTGGCATTTCCCTCTCCCCAGTCTTCCTCCAGACTCTGGCACCTTGATTTCCGAATGACATGCAAAATTTGCTTTCATCCGAAAAAAGTACTTTGGACCACTGAGCAACAGTCCAGTGCTGCTTCTCTGTAGCCCAGGTCAGGCGCTTCTGCCGCTGTTTCTGGTTCAAAAGTGGCTTGACCTGGGGAATGCGGCACCTGTAGCCCATTTCCTGCACACGCCTGTACACGGGGGCTCTGGTTGTTTCTACTCCAGACTCAGTCCACTGCTTCCGCAGGTCCCCCAAGGTCTGGAATCGGTCCTTCTCCACAATCTTCCTCAGGGTCCGGTCACCTCTTCTCGTTGTGCAGCGTTTTCTGCCACACTTTTTCCTTCCCACAGACTTCCCACTGAGGTGCCTTGATACAGCGCTCTGGGAACAGCCTATTCGTTCAGACATGTCTTTCTGTGTCTTACCCTCTTGCTTGAGGGTGTCAATGATGGCCTTCTGGACAGCAGTCAGGTCGGCAGTCTTACCCATGATTGCGGTTTTGAGTAATGAACCAGGCTGGGAGTTTTTAAAAGCCTCAGGAATCTTTTGCAAGTGTTTAGAGTTAATTAGTTGATTCAGATGATTAGGTTAATAGCTCGTTTAGAGAACCTTTTCATGATATGCTAATTTTTAGAGATAGGAATTTTGGGTTTTCATGAGCTGTATGCCAAAATCATCAATATTAAAACAATAAAAGGCTTGAACTACTTCAGTTGGTGTGTAATGAATCTAAAATATATGAAAGTCTAATGTTTATCAGTACATTACAGAAAATAATGAACTTTATCACAATATGCTAATTTTTTGAGAAGGACCTGTATAGCTACCTGCTTACAGCAGGGCATGATGGAAATTATACTATCCCTACAGCAGGACATACTACAGTGGTCAAGGCTGCTGTCATCAATCAGTAAGTGACCAGTAATAAAGCCTGTAAATTCCACACAGAAAAAAAGGTTGCTTTCTGGAAAAAACGGTGATTGAATCAATCATTTACATGTGCTTTTTACAATGCATTAAAATATATCCGTAGTCCCCCAAAAATATTACTAATAACGCAGACAAGGACGGTGATTAAAACATTGTTTGAAACGTAATACATACTATTAAAAATGAATACACATATGCAGTGGCGTACACACAATCCACGGGGCCCCGGTGCGAAACTGATCCATGGGGCCCCCTTCCGTCGAGGCCCCCCCCCAACCCGCTGCCGTGCGTGTATGCATGTGTGTGTATATATATATATATATACTGTATATTACTATATACAACAGGATGATATTCTGAGCTACTAGCAATGATTTAAGATCATTAGGCTACAGAAATATAGCAGAGTTAGTTATAAAGCCATTGATAGGCCAATGAAGTATTTTACCATATGAAGGCAAAAGAAATGCATGACAAAACCAGCTCTGCTACATCCAAGCATATACTAGAAGCTCAATAGAAGTGCCTACACAAAAGAGCTGCATCCCAAGACAACAAAAAACCCATTACTTCATAGCACAAGTCACCAGTCATAACTTTACATACATTGCCCAACTCTCAGCCCCCATCAGACCTCACTCTGAAAGCCGGACCGGCTTCTTTGCGCAGCGCTCTCCCTCTCCCTTTCTTTTCCGGCACCTTCTCCCTGTCCCTGCATCTCAACGTCATGTCCGGCACACCGCACTGCCGGCCGGGGAGGAGACTCAGGGGCAGGAGCGTACATAAAAATCACTGGGCCCCATAGCAGGAATCTAAATTGGGCCCCCATTCCCCTTTTATAGCCCCTCCCTTTGTTCCATGAACTATTCTTGCTGCTGCGTTTTATAATTTATGCCATCAGTGTACTGATATGTGAGGTACGGGGTATAATATATGCAGTGTATACAGTATATACAGTAGTGTAATATGTGAGGTATAATAGATGCAGTGTGTACAGGTATATAATAAATACAGCAGTGTATTGACACCTCATACCTCACATATCAGTACACTGCTGTATATACTATATATCTGTACACACTGCATCTATTATACCTTGTACCTCACATATACAGTATATACAGTAGTGTAATATGTGAGGTATAATAGATGCAGTGTGTACAGGTATATAGTAAATACAGCAGTGTATTGACACCTCATACCTCACATATCAGTACACTGCTGTATATACTATAGATCTGTACACACTGCATCTATTATACCTCGTACCTCACATATATAGTATATACAGCAGTGTACTGATATCTGTACACACAGCATCTATTATACCTTGTACCTCACATATCAGTGCACTGCGGTATATACTATATATCTGTACATATTGCATGTATAATACTGTGTAATATATGCAGTGTGTGTGTGTATGTGTGTGTATATATATATATATATATATACACACACACACACACACACAGAGCAGTGTATTGATGTGAGACATAGAAGGTATAATACTGTAGCTGCAGTGTTTACAGATATATGTGGTCAGTTACACATTATGGTCACTGTGTGTGTGAGGTACATGAGGTAGTGGTCACTGTAACTGTCTGAAGTATTATATATGAGTGAGCAATGAGTAAAAACAGGGCATGGAGGGGGGGTAAATGATGAAAAGTGGAGGACCTCCTCTTACCACTCCAGTCCAGTCTGTATGAATTAACGCAGAGCTGATTGTGAACTGCTAATACTTGCTGTTAGGGGTTGAAGGACCTGGGATGATGTCATCACAGGTCCTGGCAGATATACCTTTGAAACCTAGGAACTACACCAATTTTGGTGCAGTTCCTTTGCTAGATTCTGCAGGACCTGTGATGTTGAATATGATGTCATCACAGGTCCTGGCAGATGCACTGTTCTAACCTGGGAACTACACTTTACACTGTGCAGTTCCCTTACAGGACCTCTGATGACATCATCAAAGGTCCTTTAGCTTTAGAAAGATAAATAGGAGCAATTAGGGGGCGGGGCCTCTCCTCCACTTCGGGGCCCCGTCTGCCTTTATGGTAGGTAGCCACTGCTCAGGGGGAGGAGACTCAAGGGAGGGTAGGGCTGGCAGCAAGGAAACTCAACACTGGGGGGGGCGGGCCCCGGGCCGGCCGCCCGGGTTATACAGGCACGGCACTACTGCAGGGAGGAGACTTAGGGGGAGGAGACTCAAGGGAGGGTAGGGCTGGCAGCAGAGAAACTCAACACTGGGGGACGGGCCCCGGGCCAGCCGCTCGGGTTATACAGGCACAGTACTACTGCAGGGAGGGTCCACAGGCGGCCGGGCCCCCTGGAGTGCCGGGCCCGGTCGCAAGTGCGACCCCTGCGACCCCTGTATGTACGCCACTGCACATATGCATGGGTTAGCTTACCTAATTTGCTGCATTTGGCGGAATAGCCCTTCTCCTACTCTCGGGCCAACATCTCCTGGGACACCTCATCCCAGCCACGCTCCTTCAAAATTTTGTCATGATATGTATCACACCGGGTGTCCCAGAGCTGGGGACGCTCTTGGATCAAGGACTAAAGTTTTTCTACATCCATGTTTCCTCTTGGTTTGCAGCCAAGCCAGACAGCTTCAAATCGGTTTCAGCACCTGTACATGCGCTCAGCCAAAGTTTGGCAACAAGAAACACATGGCCACAGTGGGCTGGACCTAGCATTTGTTAATGACGGATCCTCAAAAAACTGATGACATACAACAATAGGACATGTTCTATCTTTCAACGGAACGGAAAAATGGAAATACGGAAACGGAATGCATACGGAGTACATTCCGTTTTTTTTGCGGAACCATTGAAATGAATGGTTCCGTATACCGACCGTATATGTAACGCAAAAAACGGCCCGCAAAACAAAAAAACAAAAACAAAACGGTAATGTGAAAGAGGCCTAAGTCTGACTAGTTAGTCAATGTTACAACCTTGATCAGGAAACTGAGAAGGTTGGGTGACAACCACCTATAGGAGCTTTTATCGCATGGTCAATTTGTAAACGGCAGCCAATCAGATATGACGAATAAAACAAGATAAATAGTTTTTATTCAGTGGAAGTTAACATGTACTAGGAAGCCACTTTACAAATTCAAACAAGTGCATGTGGTATAAACAGTCACCACTAGGTGGCTCTAGTTATACAGTTGTTGCAGAAAACCTGATCTTTCTAGGGAATGAGTGCAGTAAAATGAGATAAAGAACAGTAATAGCGGCTGCTGGTGATACATTAGCTAGCTAACCGAATTATTCAGTGTGCAATAACACACAGGTGCAGTGCTCGATATGAAGACATTACTGGCTGAAAGCACATACAGTAGACCAGTAACCTCAGGCTTCAGCATGTCCTGTTCAATAAATAAAAAAAACATATGATCATGGAGCCAGAACAGCCACAACAAAGGCCATACCTAGAGCATAGTGCATATAAAAAAGTCTAAATGCCCAAACACCCCCTTAAAAATGCTTTGCATGTAGTGTATTTCATAATGTACTATAGACTTTAAATTAACATCTGCATAAAAAACACCATTGAAAAAAAGAAAATGAAAAATGGCCAAAATGTCATAAACACTCAAAAAGAATGCACATGAGGCTGGTGTCACACACAAGTTTTTCTAGCATTTTTAAGAGGTGTTTGCAGTTGCCTGTGACTTTTTTTTTCTGTTTTGTTTTTTAACCATAAATTACCGGTTCCAGATGTTGCATAGAAGTCTATGGGAAATATTTAAATGTAGGACAAACAGGTATTATTGTAGTGGCATATATATTTTTTTTTTCATATTGCATGATACTCTGGGTTTTGTGTTTTTCCCCTTATTACCTGGTATTTTTCTTCCTTACACTTTCATTTATTTTTTTTATATTTTTTTTGCAGCTTAAAAAAATAAAAAATAAAATGTGCAATGTTTTTTTTTTGTATAGGAGTTTCCCATACAACTCTACAGAGGAAGTGACATCAAACACTTTCCTTTAAAAAACAAACAAAAAAACATTACAAATGCCAGGTGCTAATATACACTATATGGGTAAAACTATCAACTCAGTTGTTTATTTAGGCTTTTTTTGGCCCAAAAAACACTAGGATCAATGGGGAAAATTCATAACAAATCCAGGCAACAGAAGTTGACACGCTGCATATCTACCCAATTATCCCCTAGGGTTACGCTGCTCCCCAGTCATTACAGTGCTAAGGTCTTGGCTGCCCGTGGCATAGTATATATCTAAAGCAACATTGTGATACAGGATTCCTGCGTTATGCAGTGACAGACACTGAGAACCGAGTCAGTGGAAACTCTAGCATCTGGCATCACATGGCACAAGTTCCTCCTGATTAGGCTCATTTATCATACTGACTGGAGGGTGCCAACATGTTAGCAATTGTAAATGCTAATCCCTGTATGTTTGACTAAGAAATGTTCACACACATGTACGAGCATTCACTGTGAAGCATCTGGAGAGCGTATGCTAATCTTCACTTACTATTGTTACCACCCTAACCACTGGCCGTTGACCTAACTCGTCTAAATTACACAATATTGACCCCTGACATGTTTATATACTCGGAGCCATTATCCTTGCCCCAACCTTTGTTCAGTTTGATGACCTTGACTCTTCATCAAGCCCTAGTTTTCGCCTACCCACTCATACTCCTGGTGTAAGTTGCCTTCTAGGCCAGATCATTTAAAGGGTAATGGCCTGATGGCCAAGACCCTGTGGTTAATTGTGATGGAAATTAAGGTTTATCAGAGTCTGTCTCCAGAAGAGGTGGCACCAGCAGTTACAGCACCATTAGATCTTCTTACATACTAATGAGTATAGACATTCATAGGCATCTCATACTATCCTACCCAATGTTTTCTCTCTGGTGACTTTCTGTTTAGGTCTAATAATTTGGATATTGCACACTGTTGTCACAAAACTCCCTAATGTCATTTTAATGATGAGTCAGCTCAGTTCTTCTGAAGGATGATGAATAGTCTCCACTCCCTCCTGTAGAGTTACACACCCTTCTATTATGGAGGGACTAGGTCATTGTCATGCTTCAACCTCTCTCCATCCGTTCAGTCTGTTCGATATTGTTAGATGGTCTGGGTGAGACAATGCCCAGACGGATAAGGTACAGACTAGGGAGGGACAAGAGTGGCCCAGACAATACTATGGATGTGCTCACCTGAATACGCCAGGAGGAAATATGATGATCAGTATAATCCAAAACGCTGCTATGTTTCTCTTCAGAAATAAGTGTTAATCCTAAAGACTGATTTGCCTATTTATCTGGCCAGTCCCTGCGGCAAACTGGTCTGTGATACCCTAAATTATTTCCATCTTGGTTTTATCATTAGTAATAATTGCTGAACTATAGAATTTTACAGTCCAATACATCAATAGGGAACAGAAGAGAGACTCCTCATAGTTAGGTAGTTATAGGTATAGTTAGGTATACATGTTTTGTTAGGATGGTCACCATCGTAAAAATCCCAACAGGATTATTGGCTTAGTTTATGGATGTGTCCATCACATGATGAAGATTATGCACAACTGTCTCGAAGTGAATTTATAGTAGATTGACATGCCATGGGGTTGCACACGAAGTTGCACAAGTTTCTTGCACCCTCAATTTTGTAGTTAAAAAAAACGACCACAACTATAGTGATGGAGCAGAACAACAGATGTGAAGACAGCCCTCCCATATAAACTTCATTTTAAAAGTGACCACCATCAAGTTTTACCTATGTACATGCCCCTCACTTGTGATATTCTGACTAATGACACTACTTTCCCTTTTATCATGATAATGAATGGCTCTATACAACTACTACATCTGTAATTGTGTCTGCCTTTATATCTTAAAATCAGCTACAATAGTTTGACCCAAGGGGCACAGATTAAGGGAATTTTAGAAACAGGAGTGTAGCATTCTATGGTTATAAGCAGTGATGGTCAGTTCGCAGTGTTCGAACACATGCGGGCTACCAGCGAACACATGCGGGCTACCAGCGAACACATGCGGGCTGACATCTTTAGTAAGGTAGACTCACCCATCCGGTGATGCACAGGTAAGCTTTTACCTGTGCCTGTGCCGGTCTGAAATCAAATGCAGTCACCGGGAGCAGGCAGTTCCGAGAACAGCCAGATGAAGGCCCCCGGCGGCTGTTCTCGGAACTGCCTGCTCCCGGTGACTGCATTTGATTTCAGACCGGCTCCCGGCACAGGTAAGGGCTTACCTGTGCATCGCCGGACGGGTGAGTCTACCTTACTAAAGATGGCAGCCTGCATGTGTTCGCTGGCGGACACTGCAAACTGACCATCACTGGTTATAAGTGGTGATCTAAATTCACTAATAGCAAGGGGCAGAAACAATAGGGGAGGCTGGTGGCAGCGTGCAGCACCTGCCAGCCACGATCCACTGCTATAATAGGAGCGCTGTAAAAAGAACAGTGCCCTTCTGCTTAAAGGGAACCTGTCACCTGGATTTTGTGTATAGAGCTGAGGACATGGGTTGCTAGATGGCCGCTAGCACATCCGCAATATCCAGTCCCCATAGCTCTGTGTGCTTTTATTGTTTAAAAAACACGATTTGATACATATGCAAATTAACATAAAAGAGTCATATCTTACTTGTGTCACCAGAGAAGAGTCATATTTTCAAGCTCTGACTCATCTCAGGTTAATTTTCATATGTATCAAATCGGTTTTTTTAAACAATAAAAGCACACAGAGTTATGGGGACTGGGTATTGCGGATGTGCTAGCGGCCATCTAGCAACCCATGTCCTCAGCTCTATACACAAAATCCAGGTGACAGGTTCCCTTTAACAAACAAGAAAAAGGATGCAAATTGATTTATTAGGTCCTAAGAGACATTTTAATTGACTATGTAATAAAAGTTACATCTTAACAACAATAAACAAAAGGCATATGTAAAAACAAGACAATTATTAGTCCAAAAGATTATTTGTAAATATGCATTTATATATACACACTGTTCGGGCTGCATCTTGTGGAAATACAAGACAAAGTGGCTTGTTGGGATCCCCCTACACTAGCCACCCAGCTGCCCCCCTGGTTACAAAAAATACACATCAGTCCAGTCTTTGACAACTACTGGCAGCAGATGATTCTAGAAAACATGAGACGACTAAAACAAGTCACATACGTCCATGGTAGAAAAAAACCAGCATCATAAACCTAAAACCCAAAAAGCTGAGTCGAGAGAGGACCCAATGATGTACAATAGAATAGAAAAGAGTAATGTAATATTGAAAGTGGTATAAACCAATATTCACAATAATAATAATCTTTATTTATATAGCACCAACATATTCCGCAGCGCTTTACACTCAGGTTCATGTACAAACAGAGTCATAAATAACAGAGCAACAAACAAGTCAACAAGTGAAACAAGAGGAGTGATGGCCCTGCTCACAGGAGGTAGGGGTGACACAGAAGGCCAGGTTTCTGCTGAAGGTTTTAAAGCCAAAACAAGGGGTGAGTTCAAAAAGGAGAAGTCGTATCTGTCCTGTATCCTTTCTCTCCTATTATTTTATTTTTATTAATATTTTATTAATTTTCAGACACAACAAATCGACTATTAGGTTAAAAACATACACAAGGAACAATAATACAACTGTCTCGCAAAAGGTCATCAAAACTGTCCTCAAAATTCTTGAAAGTAAGTTGAAGCAGGTCCGTCCAACCTTGACACAATCCAGCACAATCTTTCCTTTTATGATCCACTCCTGATTTTGGCTTACAAAACTGTATGCAGAAAGCTGACCGTGTGGCCGTAGCATAGATATAAAGCTGCTTGAGCCATCACCAGTCGATATCTGTAGTGCTTCTTAGGCCTGTATTGCAGCAGCAGTGGCCAGATGGCCAATTACACACATAGATTTATTGTTATACACACCAACTATTGGTCTGATTGGACAGATATTGGTCAGATAATCTGTTGGTGTAATACAGGCCTTAGGGTATGGGGTATGGTGGATACTGATGCATCAGGTTCAGAAGAATGATGATGAAGAAGAGGAGAAAGGGGGGGGGGGGATTGGGAAAAAGTTTGATTAGGGGATGTGAGAGGCCAACCTAAAAAGATGTGTTTTTAGCGAGTGCCTAAAACTATGGATGTTGTGAATTAACTTAATTGATTGGGGTAAAGCATTCCAGCGCAGCTCAGGAGAAAGTATTAAAGACTGGCATTTACAGGTTCAGATTATGGTGAATGTTAGGCTGAATGGAGCGCATGGGTAGGACGGTAGACGGAGATGAGGGTGAGATTGATCAGTTTAAATTGAATCCTATACTGCAGAGATGCTCAACCTGTGGCCCTCCAGCTGTTGCTGGAAAAAAAAAAACAACTCCCAACATGCATGGACAGCCTACAGCTATTAGGGCATGCTGGGAGTTGTAGTTTTGCAACAGCTGGAGGGCCGCAGGTTGAGCATCCCTGCTATACAGTATGTATAGGCCACCAGTGCCATGACTGGCACAGGCTGTAGGCATCAGAGAAGCAGTTAGACAGATAGATCAGCCTGGCTGCTAATATTCATCCATTTTATGATCAGATTTGGTAGGAAAGATTCTAGTTGATAATTAAAGCTTATGCTACTAAAATGTTTCATTTATCAACATCGAATATGGAAGGAGGTCCTTTGTTGTTTTCTAGAAGGCATTTAGCCCCTGAAGGTATGCAGATAACAAGGCCAGTCCATGATATATGTGTTTCCTGTGGGGGAAGGTTAAGTATACAGAGAAAGGGAACTAAGGGTACTTTCACACTAGCGTTTTTCTTTTCCGGCATTGAGTTCCATCACTGGGGCTCAATACCGGAAAATAACTGATCAGTTTTCTCCTAATGCATTCTGAATGGAGAGCATTCCGTTCAGGACGCATCAGTTCAGTCCCTCTTCCGTTTTTTGGCCGGAGAAAATATCGCAGCATTCTGCATTTTTCTCTCTCCGGCCAAAAATCCTGAACACTTGCCGGAATGCCGGATCCAGCATTATTTCCGTTGAAATGTATTAGATCCGGCATTAAAATTTCCGCATTGACAGATCCGTTCTTCCAGTCCGCGCATGCGCAGACCTTTAAAAATATGAAAAAAAAAATACCAGATCAATTTTTCCAGATGACAACCGGAAAGACGGATCTGGTATTGCAATGCATGTGTCAGACGGATCCACATCCGGATCCGTCTCACAAATGCATCCGTTTGCGTCCGGATTGCCGGATCCGCCAGGCAGTTCCAGCGACGGAACTGTCTGCCGGAATCCTCTGCCGAGAGTGTGAAACTAGCCTAACAGAAACCCCTCTGTTAAGAAATGCGTCTCCTATAAGTTGATCGACACATGCAAGTTGGCTCCATATCATTACTAATGGTTGAGGCCCACTCTCAGACCCACTGAGCAGTGATGGGTATCCTTTGTTTTTTCATAGAAGAAAAAATGCGCGCTCATGATTTATGTTACTGATGGTTCTTGTGGTCGGCGCTTTGATACTACATAGCCCTATTTTTGACTGTTTATTGGGCTTTAACATAAGATCATGACTGACTTTGACCTACAACTAGGGATGAGCGAATCGACTTCGGATGTTTTATCCAAAGTCAATTCGCTCATCCCTACCCACAACCTTTATCAATATAACAGGTTTTAGGCTAGGTTCACATTGGTATGGTTTAGGCATGTGGTTTTATTGGACTAGACAGCTTAAAAAGTAAATTAGGTTGTTTTTAATGTTTTTATTGAGCCCACCCCGAGCTGATTCAATAAAGATGTATGACATTCTGATCTGGGCTACCAATTACCTGGAAGTAATTACCTCTCACATATACATAGCCATTAAAACAATGAGATGCCATCCTCACCCTGTATCAGAGACTTGGTTCATAGTGTAACGCAGGTCAATGACTTCACCTCCGTTTCGTCATTGAGTCATGTTACAGCTCCCATCACCCAACTACAGCCTTGTTACAAATGTTGAAATCTACTAATCTGTTTACTGCATATGTGATTATGTTGCAGATATTATCACTGTGGGGACCTTCACTTATTTCCTCCCTGGTGTTGAAATGCTGATATTGGCAACATGGCGCGATTAGGAAAAGGACTATCTTGTAGAAATGTTCACAAGGAGGACACAGGAGACTGAAAACTTTCACTTACAAAACAGCTTCACCAGTGAGGCATACAAAAAGTAAAAATTCTCCCTTCCGCCCTATAGTTTCAGGCGTCTAGGCTCTGTGTCCAGGATCCCAGGCTCCAGGCTCCCACACCTTAATGTTAGCACCCCAGGCAGATTTACAAACACATGCAGCAAGGGCTTGCCGTCCTCCATGCTTCATGTGGGCTCATTTTCAGGTATATAAATTATAGTACCCCAGACCTGGGGGTACTACAAGTTGTATATTGTTATGTATTATGTTTTACTATTTGCTTCTGGCCATAGTTCCCAGCAAGGAGTGGATGGCGCAGGTTAGCAGGAACAGGGTTAACTACCCTGTTCCTCCCCTCTTGGTAGCAGTGGGCTGGTATCACTCCACCAAGAGGGAGAGTTCCTGTGTGGACACAGAGGAGAGGAAATGTTCTTGTAAAGCTCCTGTTAGCAAATTCTCCAGAGAGAACTACTTCATTTGTCCTCAAGTGAAGCCTTAAGATTCCAGACAGTATCATGAATGGCTACATCTGCATCTACAGACACCGTTGTAAGGTGAGGGACTACAGCCAAGCCACCCATCACCAAACAATAACTAGACCATCATCTAAGTGCAGAATTGCAGCCATCCAACCTGCTTTCAGGTTCCTCGCTGGTGCCAGAGAAGAACTGTACTAAAAACCTGCTGCTCCTGTATGTATTTCTAGGTTTTACTTAGTAAATAAGACTTTGTTACGTTTAACTCTGTCCTTATTCTTCAGTACTATAATTCCACTACACCAATCAACAGGGAGCCATGTCCTGAGGGAGTACCCTCACAAAACTTCATGAGGGCCACTACATAGGCTCCTCAGGGGGTCGCTGTAAAAGGAGAGGAGTGAGGTCTGATAGCTGCAAAGTTCAACAAGCCCTTGCAAGTGTTATATACTGGATGTTCCTATGTGCGTGATTCGTGCAAAAATGGTACGCAGATCTATTACTGCATCATGACACCATCACTATTTGCAGAGCAGCTGGACTGACAATCTCATACAAGCAGTCAGAGTGAAAAGTGACCCATCTCAATGTTATAATATAAATACAAATGGTTAAAAAGTCAAAACTGGGACATTTAAGACATCCCCCACCCAGAAAACATCTGGGAACTAGCCTAGGCTTAGGGGATGCTCCTGGTAAAATCAGGGCTGTTGGCACGTACTGTATGTCTACTGTATTTTACATTGGATAACTGGCTTTCTTTTGGCTAGTAGTGTAAGAAAGTGGGGAATCTGAGCTCCACACTAAAAGAACAGTGTTCTGACTTATATGTATTGCTGCTGGAAGATCTAGAAAGCACCAGAGTGAACTGGGTAATGGAAGCCCCTAGTTGGTAGAGGCCACCTGGCCAATTGCCTTTTGTTCTCCCTGTGATCCAGTCCTGATCCTTATTGATGTTTATATGTGCAATCAGTAATCTCTAAAAGCTGGATAAAAGACTGGAGCCATGGTGAATCCCACTGATTTCTATTGGGTCCACTAGGGTTCCATAGAATAGGGCAATAGACTACACTAAAGGTAGCGTGAACAGAGTCTGAGAGCTGTATATTGCATGTGCAACAGTTGCGGCTCCAGACCCATGACAAGGACATCCTAAAGTCCAGATAAAGCATGTTTACTGTCACATGGAGAGGTGGAAAAGTGGTTTCCAGAAACCTTAGACCAAATACAACATGACCGATGCTTGGTTTCCCTGTGTTGTTTTTTACCCCACCCACAATAGATCATCACTGGGTCCTATAGATATTGGTATCTCATGTATAGGCCCAGCTTCCCTTAGCATTGCATTATATAGAGCTGTTATTGAGAAATTGACAACTATAGGTACAACCACACAGTCAGATTTCTGCATTCAGCCTTGGAAGCCAAAACCAGGAATGTATTTAAAAAAAATAGGAGCAGTTGTATCTGTCCTTTATACTTTCTCTCCTTTTATGATCCACTACTGATTTTGGCTTCCAGCACTGCATCAAGAAACCTGACCGTGTGACCGTACCCTATGATATTTTTCCCCAGGCTCCTCCACCGACCTTTAGGTAGCCCATCTATCCTTAGCAGGAGGATCTCCAGTTAAACTTGCATATGGATCATTGTTCTACATTGTAGCAATGATTTGCAGAGAAGTATAATGAGGAATAACTACACCTGACCTCTCCATTCAGAAATGATTGGCTCCTTTAGAGTCTACACTACGTTTCTAGTTCTTGGCAGAAGCTGACCTATTGTTTAAGATTGCTAGCTATTTTAGGGCTAAGGATAACCTCCCGCAGGCACAGTTTTAGTAATCAGAGAATGTTTGTGACTATTTCAGTAGAAGGAAGCTGAGCACAGCCCATCTAGAAATAGCCCTTGGGGTCAATGAACCTCCATCCACTCCATCTATACCCGCATTTATATTTCTTATCATGCATGGTGTATGGAAAGGATCCATGGCATCATACGTGTGAGTTCTGTAATTAAAGGCATGTTTCCTTGACACTCTACATTCCTGAGTTAACATTGCTAGAAATAATAAAGATGTTATCTCCATTCTATAAGCAGCATCTTTAAAATCAACGTGGAGAAATAGGAGTAGGTCCCAGAGATGGGACCTGCACTTATCTGATATTGGTGGCATATGCTAGTGATTGATATGCCATCAATGCCTGAGTAGGGCCTAACCCCTTTAACAAACTACCCAGTTTATTATAATTGATGCATCGGGTGGCTGAGATGACTTCAAAGTACAGATGCAGCTCAGCTAGTATTCTCTCTCCTCAGGGACCCACCTTCTCCAAGTTGTTGCAAGGGCACCCATAATCATCTTGTAACATCTTGCTACCTGACGCTGTGTGAGCAGGTAAAAATTTCATGTAGATATAGAGTGGGCCCCTAGAATTAATTTTACTGGTGGGCCCTAGACACCACAGTCTGACCCTGGTCACGAGTCTATAAAATCTGATAATCGCATTGCTGATTACCAGTCCATATATTAGAGATGTAATGATAGGTGGTTCTGGAGGTGGTGGAGGCTGCCCAGTAACCCCATTACTACATAGGAGGACAGCAGTACTGTGAATGCTGCATTGTAGTTTGGGAGCCCTGATTTATCATCAGGGCCCAAAAGCTTCAAGTGTTCCTATCATTTCAACATATTACTGACACATCATGGAGAGCCAGAAGTTGTGTCTAATGGGGGTACAGATCTCCAGACTCTCAACGACTGCTACAACGAATGAGAAAAAATAGAGTACACATGTCATGTGCTCAAATGGGGCAGGGAAGTTTTGGGTCTCCTCAATCGCTACGTCTAACCATTGCCTCATTCCTATTCCTCTCCCTGGCATATGTGCAAACTCATGAATCCACCTCATCTGCACGTTCTCCATGGAGAGGAAATAGCTCTGCCCTAGAGATGAGAAAATTGATTTGTACGGTTCAGTCAGTCCTAACACCATTGCTCTGAGTAGTGTCTCAAGCGCAGAGGTCTGGAGCAGTGACTGTGCATGCACAGCAATACTTGCGGGTACCCAGATGCAGGTCCAAGATTAAGAGGGCTGGGAGAGATATCCCTCGCTGTCAATCAAGGGGGAAGAGTAAGCCTCTTGAGCAGTGGGGACAGCCCCTCGTTGCTCAAGAACTCTGATGAAGGAATTGACTCGATTTGCTCATCTCTGCTCTGGCCCTGTCTACAGCAGACTGTGACATCCCATCCAGCGACCAGACTGGAAACCTGGTAAAAGATGTGACGTTGCCAAAATCAAAATTTTCAAAAGAGGAGTGACACATGACCGGGTTCCTAATTAAGCTGACCCACACAATTTTGAGATGATATTATGAACTTTCTTCCACATGCAAGATATGAGAAATTAAGTTGGCTTTGCGAGGCCCACTGGGTTCTGGAAAACCATTTTAAGTGGAGGTTGGAGAGTACTGGGTTGATTTGATGGAAACTGTCTATAGATAGATGTGGGACTAATTCTGGAAATAGGGCAAATCCTTGGTTTTTTATTATAACTAGAAAACCACTTCAAATAATGCCTATTATCTTATCATACTTCAGTCTAACTGAGCTTCATTCCAGAGCTTATCTGTAACACATTAGTGCTGCTATGAGTGGGGTAAATGATGGGTCAGACCTGCACCTCTCACCTCTCTCTGCGTTCTTTATGAGAATCACACTAATCCCTAGTTGACCTTCATTATAAAGGACCTGATAACTTACAAGTTAAACATTACAGGAGCACATTTCTTTGTAAACTTTTAAAGTCTATTATCAGAGCAATTTTACTGGAGAAGAAAGTGCCGGAACGTGCAGTATGTGGTACTTACATGTGCAGTACGTGGTACTTACAGGTAGGGTCCACCGAGGAACACAGATCTGTTCTTGTGTTGATTGCGTAAATTACAGACTGCTGTAATGAAGCAACTTCAAAGGAGCGAGGGGTTACATGCAGTTGTAATTGTGGGAAACACAAAGCTTGGAGAGAACTTTCAAAGAGACATTCCTTGCCACAAGAATGAGGACATCACTGTGCGGATATCATTTATGGGTTCAGTGACTTACCTGCCATAAAGGAAGGCTATGTGCCACAGTGCTAAATTATATCTCCTCCAAGTGTCCCAATTCTCAGATCAGCACTTGGGGAAGTAACCTTTCATACCAACTCAGTTTCCCATACACCTTAGTTAAAAGCTAGTCAATCCTGCCAGTTTCCAGAAACAAGGACTGGGCAAGTCTGAGATAAATGCTGCTAGAGATGTCTGACCGATCCGATGTCTATGGGAGATTCAGGGGAGACCGTACAGCCAACAACAAACAGCGCTCTTCTCGATCATCGCCCCGTGGAAACATATTGCCAATTATCTGACAAATGAGCAAACAAGTGTTTGTTGGGTGATTGGATCTTTTATGTGGTCAGTATTTACTCGTGTAATTAGGGTATGTGCTGCCAAAAAAAAAAAAATGTATGGGAAAGAATGACCGTATTGCTGATCATTCATCCTCACATTGCAAAGATTGCCGCATTTTCAACCAGCACTGGTCATCACGCTGTAATGTCAACTGGCACTTGCAGAATTCTGCCCCGGTAAAAAGAACTGAAAGGTGCATTTAGATGCTTCCTTCCTGACAATCAGCTGCTCGTCAAGTGACAGACTGGCCTTAGACCCTACAGGGAAATTTTCCTGTGGGCTATATCCCTTCTCACTGCTGCTTGCTGGGTATATACATAACAATCGGATGCTCTCAGCATTAGAGAGGTTGTCCCATGAAAAGTATTATACAGTTTTCAAATCAGCACCTGGATCTGAATACTTTTGTATTTACATGTAATTCTAAATTTTGCATAGCCACTGAGTTATTCAATAAAAATATCTGTATAGCGCCACCTGATGTTTTTTTTTTTCTTATTACTTTGACCTGCTCACTGAGATGGCCACACATGCTCAGTTCTTCAACTGCCTCCTGAGCTGTGATAGGAAGAGCATGGACACGCCCCTTAGCTGCAGCAGAAAAGACACTCCCCTTGAGCTGTGATAGGGAGAGCTGAGGCACACCCCTGAGCTGCAGCAGAAAAGACACTCCCCTTGAGCTGTGATAGGGAGAGCTGATGCAGACCCCCTGAGCTGCAGCAGAAAAGACACTCCCCTTGAGCTGTGATAGGCAGAGCATGGACACACCCCCTGAGCTGCAGCAGAAAAGACACTCCCCTTGAGCTGTCAGCTTGATATAAATCTAGCAGAGCAATGAATGAGGAGATCTCTGGATCCATGTGAGGTACAGGGCTGGTTCTAGCTTTGTTAGAAAGAGATTGTCATGTACTATATGATGGCTGATTTTTGATTTTACATTAATTATGGGATAACCCCTTTAATGTTAGGGGTATCAGGTGTCCTCCTGAATTCAAATGTATCACTGTCATCAGTGTAACCAGGTTAGGGCTTTTTGTCACAATTTATTGCGACATTACTTGTAAACAAATCAGCACCAATTTTGCAAGAAATAACACTAAACATACCAGCACAGCCTAATGGGTACAATGATAGTAAACTTATCATGCCAATGACATTCAGAGCTCACGTTCTCACTACAACACAATGTTAGAATACCCGATTATTACTCGGGGCACACTACATTTACATGTTTGGAAATGATCCAAGTCTGGCTTTTAAAGAGAAATTTTAGCAAAGGTAATTTTCTAAGTATTCTTAAAGGGGTTGTCCTATGAAAAATATTCTAAAGTTTTCAAGCCAGCACCTGGATCTGAATTCTTATGTAATTGCCTGTAATTAAAAATTTAGAATACCAACTGAAAATGTATCTGTATAGCGCCACCTGCTGTTAGTTCTTTTTCTTATTTCTTTATCCTGCTCGCTGAGAAGGCCGCACATGCTCAGTTTTATCCTTCAACTGCCTCCTGAGTTGAGGGAGAGAGCTACAGCAGAATGGACACACCTCCTGAGCTGTGATAGGGAGATAATAGACACGCCCCCTTAGCTTCAGCAGAAAAGTCACTCCCCTTGAGCTTCCAGCTTAATATAAATCTAGCAGAGCAATGAATGGGGAGATCTCTGGATCCATGTGAGGTACAGGGCTGGTTCTAGCTTTGTTATAAAGAGATTGTCATGTACAATATGATGTCTGATATTCAGCTTTTACATTAGTCTTGGGATAACCCCTTTTAGGGTCCATTTACGCGTCCGCAAAATGGGTCCGCATCCGTTCCGCAATTTTGCAGAACAGTTGCGGACCCATTCATTTTTAATGGGGACAGAATGTGCTGTCCCCATCCACATTTGCGGATCCGGATCTGCACTTCCGTTCCGCAAAAAAAATAGAACATGTCCTATTCTTGTCCGCAATTGTGGACAAGAAAAGGCATTTTCTATGAGAGGGCCCGCGATGTGCGATCCGCCGGTGTCCGTGTTTTGCGGATCTGCAATTTGCGGATCCGCAAAACACATACGGACATGTGAATGGACCCTAAGTGAGCGTTTCAGAGTGCCTAAGGGCTGAAAACTGCTCGCTTCCATGGTTACGACTACCCTGCAATCCATCAGTGGTGTTCGTGCTTGCACACTATAGGAAAAAATGCCGGCCTCTCTGGTGACCGGGACCGTGGGAGTGCACATAGGCTGGTGCTTTTTTTTTTATAGAAAGCACGACCACTGCTGATGGATTGCAGGGTGGTCGTAACCATGGAAATGAGCAGTGTATAATGTGATAGAAAAATGAATCCAAAGGAATCAATATGGACAATCACAATATATTATTAAGTGCCTTGTATTAACTTTATCTACCTGATAAATGCTATTTGCTGAAATGAGACAACCCCTTTAAGTTTTATCCCCATTGACAATGAATGGGGTCAAAACTGAAGTGCTGGATATCAAAACCAGACAGCACAATGCAAGTCTGAAACTAGCCTAATCGAGTATGCTCAGGCCACGGCTCAGCGGCGGATGTCGCAGCCGGGGGATGGATTACTTTGCTCCTATACATGTCATGGGTACAGGTATTCATTTATTGTTTTCATGAAGTACAGCATGACCTGCCCGTCATGACTGTTGACTGTGGCATTGTGTGAAAATAGCCCAACAATAACAATATGTCCTTGTCCTGCTAACGTGCGCTGTTTCATCCCACACTGTAGTCTGATGTTCAAAGGTCAGCTTCTCAGGATAGCTTTGAATGTAATTACCTATCACTTTCTTTAAGATGGAGCTTTTAGGTTACATTTACATGAGACTTTTTTAACCACATGATTAAAAGAGCACTTGTCCGCAGGATCAACCATATCAAACCAGATATACTGTCTGGTAGCAGTGGCGTAACTACCAGGGAAGCAGGGGAAGCGGCTGCTTCGGGGCCCGGGCTGACAAGGGGCCCGGGAGCAGTGTCTCACACACACTTACTGTGTGTACATAACTTTACATTTTCCGGCCGGCCCCACCCCCGAAAACAACCCCTCCAAATCCCCTCCCCTTTACATTTGGTGCGGTCACATAGGGGCCAGGCCCGCCCACCCCTCCCACCCCTCCCACCCCTCCCATCCATCCTACACCCCCATTCATCAACACAGGGCCCGCTTCGGCGAGCAACTCCATCCATGATTATCTGCATTCTGCTGACTTGCTGCCTCTTCTGCCTGCATAGCGTGACACCTGCCAGAGAACAAGTCGGCAGCACGCTATGCATAGTAATCTCTTCAGGCAGCACAGTGGCAGCCCGCCCCCAAATGAAGTCCTCCTCAAGGGGCGGGGAGGCTGGGAGAAGCTGCGCATCATGGCAGAGAGGCGAGCGAAGGGAGGCACAACAAGCATGCTGCACAGCACTTTTCAGGTATGTGCCTTGCCTGCTGCTGCAGCTGCACTAGTACACAGTGGTTCTGGGGCCTCTCTGGGCATGAGGAAAGAGGAGGGCAGGGCAGAGTCAAAGTAGTTAACCCTTTCCTCTTCTCCTAGTCTGTCAAGTTCACAGACTTGGAGAGGAGAAGAGGTAAGACCAGTTACAGCAGCAGAAAAAGTTCTGAGTGTGCAGCCATGGCAGGCTGCAGCATGTAGCTGCCACAGGCTGCCATCCCAGTCCCACCAGCCTCCTATATAATAAAATGCATTCATCTGCTTCTGTTATAATATAGGAGGCTGGCAGAGGCTGGGATCGCCACCTGGCAGCTGCATGCTGAAGCCTTCAGCATGTAGCTGCCAGGTAGCCAGATCACAACCTCTGCCCACACTTCCTCTGCCAGCCTCCTGTACTATAGCATGCGGTACGTGGCAGCCTCCCCTCTCTGCTTGCTGTTGCGCCATCTACTAGTGCTTATTATGGCACTCTTTTAAGTTACATATACACAAATGTGATGCCAGGATGGTTCTGGGCTGGCATCAGATGCATGCATATGTGTGTCATAATAAGCACTAGTATATGGCAGAGCAGCGGAGGCAGAGAGGGGAGGCTGCCACGTACCGCATGCTATAGTACAGGAGGCTGGCAGAGGAAGGAGTGGGCAGAGGTTGGGATGAAAGTTCCAATCACCCCCTTTCACAGTGTTTTAAATATAGGTAAATACACATAAAAAAAAGCATTGCCATGTCCAAAAATGTCTTCACTATTAAAAAATATAAATAATTTTAATTCAAAAAGGGTACCAATAAAAACTACATCCACTTGAAAAAAAGCTTCAGCTCTTTAGGCAGAAATCTAAAAAAAAGTTTTAGCTGTCAAAAAATGGTGATACAAAGACAAATAGGTTTTATTTTAAGTAAGGGTCCATTCACACGTCCGTTGTTCTGGGTCCGCATCCGTTCCACAATTTTGCGGAACAGGTGCAAACCCATTAATTTCAATAGGGCCGCAAAAGATGCGGACAGCACACCGTGTTGTGTCCGCATCCGTAGTTCCAATCCGCGGCTCCCGCAAAATAAGATGGAACATGTCCTATTCTTGTCTGCAATTGCGGACAAGAATAGGCATTTCTATCATAGGGAACTATCAAAATGCGAAACGCACACGGCTGGTATCTGTGTTTTCCAGATCCGCATTTTGTGGACCGCAAAGCACTTGCGGACGTCTGAATGGACCCTAAGGGAGGGGGGCCCTGTAAAAAATTTGCTGTGGGGCCCAGTCAGTTCTAGTTACGCCCCTGTCTGGTAGTATTGGCCCTGCTAAGTAAAATGATACCTGGCTTGTGAAAATTGGTTGTGGCGTTCCCAAGAAAAAAAGACTTTTATTCTTTAAGCAAATGACGGCCTCCGTAAACTGAGGGGTGTGGTCTGGAACTGAAAAGCTGAGGCGCAGTAATAGGCTACGCCCCGCCCCTGAGTGCAGCAAAGCCCTTATTTGCATAAAGAATAAAAGTATTTGTTTCTCTGGAACGCCCTAACCGATTTTCACAAGACAGGTACCATTTTAATCAGCAGGATTAACTCTACGAGGCAGTATAACTGGTTTATTAGGGTTGATCCTGCTGAAAGATGCTTAATAAACTGGCTCCAAGAGTTTTCTAGTTATATATAACTAGAAATATTCATTGTATGATGACGTTTATGTAGCTTTCTAATATACAGACGTGGACAAAATTGTTGGTACCCTTTGGTCAATGAAAGAAAAAGTCACAATGGTCACAGAAATAACTTTAATCTGACAAAAGTAATAATAAATTAAAATTCTATAAATGTTAACCAATGAAAGTCAGACATTGTTTTTCAACCATGCTTCAACAGAATTATGTAAAAAAATAAACTCATGAAACAGGCATGGACAAAAATGATGGTACCCCTAACTTAATATTTTGTTGCGCAACCTTTTGAGGCAATCACTGCAATCAAACGCTTCCTGTAACTGTCAATGAGACATCTGCACCTCTCAGCAGGTATTTTGGCCCACTCCTCATGAGCAAACTGCTCCAGTTGTGTCCGGTTTGAAGGGTGCCTTTTCCAGACTGCATGTTTCAGCTCCTTCCAAAGATGCTCAATAGGATTGAGGTCAGGGCTCATAGAAGGCCACTTTAGAATAGTCCAATTTTTTCCTCTTAGCCATTCTTGGGTGTTTTTAGCGGTGTGTTTTGGGTCATTGTCCTGTTGCAAGACCCATGACCTGCGACTGAGACCAAGCTTTCTGACACTGGCTAGTACATTTCTCTCTAGAATTCCTTGATAGTCTTGAGATTTCATTGTACCCTGCACAGATTCAAGACACCCTGTGCCAGACGCAGCAAAGCAGCCCCAGAACATAACAGAGCCTCCTCCATGTTTCACAGTAGGGACAGTGTTCTTTTCTTGATATGCTTCATTTTTTCGTCTGTGAACATACAGCTGATGTGCCTTGGCAAAAACTTCGATTTTTGTCTCATCTGTCCACAGGACATTCTCCCAGAAGCTTTGTGGCTTGTCAACATGTAGTTTGGCATATTCCAGTCTTGCTTTTTTATGATTCGTTTTCAACAATGGTGTCCTCCTTGGTCGTCTCCCATGTAGTCCACTTTGGCTCAAACAACGACGGATGGTGCGATCTGACACTGATGTTCCTTGAGCATGAAGTTCACCTTGAATCTCTTTAGAAGTCTTTCTAGGCTCTTTTGTTACCATTCGGATTATCCGTCTCTTAGATTTGTCATCAATTTTCCTCCTGCGGCCACGTCCAGGGAGGTTGGCTACAGTCCCATGGATCTTAAACTTATGAATAATATGTGCAACTGTACTCACAGGAACATCTAGTTGCTTGGAGATGGTCTTATAGCCTTTACCTTTAACATGCTTGTCTATAATTTTCTTTCTGATCTCTTGAGACAGCTCTTTCCTTTGCTTCCTCTGGTCCATGTCGAGTGTGGTACACACCATATCACCAAACAACACAGTGATTACCTGGAGCCATATATATAGGCCCAATGGCTGATTACAAGGTTGTAGACACCTGTGATGCTAATTAGTGGACACACCTTGAATTAACATGTCCCTTTGGTCACATTATGTTCTGTGTTTTCTAGGGGTACCATCATTTTTGTCCATGCCTGTTTCATGAGTTTATTTTTTTACATAATTCTGTTGAAGCATGGTTGAAAAACAATGTCTGACTTTCATTGGTTAACATTTATAGAATTTTAATTTATTATTACTTTTGTCAGATTAAAGTTATTTCTGTGACCATTGTGACTTTTTCTTTCATTGACCAAAGGGTACCAACAATTTTGTCCACGTCTGTACTTAAATTTGAATGTCTGATAGTTTTCAAGATCTGTACTGCTGGGAGTTGACCCCCGCTGACCTGATATTGATGAACCATCCTGAGGATACACCATTAATATCACAATCTTGGAAAAATACTTTAATAAATTTGGTGCATTTTTGGCTGACCACATCACAAACTGAAATATATGACTGTCGTGAGCAGATGTAGATTTGTGCTATAATTTGCTGCAGTTTCTGGTGTAATTGTTAGTAAATCTGTTGGCAGGGGCTGATTGGCCATAGCCCTTAAAAGGAAACTTCCCAGAGAACCGATGCCCAGGGGGCCACCTGAGCCCTCCTAATGATGGCCAGCCAGGTATGTAATAATTTTACGCTCCTCTCCTGACTCTTTGATTCAGCCGTATTACCATCCTGAGTCAACTGGAGGAGGAGGACAGAACGTGGCAGCTGACACTGGCCACCACAGAGGGGCAGTTACAGGGGAGGCATTTTGTGCTGATGGGACATTATTTTGTGATGCACTATGGTATCTAGTTCTTCTGGGGCAGTATATTGTGCTGCACTGGGGTATTTGGCTCTACTGAGGTGGTATTATTTGCCGCAATATGACAATGCTGGCCCGCCTATTTGTGTTTGCCCTGCATTCGGACAATTTGGATCCGCCTACAACATGGGGCCACTTAAAATTTTTCCAGGGCCATTTTAAGATCCCAGACTGTCCCTGTCTGTTGGTGTACTGGTGGTGCTGACCCGTCGTGCTAAACCCAAATTACTTTTATCGCTTCTTTTGAAAACTGGCAAGTCGCCAATAAAAGAAATGTGGAACGTGCCATATAATTGTGACTTTCTACGACAAAATATTATTAATTCATTTCCCCCACTTTTCATTATACAATGATCATTTGGTTTCCTTCTGACATTGCCTGTCTAAATGCCTTATGCAGGGGTGGACTGGTCATAGACCCTGCATAGAAATAAACCAGTGCGCCGATGCCCAGGGGGGCAGCCTGAGCCCTCCTCACTGCCCCTGGCCAGATACATAACGATCTGATGCTCTCGATTTAATTAACTCTGCAAGTATCAGGTACTTATATACCAGGCTGGCAGCCGCAGGTGCCCTCCTAAATTCTATTTTATCGTCTCCCTCCGGCTCACGGGAGCCGATATTCATCTTCATAGGCCACATGCCACTATATCAGGCAGCGTACAAATGGCATAGAGAAGAGGCTGGATGAAGCTTGGAACAGGGCTGCATTATGGTACTGGTTCTGCTGGGGCGGTATTTTGTGATGCATTATGGTATTGGTTCTGCTGTGATGAGACAACCCCTCTAAGATTTACTTGCATACAAGTGTAAAACTCCTTTAAGTAACATCAGGAGAATTTATTGGTGCAGGTGTATTTCGTTGGACCGCCTTTAGCTTTGATTATGGCACACATTAGCTCTGGCATTGTTTCGATGAGCTTCTGCAATGCCACAAGATTTATTTCCATCCAGTGTTGCATACATTTTTCACCAAGATCTTGCATTGATGATGGTAGAGTCTGACTGCTGCGCAAAGCCTTCTCCAGCACATCCCAAAGATTCTCTATGGGGTTAAGATCTGGACTCTGTGGTGGCCAATCCATGTGTGAAAATGATGTCTCATGCTCCCTGAACCACTCTTTCACAATTTGAGCCCGATGAATCCTGGCATTGTCATCTTGGAATATGCCTGTGCCATTGGGGAAGAAAAAATCCATTCATGGAATAACCTGGTCATTCAGTATGTTCAGGTAGTCAGCTGACCTCATTCTTGGAGCACATACTGTTTCTGAACCTAGACCTGACCAACTGCAGCAACCCCAGATCATAGCACTGCCCCCACAGGCTGGTACAGTAGGCACTAGGCATGATGGGTGCATCACTTCATCTGTCTCTCTCTTACCCTGATGCGCCCATTACTCTGGAACAGGATAAATCTGGACTCAGACAACATGACCTTCTTCCATTGCTCCAGAGTCCAATCTTTATGCTCCCTAGCAAATTGAAGCCTTTTTTTCTGGTTTGCCTCACTGATTAGTGGTTTTCTTACAGCTACACAGCTGTTCAGTCCCAATCCCTTGAGTTCCCTTCACATTGTGCTTGTGGAAATGCTCTTACTTTCACTATTAAACATAGCCCTGAATTCTACAGTTGTTTTTCTTTGATTTGATTTCACCAAATGTTTAAGTGATTGCCGATCACGATCATTCAGGATTTTTCCCCGCCACATTTCTTCCTCGAATACGATGGGTCCCCACTATCCTTCCAGTTTTTAATGATGTGTTGGACATTTCTTAACCCAATTTTAGTAGTTTCTGCAATCTCCTTAGATGTTTTCTCTGCTTGATGCAAGCCAATGATTTGACCCTTCTCAAACAGACTAACATCTTTTCCACGACCACAAGTCTTTTGACATGGTTGTTTAAGAAATGAGAAGCAACTCATTGCACCAGTTGAGGTTAAATAACTTGTTGCCAGCTGAAAGATAATCGCACATGCAGTAATTTCCAATAGGAGGCTCATAACTATTTGCTTAGTTAAATCCAGGTGGCAACTTTTTTGGGGGGACAGGCAGTGTATGAGCTGCTGACTATCCAGACCTGCCTAGAATCACAATAATAGGAACATGAAAAAACTGAAATCAATATCAAATCCAATAGGAGGCTTATAACTATTTGCTTAGTTAAATCCAGGTGGCAACTTTTTTTTGGGACAGGCCGTGTATTTCCCTCATAATGCGTACATGGAATTTCATATTCTTGCTCACAATGCCCTGGGCAGATTTATTACTCTGGGCCGGAGAACAGCGTGTTCCCTCACCCCTCACTTTCTATGGTGCCCTTGACTACCCATCAAACGCCGCTAGTCATAAATAAATTGTAGACAGTTCAAACTCACAAGTAAATACGTATCCACTTACAAAAGGACTTGTCATCAGCTTTGAAATACACACAGGGCAGTGTACGGGTCCTCTGCTCTAGGGGGGTTACCACTCTTCCTTCTGTACATTGCTGTGTAGTTGGAGTCCCTGGAAGAGATGAGGACCACTCTGCTTGTCATTTGCTGCTTTTTAGCCAATCACATTGTAAGGAGACTTCGGCTTACCTCTGTGGGTTCCCAGGGTTATTCAATGAACTCTATCTGTATAGCTCCACCTGCTGTTTGCTCTTTGTATAATTTCTTTTTCCTTCTCACTGAGATCGATCTAGCAGAACATTGGAGCAGTGAATGGGCAGATCTCTGGTTCCATGTGAGGTACAGCGCTGGTTGTCATGTACTATATGATGTCTGATTTTAATTTTTTATTACGTTAATTATAGAATAATCCTTTTAAAGGGCCAATGCATGACTTCAGTCATTGCATGTCATTGCTGCAGTAAAGGAAACAAAGACAGACTAGAAGGTAACACTTCAGCATGTAGGAGGATATAACAGGTGAAATTTACTATTTTTATTTAACATACTACATTTTTTACATTCTTGAAAAATCCCTTTAAGCCCTGGATGAGAATAAATTAGAATTTATGAACTTTTTTTCTATGAAATTTTATATTAACCTGCTCAGCTCCTCTTGATCTGACTGTGTGTTCAATGTGGCAGATTCTCTTCAAAAGAAAGCAGCTACGCACTGCACGCCCATGGCTGATGGGGGGCATCAGTGACTGGTGCAGGGTGTAACAGGGGAATCTAACTGGCATAGGCTGCGATTTGTACACACTGGCATGGGGCCTGTGGCCGGCTGTAAACCTCAGTGGCATACTAATAGGTACACTGAGGTCAATTCTAAGTAACACTACACACCCTGCATGCCGCATAAAGATTTTGCACAGCACTTTGCTGCCAGCTTGCTTTTCCCTTCTTGCACTCCTGGTACTGGGGGGCACAGTTTGCTGGCTCTCGTGTGCTTGTATACTCCAAAAATATACTGAATACTGATGTTCTGAAAACCTGTGTATTTTTAGACCACAAGAAACCAAGAAAACATGTAACACAGTTTTTGAATTATTGTTGTATTTGTATTGTATTAGATAGATGATAGATAGATAGATAGATAGCTAGACAGACAGATAATTGATAGATCGATATTAAGAAAGATAATAGATATTTACAGCACTGTGAAAAAATTATTGCCTCCACCCTCCATGAATCAACTGTGATTAGTCCGTTTTTGGAAGTTCTGTCTCACTAGCCAAACCCAGGCCTGATTCCTGCCAGACCTGTAGACTCAAGAAATCACTTACATAGAATCCATCTGACAACATGACATAGGCTAAAAGATCTCAAAAAGCAACACTTCATGCCCGGATCTGAAGAAACTCACGAACATATG
This sequence comes from Bufo gargarizans, assembly GCF_014858855.1. Taxonomy (NCBI): domain Eukaryota; kingdom Metazoa; phylum Chordata; class Amphibia; order Anura; family Bufonidae; genus Bufo; species Bufo gargarizans. The sequence goes on from NC_058083.1 coordinate 82,825,514, forward strand.
AGAAAGAAAGTCTGGAAAAGGTTACAAAGCCATTTCTGAGGCTTTGGGACTCCAGCAAACCACAGTGAGAGCTATTATCCACAAATGGAGAAAACATGGAACAGTAGTGAACCTTCCCAGGAGTGGCTAAAATTACTCCAAGAGCGTATCGACAACTCATCCAGGAGGTCACAAAAAGACCCAGAACAACATCTAAAGCAGTGCAGGTCTCGCTTGCCTCAGGTAAGGTCAGTGTTCATGATTTAACAGTAAGAAAGAGACCGGGTAAAAATGGTATGTATGGGAGAGTTCCAAGCTAAAAACCACTGCTGACCAAAAAGAACACAAAGATCTGTCTCACATTTACCAGAAAATATCTTGATAATCCCCATTCTGTGGACTGACAATGCAAAAGTGGAACTTTTTGTAAGGTATGCATCCCATTACATCTGGCGCAAAACTAACAGGGCATTTCCGAAAAAGAACATCATACCGAGAGTCAAACATGGTTGTGGTAGTGTGATGATCTGGGGCTGCTTTGCTGCTTCAGAACCTGGATGACTTGCTGTAATTGATGGAACCATGAACTCTGCTCCCTACCAGAAAATCCTGAAGGAGAATGTCCAGCCTTCAGTTCATGACCTTAAAGGGGTTTTCTCAACAGGCTATTTCATACTTACCTGGTCCCAGCGCGCCGTCCACTTCCTGGTTTCGGCACTCGGCAGGGGGCGGGCTCCATCTTCATTGATGTCTTCTCCCGGGCGGGAAGAAGTCACCAGGGCACATGCGTGGACTCGGCGTGCGCGTTTAGTACAGCGCACGGCCGGCCGGGAGAAGAAAATAAAAGTCGTCTGCGCACGCGCGGCCACCGTGGCCGTAACCAGGGGAGACGGAAGACCACAGTCAGGTAAGTATAGGTTTATTTGTTTCTAAGGGGTGGGGATTTGTTAATAAAATATATTTAGAAAAATGATCACTGTTAAATCATTAACAGATTTAACAGTGATCATTAAGATGATAATACCCCTTTAAGCTCAAGCATACTTGAGCTCTGCAGCAGGACAATGATCTGAAGCACACCAGCAGTTCCACCTCTGAATGGCTGAAAAAACAAACAAAATGAAGGTTTTGGAGAGCCCTAGTCAAAGTTTGGACGTAAAGCCGATTGAGATGCTGTGACATAATCTTAACCCCTTAAGGACACAGCCTTATTACACCTTAGGACCAGGCCATTTTTTGCAAATCTGACCAGTGTCACATTAAGTGCTGATAACTTTAAAACGCTTTGACTTATCCAGGCCGTTCTGACATAGTTTTTTCGTCACATATTGTACTTCATGACAATTTGGAAAAATTAGCAAATTTCAAAGTTTCAGTTTCTCTACTTCTGTAATACATAGTAATACCCCCAAAAATTGTGATGACTTTACATTCCCCATATGTCTACTTCATGTTTGAATTATTTTGGGAATGATATTTTATTTTTTGGGGATGTTATAAGGCTTAGAAGTTTAGAAGCAAATCTTGAAATTTTTCAGAAATTTACAAAAACTAAATTTTTTAGTTCAGGTCTGAAGTCGCTTTGCGAGGCTTACATAATAGAAACCACCCAAAAATGACCCCATCTAGGAAACTACACCCCTCAAGGTATTCAAAACTGATTTTACATATGTTGTTAACCCTTTAGGTGTTGCACAAGAGTTATTGGCAAATGGGGATGAAATTAGAGAATTCCATTTTTTTGTCTAATATTTCATTTTAACCCATTTTTTCCACTAACAAAGCAAGGGTTAACAGCCAAACAAGACTGTATCTTTATTGCCCTGACTCTGCCGTTTACAGAAACACCCAATATGTGGCCGTAAACTACTGTACGGCCACACAGCGGGGCGTAGAGTGAAAGGTGCGCCGTTTGGTTTTTGGAGGGCTGATTTTTATGGACTGGTTTATTTACACCATGTCCCATTTGAAGCCTCCTGATGCACCCCTGGAGTAAAAACTCCCCAAAAGTGACCCCATCTAAGAAACTACACCCCTCAAGGTATTCAAAACTGATTTTACATACGTCGTTAACCCTTTAGGTGTTGCACAAGAGTTATTGGCAAATGGGGATGAAATTTGAAAATGTCATTTTTTTGCCTTATTTTCCATTTTAACCCATGTTTTCCACTAACAAAGCAAGGGTTAACAGCCAAACAAGACTGTATCTTTATTGCCCTGACTCTGCCGTTTACAGAAACACCCAATATGTGGCCGTAAACTACTGTATGGCCACACAGCGGGGCGTAGAGTGAAAGGTGCGCCGTTTGGTTTTTGGAGGGCTGATTTTTATGGACCGGTTTATTTACACCGCGTCCTGTTTCAACCCCCCTGATGCACCCCTGGAGTCAAAACTCCCTAAAAGTGACCCCATTGTGGAAACTACGGGATAAGGTGGCATTTTTTTGGGGAGTATTTTTAGGGTAAATATGATTTTTGGTAGCTCTATATTACATTTTTGTGAGGCAAGGTTACCAAAAATTGAAATTCTGATATTTCATCTCCATTTGCCATTAACTGTTGAGGAACACCTAAAGGGTTAATAAAGTTTGTATAATCAGTTTTGAATACCTTGAGGGGTGTAGTTTCTTAGATGGGGTCACTTTTAGGGAGTTTTTACTCCAGGGGGGCTTCAAAAGGGATATGGTGTCAATAAAAAAGGCCATCAAAATCGGCCTTCCAGAAACCATGTCGGTCCTTTCCTTTTGCGGCCTCCCTTTTACTGATACAGCAGTTTACGACCACAAATATGGCATTTCTGTAAACTGCAGTATCAGGGTAATAAATTTTAACTTTTGTTTGGTTGTTAACCCTTGTTTTGTTACTGGAAAAAACGGATTGAAATGGAAAAGTGCCAAAAATAGTCTGGGTAGTTAGGTCATGGGATATTGTTATAGAGGAGATTCTTATGGACGCGGCAATATCTAATAAGTCTACTTTTTTTTACAATTATTTAGGTTTTTGACTATATTATCTTTTTTGATACAATTTTTTTTGGGGTATCTCTAAAGTCTAAGTGTCATTTTTTTTATTTTATTTTATCCAATTATCTTATGTGGGGGCTCATTTTTTGCGGGATGAGCGGACGGTTTTATTGGCACTATTTTGGGGGCTATATGACTTTTTGATTGCTTGCTATTAAACTTTTTGTTATGTAAGGTGACCCAAAAATTATTTTTTTGCACCTATTTTTTATTTTTTTTGACTGTGTTAATCTGGGGGGTTGGGTCATGGGGTATTTTTATAGAGGAGATTCTTACAGACGCGGCGATACCTAATAAGTCTACTTTTTTTACAAGTATTTAGGTTTTAGACTATATTATCCTTTTTGATACCCTAAAAATTTTGGGGTATCTCTAAAGTCTAAGAGTCATTTTCTATTTTTTTATTTTATCCGATTATCTTATGTGGGGGCTCATTTTTTGCGGGATGAGACGACGGTTTTATTGGCACTATTTTGGGGGCTTTATGACTTTTTGATCGCTTGCTATTAAACTTTTTATTATGTAAGGTGACCAAAAAAAACTTTTTTTGCACCTTTTTTTTTTTTTTTCTGGACCGTGTTAATCTGGGGGGTTAGGTCATGGGGCATTTTTATAGAGGAGATTATTACCGACGCGGCAATACCTAATATGTCTACTTTTAATAAATTATTTTAGTTTTTTTGGGTGTCTCAAGTCTGAGAACCATTTTTTTTAATCCGATGTCAGTGCTAAATTGGGTCATAAATTTAGTACTCCATGGAAGTGTGATACTCCCCGAAGCAACCGTCAATGCAGAGGCCCGGATGATCGGGGCGTGTGTCGCACTGAGTAGTCGTGTCCTTCCGTATCCCCCTCCTGCGACACACTCTGCACTTTTTTTGGGTTCGTCCCTTCTTTCCAGTATGGGGGACCACACCTGGAAAGTGTTGGCCAGGGACGATCCGGGCGCCTACAGTTCCCGAGGTACTCCGGCCTGCTCTTTCCCGGTCCGAAAAGATCAGGGCCTTGAGGACTGCCTCATAGAACTGGAGGAATGTCCCTGTGCTGCCAGCACTTCGGGATAGTACAAAAGAGTTGTACATGGCAACCTGTACCAAGTAGACCGCAACTTTTTTGTACCATGCCCGGGTTTTGCGCATGGCGTTATATGGCTTGAGGACTTGATCCGAGAGATAAACTCCTCCCATATACCGATTGTAGTCGACGATACAATCGGGCTTGAGGACCGTTGCCGCGGTACCTCGCACAGGGACAGGGGTGATGCCGTTACCATGAATTGTGGACAGCATAAGGACATCCCTCTTGTCCTTATACCAGACCAGCAACAGGTTTCCAGTGGTAAGGGCACGGGCCTCACCCCTGGGGATAGGTACCTGGAGGGGATGGGCAGGGAGGCCGCGTTGATTTTTCCGCACGGTCCCACAAGCGGATGTGGATCTGGCGGCAAGGGACTGGAACAAGGGGATACTGGTATAAAAGTTATCCACGTACATGTGGTAACCCTTATCCAGCAGTGGGTGCATAAGGTCCCACACAAGTTTCCCGGTAACACCCAGAGTGGGGGGACATTCTGGGGGTTGAATCCGGGAATCTCGCCCCTCGTGTACACGAAATTTGTAAGTGTACCCTGAGGTACTCTCACAAATTTTGTATAGTTTCACGCCATACCTCGCCCGCTTGGAAGGCACATACTGGCGGAAAATGAGTCTCCCCTTGAACGCAATGAGAGACTCATCAACCACGACCTCCCTTCCAGGTACATAGGCCTCCATGAATTTGGCCCCAAAGTGATCGATGACCGGCCGTATCTTATACAGACGGTCATGGGCAGGATCACCTCGGGGGGGACATGCTGCATTATCGGAATAATGCAGACATTTCCGGATGGCCTCAAACCGGGAGCGCGTCATGGCCGTACTGTAAAGTGGGGTCTGGTATAGGACGTCCCCACTCCAGTACAGCCTGGCACTGGGTTTCTTGACCAGGCCCATATGCAGCACGAGGCCCCAAAATGTCCTCATTTCGGCTGCACTGACCGGTGTCCAGCCACCAGGGCCTGGCCAAAAAGGAGCCCGGGTGTTGAGCGACGAACTGTTGGGCGTACAGATTCGTCTGCTCCACCATCAGATTTACCAGTGGGTCACTGAAAAAATGACAAAAAAAGTCATATTCAGTGTAGCCCACTGTGGAAATCTGGATTCCTGATTGGCCTACAAAATCAGGAATCACGGGCTTGTATCGCTCTGGGCTACACCAGACTAGTTCACCGGCAGGGTGCTCCGGTGGTTTTAACTGGTGGGCCGGGAAACCAGTACGAGCCCCAGAGCTGCTCGTATTAGTGTGGGCCACAGGGTCCCTAACATGGCGGTCCCCTTGCTCCGCCTGGCGGCGTCTCCGCCGCCTTGGGGGCTCATCATCATCGCTAGATGATGAGGAGGATGCGGATGACAACAGGAATGTGGGGTCATCCTCATCCTCACTGGGACTCTCGGAGTCGGAGGCAAGCTGGGCGTATGCCTCCTCAGCCGAGAACGTCCAGCAGGCCATAGGGGAATGTGTCTCTGCGTGTATATGTGCGTGTGTGTAACTCTTTATTTGGTGTGCATGTGTGTGGGGGCACGGGTGTTCACGAACTCACCCTAAAACTAACAGAAAAAATAAATAAACGAACTAAAAAAAAACTCTGATCAACCGTCTGAAGTTGATCAGTGGTGGGGTGTGCGATGCGGTAACAGTGGCCGGACGCTAAGTGCCGGCCACAGTCAGCGTACACAAAAAAAAAAGCTCCCCAGAAAAGGTGGGGGGCAAGTGGCAGCACCCCTGGGGGGGTCTAGGGTCACAGACACCCTAACTGGGGTGATGCAATAAAAGTTCAAAAAAACTACCTTTCCCTTTTTTTTCCCTGCCTAACCCAAACTTGCCCTAGCTGTCCCTATGTACCTGATGGGGGGTGCTGGGGCACAGATCGGGTCCTGGGGGAACAGATCGGGGTGCAGGCAGCGGTGGCAGACACGTGCAGGCAGCTCCTCTCTCCTCCGACTCCGGAACACAAAAGGAGGAGGAGAGGAGCTCCTGCCTCTTTTGAATCTGCCGCCGGACCGCCCACAGACCAATCAGAAAGCGATTCTGAGTGGTGATGTCACCATCACCACTCAGGATCGCTGGATGGTGATTGGTGGAATCACACCACCATCACCATCCTGTTTCGGGTTATCGGGTCTTCAGAGACCCGAATAACCCGGAAACGCAGAAAACCGCAGGTCTGAATTGACCTGCGGTTTTCTGCGATCGCATACATGGGGGGGTCACCGGACCCCCCGACGCATTTTCCCCAAGTGCCTGCTCAATGATTTGAGCAGGCAAGGGGTTCCGATTGCCGCCGGCCGCGCGGCGGTGATTGAAAATACACAGGGCGTACATGTACGCCCTGTTTCCTTAAGGGGTTAAACAGGCCATTCATGCTCAAAAACCCTCCAATGTGGCTGAATGAAAATCATTCGGCAAAGAAGAGTAGGCCAAAATTCCTCCACAGAGATGTGACTCATTGCCAGTTATCGCAAACACTTGACTGTAGTGGTTGCCAACAAGGGTGGCACAACAAGTTACTAGGCTTAGAGGGCAATTACTTTTTCCCATAGGGTTAGATTGGTTTGGATAGCTTTTTTCCCCTTAATAAATAAAATCAGCGATTAAAAAACAGCATTTTGGTATTTACTTAGGTTATCTTTGTCTGATATTCAAATTTGTTTGATAATCTAAAACATTTAAGTGAGAGAAATGTGCAAAAAACAAAAGAAATCTGTAACTGGCAAATACTTTTTCACAGGACTATAGATAGATAGATACAGTAGATAGATATGAGATACTGTAGATATAATATAGATTAGATAGATAGATCGATAGATATGAGATAGATAGATATTAGATAGATATTAGATAGATAGATATGAGATAGTCATTATGTGTATCCTGTATACATCTACTTACAATTACCTTCATAAATTCTCTCTTATCTTACAAATGGCATCATTTAATCATGAATGCTCCTGATCTTCTGCTGAGATGTACTTTGCTTTGTCCTTGAGATTCCATTTTGCAATAGAGCCGCCCGCACATTCCTATATTTCACCCTGCTAGAAAACTATGCAGATTGCAAAGATATTATTATACGGTAAGTAGTTCCTGAGAAGGAAAAGTCATCAGATTAACTTTTATTGAAATGAGTTATTTGTAGAACGTGGAAACCTAACCTATATATACAGTACAGACCAAAAGTTTGGACACACCTTCTCATTCAAAGAGTTTTCTTTATTTTCATGACTATGAATTTTGTAGATTCACGCTGAAGGCATCAAAACTATGAAATAACACATGTGGAATTATATACATAACAAAAAAGTGTGAAACAACTGAAAATATGTCATATTCTAGGTTCTTCAAAGTAGCCAGCTTTTGCTTTGATTACTGCTTTGCACACTCTTGGCATTCTCTTGATGAGCTTCAAGAGGTAGTCACCTGAAATGGTTTTCACTTCACAGGTGTGCCCTGTCAGGTTTAATAAGTGGGATTTCTTGCCTTATAAATGGGGTTGGGACCATCAGTTGCGTTGTGGAGAAGTCAGGTGGATACACAGCTGATAGTCCTACTGAATAAACTGTTAGAATTTGTATTATGGCAAGAAAAATGAGTGGCCATCATTACTTTAATTAATGAAGGTCAGTCAGTCCAAAAAAATTGGGAAAAATTTGAAAGTGTCCCCAAGTGCAGTCACAAAAACCATCAAGCGCTACAAAGAAACTGGCTCACATGCGGACCGCCCCAGGAAAGGAAGACCAAGAGTCACCTCTGCTGCGAAGGATAAGCTCATCCGAGTCACCAGCCTCACAAATCGCAGGTTAACAGCAGCTCAAATTAGCGACCAGGTCAATGCCACACAGAGTTCTAGCAGCAGACACATCTCTAGAACAATTGTTAAGAGGAGACTGTGTGAATCAGGCCTTCATGGTAGAATATCTACTAGGAAACCACTGCTGAGGACAGGCAACAAGCAGAAGAGACTTGTTGGGCTAAAGAACACAAGGAATGGACATTAGACCAGTGGAAATCTGTGCTTTGGTCTGATGAGTACAAATTTGAGATCTTTGTTTCCAACCACCGTGTCTTTGTGCGACGCAGAAAAGGTGAATGGATGGACTCTACATGCCTGGTTCCCACCGTGAAGCATGGAGGAGGAGGTGTGATGGTGTGGGGGTGCTTTGCTAGTGACACTGTTGGGTATTTATTCAAAATTGAAGGCATACTGAACCAGCATGGCTACCATAGCATCTTGCAGCGGCATGCTATTCCATCCGGTTTGCGTTTAGTTGGACCATCATTAATTTTTCAACAGGACAATGACCCCAAACACACCTCCAGGCTGTGTAAGGGCTATTTGACCATGAAGGAGAGTGATGGGGTGCTGCGCCAGATGACCTGGCCTCCACAGTCACCGGACCTGAACCCAATCGAGATGGTTTGGGGTGAGCTGGACCGCAGAGTGAAGGCAAAAGGGCCAACAAGTGCTAAGCATCTCTGGGAACTCCTTCAAGACTGTTGGAAAACCATTTCAGGTGACTACCTCTTGAAGCTCATCAAGAGAATGCCAAGAGTGTGCAAAGCAGTAATCAAAGCAAAAGGTGGCTACTTTGAAGAACCTAGAATATGACATATTTTCAGTTGTTTCACACTTTTTTGTTATGTATATAATTCCACATGTGTTAATTCATAGTTTTGATGCCTTCAGTGTGAATCTACAATTTTCATAGTCATGAAAATAAAGAAAACTCTTTGAATGAGAAGGTGTGTCCAAACTTTTGGTCTGTACTGTATATATACATATATATATATATATATATATATATATATATATAGAAAATGGAGCAGTGGTGACCTTCAATGGCACACAGGCAGAATGATGTACAATGATGGCGTACATTGGCAATGAGCCGCCCAGCTTACCCCCACGACACTTAGTGGTACCAGTGTTATAGCCCATCTGCATGTTCCTTTGCCCCTGCAGGGGGTCTAATTCCTGGAACCTCAAGTTAACAGCTTTAATCTGCTGGAGAACTGGGCAGCAAGTGGTCAACTCTCCTGCAGCGCCAACAACAGGGGAAATGAAGAATTGCACTTAACCCACTGAAATGAATGGGCTTGTCGATGCAATGCAGACATACAGTATGCCGGTTTCTCCAGAAAGAGAATGACTCTTTGTAGGGTCTAGCTACCCTGTGGAGGTTATAGACAGATAGAGGACTACATCTCTTTAACTCATAATGCCCTAACAGGATATTTGAAAAAGAGTCTTCTAAACCAGACAACCTATTTAACATGAAAACAATTCTGAAACCGTTAAAGTCCCAAATAGATCAGCGTCAGCTATCAGTGGGATTCAATGTGACAATTAACATCTATTGATCTTTGAGGTCATACAGGGACAACTGATCTCAGCTCATCCTGTCATGATTATTTTGAGCTGCTGTCTATATACTGTCTGTATAGGGCGCCAGTTATAGACACAAAGATCCTGCGGCAGCAATCATGGTGCATGCAGAAGTGAGTCAAGCTTCATGACAGCGCTTATATGCATTGTGGGCATCCATAATATCCACTGCTCGTCTGTGTAGGTTGCATCATTCGCCAATAGAGCGCTTTCATGGATCAGTGGCAGCTCAGTAAATAACTGCAAAAATATAAGAAGTCCAAAATTGAGCTGACAGCTGTGTAACGAGGAGTTTTTGTATACAATATGTCATTTTGAGCATTTTGTGGGGGCACCAGGCGTATTGCAGTGATCTAAATTTGGTGCTAAAGCTGGCACTATAACTTCGGTCAATGAAAACCCGTCTTAACATGGCAAGTGTGGTAAGGGGTCGATGTTGATTGATGTCCTTGGTCTAAATGGTCTTGATGTAGGCTAATAGATCTATCCTCCCACTTCCATGTGGGTGAAGGGGTAAGACAAGCTCTCCCCTGGCACCCAGAGTGGTTGTAACTTCCACCCATAATTCTCCATCAATACAAACTGGATAGATATGCTCTTTAAGGCAGTGTTTCAGCCAATCAAAAATAGTTGGCAGCAGGATCACAGGGCATTATAAAAGAAGCGATACTCACCTGCACTGATCCCTTCCCACTGCTGTTTGGGTGCTGCCCAAGTCTCTGCAGTTCTTTACTTCAGGCTCCTACTAGACACGCAAGAAATGCTTTGGAACGCCAATCACTGGCCACAGCAGTGACCCGCCTCCTCAGTGATTGGCCAAAAGGGCGTTTGGAGGCATTTTCTGTATGTCAAGTCATAAGTAGAGAGCAGCGGGGAGCCAGGCAGCGGCTGAACAGCAGCACAGGGGATCGGTGGAGGTAAGCATCTTTTATGTTTTGAGCCCCTTTGACTCTGCTTCCAACTAGTTTTGATTAGCTGAAAGACCCCTTTAAAGGGAGTCTGTCACCACATTTGAGCATATTAGACTGATCAAATAACGTTATATGTGCCACCGAGAACTTAAAAACGGTACCTTTGTTGTATCTAATGGAGTTTTCTTTCAGCCAAAAATGAACTTTTAAGATTCTGTAAATGCGCCCTCTCAAGTGCCCAGGGCGGCGTCTCAATCGTCCGAGCCCCAGGCAGCACCTCCTCAACGGCTCATAACCCCGCCCTCCGTGTGCCTCTGCCCGTCTGTTTACTCTCCTCCTCTCTCCTTTTCCACTGCGCCCACTACGAATTTGACCGCTCAGCCGCAGTGGAAAAGGAGAGAGGAGGAGAGTAAACAGACGGGCAGAGGCACACGGAGGGCGGGGTTATGAGCCGTTGAGGAGGTGCTGCCTGGGGCTCCATTCGTGAGCTGCAGGGATAGCCCTGACCACCCCTGAGAATAGCCTTCTTCCTGTTACTGAGCATAGGGAGAAAATGAGCAATCATCAAGACAGGACGAGGCTATCAGCACAGATGATGAATACGAGGACTCCTTCCTCACAGCATGGTGCCCTCGCTGCTATATGGGAAGGTTCCCACACCGCTTCTTTTTCTGTTTACCTGATCTGAGATCTGTTATTTTAGATGGAAGAAAAAGTCCTTCACTAAGGACTTTTCGTTCCATCTAAAATAATGGATTTCAGACAGAAATGGCTAAAACGGATGCAATTGAGCATACCTGAATTTATTTTTTTCCCTGTTCTTCTGATGGATCAAACAAACGCAAATAGTAGCGGTGATATGAACCTACCCTAACAGCGACAATCCCAAATTCATTGGCCAGTCGCTGTCTTACTGTATGCTGTAGTGTGAATTGAAGTTAATGTAGTGAAAAATTAGATTCGCCATGAATCCGAATTTCTTGGCGCTTCGTGGTAACGATTAAATTTTTCCTGAAATGGCAGTAAAAAATAAAATAAAATATATACTCCCCTTATTCATTTGATCACGAAAAGGCTGTCTTGGCCATTGTGATTGCCAATTCTCTAGCACTCTGACGTGGTGGCGTCATCACATCAGCGCACCTGAGATGGCCTCTCAGCGATCAAGTGGATGACGTGAGTATGTATTTTTTTGTTTTAACTCCAGATTAACCCCCTGATAGGTTGAATGTGACTCTCAGATGCCGCGATCTGCGATGAACGCGGCATGTAAGGGGTTATGCACCGATTGTTATCCACGTCCGTGATCCGTGTTTCCAGTCCGTGAAAAAAATAGGTCCTGTCCTATTTTTTTCATGGACAACGGTTCGCGGACCCATTCAAGTCAATTCAAGATTGTCATCCGCGTCCGTTTTTTTCCTATCATTTGCATGGCAAACTTGACTTGAATTTTTTTACTTAACTTTTTGGTGAGCCTCCAAAAATAAAGGAAGAGACACAGAAACAAAAACGGACACGGATCACGGAACAACGGAACCCCTTTTTGCGGGCCGCGCATGAGGCCTAAGAATGCATTGGCTGGGATGAGCCAAAGTCGCGCGAGACTTTGTGCAATAACTTTGGGAATTAATTATTACTGTAAAAAACCTTGGTACCAAACTCGGGTTCGGTTCCGAGGTACCACTTGGAACCAGACCCAGTGTTCAGTACCAAGGTTTTTTTACAGTAATAATTCCCGAATTTATTACACGAAGTCTCGTGCGACTTCGGCTCATCCCAGCCAATACATTCTAATACTGTACGGAGCGGGAACTCCATACAGTATTACAACAAGGTTTTTTGCGAATCGACTTCGGATGCACCATCTGAGGTGGATTCGCTCACCCCTAGTAGCTGGCTTGCAGTGGGAGCAGCACTCCTACATTTACATACACCTGGGGAGTGTTCTGAAGGAGATCACACAGTACAAAGATTAAAGGGCACCGGCTCCATCTTGCAGGATCTCTTCTTTCCCACGACCACCATATGTGGAGTATATTAGTGAACCAGAAGGTGCGAGCAGGGAAGTCTCGTTACCTGTTTAGCCTGTGGACACCATCCATACATCAGGCATGTTTCCACATGTCAGACAAGTCTGCAGCCTCAGGGGAACCTATGTGCATATTGGGCAAAACATATCTTTAGTACAAGCCGGGTAAAGCTTTTATACAGATCAAAGTCCGAGCCTGGTTCACAGTGAAAAACGGCATGCTTAATAAACACAAGAAATATGTAGGCCTTTTCTGAGGCCATATTAACCCTATCTCTACTCTGTAACACAGATGAACAGCATTAGGGCTCATTCACACAAAGCATTTTTGTGGGCCAGATGCGGACCCATTCACTTCAATGCGTGCTGTCCACATCCGTATGTCCGTTCTGCGGCACCCGTAAAAAAAAACATAGAAAATGTCCTAGTCTTGTCCGTATTACAGACAAGGATAGAACTGTTCTACTATGGGCTGGACATTCTGTTCCACAAAAGGCAGAACGCACACAGTCTGTATCCGTGTTTTGCGAATCTGCAATTTGCGGACCGCAAAACAGGCAACTGTCGTGTGCATGAGCCCTTACTTTTGCTTTGTAAAATGAGTCAGGAATGAAAGATACCGGGTAACATGTATCTTAAAGGGGTTGTCTCGCTTCAGTAAGTGGCAGTAATCATTTAGAGAAGGTTAATACAAGGCACTTACTAATGTATTGTGATTGTCCATATTCATTTTTCCATCACATTATACGCAGCTTGTTTCCATGGTTACGACCAACCTGCAATCCATATAGGAAAAACCATCGGCCTTTCTGGTGGCCGGGATCGTGGGAGTACACATAGGCTAGTGCTTTTTCCTATAGCGTGCAAGCACGGCCACTGCTGTTGGAATTCAGGGTGGTCATAACCATGGAAACGAGCAGCATATAATGTGGTGGAAAAATGAATCCAGCCAGCAAAGGAAGCAATATAGACAATCACAATACATTCAAGCAATAAAAAGATAGAGTCTCTGTTAAATACACCAATATCCTCGAGCGCTGCAAGTCTGAAGACAATGTGGGAAAAGTCTATTACTTGACGAAAATATACGGAAAAAGACTGCGCTGCAAGAGGAAAATCTTCTCTGTGTATAAAGTTCACTTTCAAATCTTCAACTAGTAGAATCACAAACCACCTCACAATCCAACATTAGTGTGCAAATCTGTGGACAATGAAAAAAAACGCACTATGGTGTAGCAGGTTCCAAACAACTAACGCTCATGTGAACAAATTTATACTCACAAGATCCCTTGTAAGTGAAGGCGTGTATAGATATCGATGGTGTCAAGATAGAGCTCTGTGGAAAAGAGGACTATAGCGTAGTATGTCACAACACTTGGAATGCCTGCAAACAGATTATACTCACAGGGCTTCACTTGTCAGGTGCGCATATGAGATTTTCTTTAGGTCGCTCAGATCTTGGATTACAACCATACTAGATGTCCAAAAACTCTCAGTGGAAAAGGCCACAAAAGAAATATGTGCGTACCAGAGGTCAGGTAGAAAACAATTTAATATTGGTAAAAATTACAGCTAAAACATATAAAAATCAGGAATATAGCCCGACCCGGGTTTCGCGTTGATGCTTCGTCTGGGGCGTTAGTTGGTAATTGCAAACCACTGTGTTTTAAATGGACAGGGAACCTCCCCTGGATGACATCATAGGCTCTTCCAAAAATACAAATTAAAACAAATCATACACACAGAATAAAACTAAAACATTAAAAAGGACTGGGACCGAACCGGACAGCTGACGGCGAATACATTAAAATAAACAATTATTAATGTCACATTCGATGTTCAAACCTTGTGGTTGAATGGTGCCCATACGAAACATCCACTCAACCTCTTTTTTATTCATTAAGGCAACAAAGTCCCCCCCTCGAATGGGGGTATGCACTAATTCTAATCCAGTAAAACTGAGACCTTTTGGATTTTTGTCATGGTGGATCTTAAAATGCAGCGAAACACTATGGGTCTCAAGACCTTTTTTGATATTACGAATGTGCTCCTGCACCCGAGTCTTAAGGCTCCGTGTAGTCCTGCCTACATATTGGAGGCCACAAGGGCACTCCAAAAGATAAATGACTCCAACATTATTGCAAGAAAGATGTCCCTTAATTTTAATAGTGGTCTCTTTTGTCTTTTTGGATATGACGTAATCCACACATCTTTCTCGTTGTTTCAGGGTACGGTTTTTGCAAGGTAAGCAAAAGCCGCACCATGTGAACCTACACTTACTAGTATTGGTGCGTTTTTTGTTAGTAGCGAGACTAGCACTACGGACCAATTTATTAGAGAGATTGTCTGCTCTTTTGAAAACTATAGGAGGTTTCAATGGTAGATCTTTACTAAGTATAGGGTCATTTTGAAGAATGTGCCAGTTTTTTTGAATCAAGACAAAAAAGTGTAAAAAGTTCATAAAGGTCTGTGAGGATTATCAGAAAAATAGGGTTTATAAATGGAAATCACCAACTAATATAGATCACAATCAGGGCCGGCCTTTGGGGTGTGCGGGCTGTGCGGCCGCACAGGGCGCCATAGCAACAGGGGCGCCGGGCGGCCGACAGCCCGCAATGTAATATGGGCAGGCGAGGCGGCACTTATTTTTTCTCCCCCCCCCCCCCCCTCCTCCTATATTCAGCAGGGGGCGCCCGGCGCCCGTTGCGGTTTAAAAAAAAAAAAGTTACTTATATAAGTTGGGGGCGGCTGGCGGCGCCCCTCATTCTGCGCCGCCTGAGTGGCTGAGGCTGAGCGCTTGCCGCTCTAAAGAATCCTGCGCCTGTTAATGTAGCGTGGCCGAGCTCTGTTAGGTCCGCGGTACAGGAGCTTTTGTTTCCTGTACCCGGCCGGACTGACAGGAAGTGCTCACTTAGTGTGCACTTCCTTTCAGTCCGGCCGGGTACAGGAAACAAATGCTCCTGTACCGCGGACCTAACAGAGCTCGGCCACGCTACACTAGAGGTGGAGGTGGGAGTAGAAAGAGAGTGACAAGGGGGGAGGGGGGAGGAAAGAAAGAGAGTGACAAGGGGGGAGGAAAGAAAGAGAGTGACAAGGGGGGAGGGGGGAGGAAAGAAAGAGAGTGACATGGGGGGGGGGAAAGAAAGAGAGTGACATGGGGGGGGAAATAATGAGAGTGATGGGGGGGGAAATAATGAGAGTGATGGGGGGGGGGGAAATAATGAGTGATGGGGGGGGGAAATAATGAGAGTGATGGGGGGGGAATAATGAGAGTGATGGGGGGGGGAAATAATGAGAGTGATGGGGGGGGGAATAATGAGCGTGACAAGGGAGGGCGGGTGGAATAATGAGAGTGACAAGGGAGAGGGGGGATAATGAGAGTGACAAGGGAAGGGGCGGGGGGGAAAGAGTGACAAGAGAGGGAGGGGGGGGGGGGAAGAGAGTGACAATGGAGTCCCCAGAGCCAGACTGCAGCCAGAGTCCAGATCATCTTATTGTCCTGGTGGTAAGTAGACAATGCAATATGTTTATTATTTAATTGTTTAGTTATTAATACTACATTGGAAACGAATTTTCTCAGCTGGACACCGGCCGACACTGCGCATGCGCTGGGAGCCTCACCAGCGGTTAGGGTAGGGAAAAAGCACTGGCCCGTACGTAATTTTTCCCTTCCCTAACCGCTGGTGAGGCTCCCGATGCATGCGCAGTGTCGGCCGGTGTTCAGCTGAGAACATCCATCCGATCACTGCGCCTGCGCATTGGCCCATAGTTTTTCCCTACCCTAACCGCCGGCGAGGCTCCTGGCGCATGCGCACTCTGCTGTGAAATTTCCCTAACCTGTCGTTGTGCGCCTGCGCGGCACACCTCCTCACGTCATGTCCGGTGCGACCGGAAGTGACGAGGGTAGGGAAATCTCACGAACTAGGGAAGTATAACATTACACCGGCCTTCGGGGTGTGAGGGCTGGTAACTACTTGGTTGGATAGTCAGCCAGCCTATGCCATGATGCCAGCAACAAGCAGTGTTTTTTTTTTTTTGGGGGGGGGGGGGGGGCGCCACAAGGTTATCTCGCACAGGGCGCCTGAACACCTAAGGCCGGCCCTGATCACAATGGACTGATGGATAAGAGTGTGGATATATCTGTTGTACAGACAATGAATAGAGAACAGGTGTCTACAGGTAATATTGGAAGAAGTTCACAATATCCACTACAACCATATGAAAATAGGGACCATTACAATGACAGAAGAAACCTTGAGGAATATCCTGACCAACATTATATTCCTTATGGTTATAGGGACAACCAACATTATATACCTAATGGACGTAGAGAAAATTTCACGCCATATTATGATCAGGGTAATAATGGGAATAGAAGATTTAGACAACGTCCATATTATAATATAGAACAACATCATCCATCAAGATCTGGGTATGTCCCCACATATCCCACTAGGGATCAATTGAGGTTGAACAATTGTAAGAGTCCTATAAACAGTAAAAAGAATAGTGGAGGAAACATAATTAAAACGGATTCCATCATTCCTTCTAAATCTACTAGGAAAGATAAAAATATACAACAGACGATTATTGAACAGGTAAGGACAGATACCGATCAGGACAGGGTTTTAGATATTACAGATATACCTGTGAGCGATCTGAGTCAAAATTTTCCCCATCAGGGTATGCGGGGGGTACAGAGGGACCCCCCCCAGATATTAAAAGAGATAATAAGAACGCCCCAAAAAAGAAGTTATACCGAGGTCATAGAGGTGGGGGACGGAAACCCAATCCCAGGGGGGAAGAAAAGCAAGGGGAACAAATAGGCATTTTTAATTTGAGTAAATATCCACTGTCCAAAGAAGAAGAATTAGTCCTACAAAAAGGATTGAAATATGCACCCAGCAATGGTGTTAATAAATTTAATCTATTTCTCGATATACATAGGTATATTAGAAAACTCAATATAGCGAAATATTATATAAATGCCACACCATCCCAACCCGTCAATACTGTAAATACTAAGGGGGTCTTGCATACAGACCTTCATAATAGATCTAAGTTTTGCCCCAAAAACAAAAATAATGAATGCATTGACGCCTTTAAAAGGAGCCTCCTAAATGAATTAGAAAAAATGGATTCCAAACCAAGAAAACAAAATCTTTCTAGGGGGGAGAAGGAGGCATTAAAGCGGTTGGAAAAAAACGACAGGATAGTGATCAAACCGGCTGACAAAGGGGGAGGAGTCGTTATTATGGATGTGGAACAATATTCTAGGGAAATGGATAGACTTCTTATGGACAGGGATACCTATTTGGTTCTAAAAAATAACCCACTCATTTTGTTTAAAGGGCAGCTGGAGAATATTTTGAAGAGAGGCTTGGAGAAGGAAGTTTTAGATAAAAAAGAGTATGAGTACCTCTCTTCAAAATGCCCAGTTACCCCGGTTATATACTTTTTGCCCAAGATCCACAAGGATCCTGTTAATCCACCAGGGAGACCTATTGTTTCGGGGATTGATTCCCTGAACAGTAGAGTCTCCGAATACATTGATTCCTTCTTACAGAAGCATGTGATTGTGGCCCCCTCTTACTTAAAAAACTCCTCTAGTGTGATTGACCTCATTGAAGAAATCGGCGAAGTGCCTGGATCCTTGTGGTTAGCCACGGTTGATGTGTCTTCTCTATACACCTGCATTCCCCAGCATTTGGGGATGAAAGGGGTGGGAGAAGCCCTCAACAATGATTTAGAAATGGGGGCTGACCAAAAGAATTTCATTTTGGAATGTGTAGATTTTTGCCTTACCCACAATTATTTTTTATACAAAGACACTTTTTATCTTCAACATTCTGGCGTGGCGATGGGGGCGAAATTCGCCCCAAGCCTCGCCAACCTTTTTATGACGATGTGGGAGAGGGAAAATATAGATCAGATCCTCAAAAAAGATCTAGGAAAGGGGCAGCTTTTTGTATGGCGAAGATATATAGACGACTGCCTCCTCATCTGGTTAGGTGAGAGGGAGGGTCTAGAAAGTTTTTTAGCGGATATTAATGTCAACAGTTTTAATCTCAAATTCACTCACTGTATTAGCGACACCTCTGTAGATTTCCTCGATTTGGTCATTTTTTTGGAGGATGACAGACTAAAAACTAAAACCTTTTTTAAAGCAGTAGATGTGAACACATACATAGAGCTCAAGAGTTGTCATCATCCTTCTTGGCTTAAAAACATACCCAAAAGCCAATTTCAACGCATCTCAAAAAACTGTACCAAATTAGAGGACTACAGAGAGCAGGGGCAGATGGTCAAACATAGATTTTTGGAAAAAGGCTATGAAAAAGGTTTTTTAGACCATTGCAAAGATGAAATAGAACAGAAACGTATTGAGAATAAGCCCCCGATTGATAAAGTCAACAAGGCAACAACAAAGAAAGATTTTAGGTACACTTTTCTGACCCAGTATAATAGCAAAATAGGCCATATTAAAAATATGATTCAAAAAAACTGGCACATTCTTCAAAATGACCCTATACTTAGTAAAGATCTACCATTGAAACCTCCTATAGTTTTCAAAAGAGCAGACAATCTCTCTAATAAATTGGTCCGTAGTGCTAGTCTCGCTACTAACAAAAAACGCACCAATACTAGTAAGTGTAGGTTCACATGGTGCGGCTTTTGCTTACCTTGCAAAAACCGTACCCTGAAACAACGAGAAAGATGTGTGGATTACGTCATATCCAAAAAGACAAAAGAGACCACTATTAAAATTAAGGGACATTTTTCTTGCAATAATGTTGGAGTCATTTATCTTTTGGAGTGCCCTTGTGGCCTCCAATATGTAGGCAGGACTACACGGAGCCTTAAGACTCGGGTGCAGGAGCACATTCGTAATATCAAAAAAGGTCTTGAGACCCATAGTGTTTCGCTGCATTTTAAGATCCACCATGACAAAAATCCAAAAGGTCTCCGTTTTACTGGATTAGAATTAGTGCATACCCCCATTCGAGGGGGGGACTTTGTTGCCTTAATGAATAAAAAAGAGGTTGAGTGGATGTTTCGTATGGGCACCATTCAACCACAAGGTTTGAACATCGAATGTGACATTAATAATTGTTTATTTTAATGTATTCGCCGTCAGCTGTCCGGTTCGGTCCCAGTCCTTTTTAATGTTTTAGTTTTATTCTGTGTGTATGATTTGTTTTAATTTGTATTTTTGGAAGAGCCTATGATGTCATCCAGGGGAGGTTCCCTGTCCATTTAAAACACAGTGGTTTGCAATTACCAACTAACGCCCCAGACGAAGCATCAACGCGAAACCCGGGTCGGGCTATATTCCTGATTTTTATATGTTTTAGCTGTAATTTTTACCAATATTAAATTGTTTTCTACCTGACCTCTGGTACGCACATATTTCTTTTGTGGCCTTTTCCACTGAGAGTTTTTGGACATCTAGTATGGTTGTAATCCAAGATCTGAGCGACCTAAAGAAAATCTCATATGCGCACCTGACAAGTGAAGCCCTGTGAGTATAATCTGTTTGCAGGCATTCCAAGTGTTGTGACATACTACGCTATAGTCCTCTTTTCCACAGAGCTCTATCTTGACACCATCGATATCTATACACGCCTTCACTTACAAGGGATCTTGTGAGTATAAATTTGTTCACATGAGCGTTAGTTGTTTGGAACCTGCTACACCATAGTGCGTTTTTTTTCATTGTCCACAGATTTGCACACTAATGTTGGATTGTGAGGTGGTTTGTGATTCTACTAGTTGAAGATTTGAAAGTGAACTTTATACACAGAGAAGATTTTCCTCTTGCAGCGCAGTCTTTTTCCGTATATTTTAATCACAATACATTAGTAAGTGGCTTGTATTAACTTTTTCTACGTAATAAATGCTATTCTTGCATTTTACTGTAGTTTATAAAGTGAAATATTGATACAGGCCATGTCCAGATAAGGAATATTTGAAACTCTGTGAGAGAACATATACAGAGGAGTTCTCTGAGGCTAAAATATTGATGGTGTATCTTTCGGGTAAGTCATCAAGGTTTGATTAGTGAAGGTATGACAACACTTTTTAATGTTTAAAGGCCATGTGCCCTTTTACAACAAATTTGTGTTATTGCTCCACTTAATACAAAATTTTAAAAAGTGTCAGCCTCGGTAAAAAAAAAAAATGCAACTGCTTCATATCTACAGCTCCTATGAAGACGTTCAGTATGTATCTCCATGGTTACAGACTACAAACAAGCCTATGTAGTCTGGTCCCACAGTTATTTCTTGCTCTCTTCTGTCTGGACCCTGTTCTTGATATCCTACAGACATCGTTAGAGGGAGCCAAGACCATTCTACAGTAGTTCACCCCTGGCTGCAACTGCCAATAGAGGGTCAGCCGTCTCTTCTGCCATGTGTGATAAGTATGGCAATCCACAGCCCTGGATTATGGATTATAATGTCACTCATTGTGTAGATTGGTAAACTGTACATTCATCAGCAACAAAATCATTCTACCAGCATGTCGTATTGCAGAAGAATAGATGGTGACAAGCAGGAGATGTGGGCATCTTGTGAGGAACACTCTGCAGTGAGAACCTTTCAATAGGTGATAATGTGCGAGCCCCCAAGAAAAATTCCACGAGGAGAACAATGTTGGAGCTCTGCAGCTGTAGACATCGTCATTTATAAGCTCTTGTTTCATAAACATATGAGGAATTCCATGACGTGAAAAGGTGATGATGGTAAGAAATAACTCCATTGCTTATACATTAAAGAGGACCTTTCATGGGTCCAGACATTATGAAATAACTAGCAGGTTATGTAGGTCATAGTACAGGGATGTAATATCGCTTACTAGTTTGTCTGGGTGCCGCTCCGTTCACCCGCTGTGCCCCCCATTCACTTTTCCCGCCTGGTATGCTAATGAATAGTATTGGTACAGGGAGGAGGAGTCTGGCCCGTTTCTAAATGGGCGTCTCCATCTTCCTGGCTCTGAGCTGTCCAGTCACAGCGGAGAGCGTCACAGCTCAGGGAGAAGGTGAGCTTTTTTTTCTCCCGATGCTATTCATTAGCATACCAGCCTGGGAAAAACTGCAGGGGGGCACAGCGGGCGAACGGAGCAGTGCCCTGACAAACTAGTAAACAATATTACATCCGTTACATGGTGCCCTACATAACTAGTTATTTCATAATGTCTGGACCCATGAAAGGTCCTCTTTAAAGTATATTTGTAGTTATTTTTTGCTGCAAGTTAAGGGGTTGTCTCACTTCAGCAAATGTAGAGAAAGTTAATGCAATGTATTGTATTGTGATTGTCCGCGTCGCCTCCTTTGCTGGCTTGATTCATTTTATTTAACAGCATTAAACATTGGTTGTTTCCACCCATGCAGTCCAGCAGCAGTGGTCGTGCTTGCACACTACAGGAAAAAGTGGCATGGACCGCCGGAGTGTGCATAGGCCCTGCACATTTTCCTATAGTGTGCAAGCACGAGCACTGCTGCTGGATTGCTGGGCGGTTGTAACCTCTGAATACGAGCAGAGTATAATGTGATGTAAAAATTAATCAAACCAGTAAAGGAGGCAATATGGAGAATTACAATACATTAGTAAGTGCCTTGTAGTAACTTTCTCTACATGATAAATGCCATTTGGTGAAGTGAGAAATTTCCTGATACTAAGGCCTCATGCACACGACCGTTGTGTGCATCCGTGTCCGTTGTTCCGTTTTCCGTGATTTTCTGCGGACCCATTGACTTTCAATGGGTCCGTTGAAAACTTGGAAAATGCACCGTTGTTCATCCGCGTCTGTGATCCGTGTTTCCTGTCCGTCAAAAAAATACGACCTGTCCTATTTTTTTGACGGACAACGGTTCACAGACCCATTCAAGTCAATGGGGCAGTCATGTACACAGTTCTTAGTATATTCTAACTTGAAGCGTCCCCATCACCATGGGAACGCCTCTGTGTTAGAATATACTGTCGGATCTGAGTTTTCACAATGTAACTCAAATCCGATGGTATATTCTAACATAGAGGCGTTCCTATGGTGATGGGGACGCTTCAAGTTAAAATATACCATCGGATTGGAGAAAACTCCGATAGGGACTCCAGACTTTACATTGAAAGTCAATGGGGGACGGATTCATTTGCAATTGCACCTTATTGTGTCAACGTCAAACGGATCCGTCTCCATTGACTTGCATTGTAAGTCAGGACGGATCCGTTTGGCTCCGCACGGCCACGGAAGACACACGGAAGAAAAAACGGACACGGATCACGGAACAACGGAACCCCGTTTTGCGGACCGTGAAAAAATACTGTCGTGTGCATGAGGCCTAATACTGAGGCACAGTAATTCTATATATAAACTAAGAGATTTGGCAGCAGTTCAACAGGATGCACACGGCGATAACTTACCTCACCCGTTTGAGTGCGCCGCCATCTTGATTAAAGATCCTGTGAAATCCCATGCGCGGTGACGTATAACATCACAATGCTGGCTGATGTAATAACGTCATCTCAAGCCACGTGAGATTTTGCGCTGGATCTTCAATCAAGATGGCAGCAGGCTCTTTGTGATCAAATGGTTGAGTGATTTATTTTTTTATTATCGACTTAAATAATAAAGTCAGATACATCTCTGATATAGGTTTTATGAGCTACGGAACTTGTGCCGCTGTATCTCTGACATATTCAGTGAGTAGAGGTGTAGGGCTGTAAGGCTTGGATAAACTGAGATGGAGGAAGGTAGAGGCATTATGGGAAGCTCATTTTTCACTGTATTGCTAAAGTAAAACGAGCTTCACAAGCCTGGGGGCTAGAGGTGAAAATATGTATTTTGCAGGAAATATGATTTTCTACATCTATATAGATGAAATACCAGATGGATGAGATTTTTTGTGAGCCCAGAAAAATACTTTAAAAGGGGTTTTGCGGGATTTTTATACTAATGACTTATTCCTCTGGATAGGTCATTAAGATCAGAACGGTGGGGGTCTGACACCTGGGACCCCTGACGATCAGCTGCTTGAGAAGGCAAGGGCGCTCCTGTGAGTGGCCTTCTCACAGCTTTTCCTAGACCAGTGACCATTGGCCACATGGCCTCACTGAGTGCGATACGGCGCATAGCCGCTCTACAATGTACGGCGCTGTGCTTGGTGAGCAAGGAGCGCTAGTGCCTTCTCAGCTGATCGGCAGGGGTCCTGGGTGTTGGACCCTCACTGATCAGGTACTGATGACCTCTCCAGAGGATAGGTTATTAGTATAAAAATCTCGGAAAACTCTTTTAATGCTCTATTCACATTTGTATTGGAGGTTCCAAGCACTTTTATTCCTGTCAAAATGACCAGCTGCACAACAGAACCCAACAGACCCAATTACAAGTCAGTGGGGTCTGTCATGTACAGAAGAGTGGATCTGGCACCGCATTGTGGCTCCCATTATACACATCATGGACTCTTGACATGTCCAAACCCAGAGGTAGGTGTTAATCGCACAAACTGATTCTCAGTTATATTCATTGCCCTTTTCTTACCATTAAGTTCACCTTCCTCGCCACTGTGCCCACACTTTGTGGGAATAGAAGTCCTGTCGCAGATTTGACAGTATAATAATATCTACGTGGGTGAAGTCTGATCAGCTACAAAACTCTTCTTGTAGATAATTGCTAGGTTATTTTGTGTAATTACAGAAGGAGAAGAGCATTTGTAGTTTTAGGGCCACTTCTGTAGTAAAGATTTATGTTTCCTTCTCAGCTTTCTTGTAAAGAACAAGGCAAGTTAATTGCAAGACGGTTTATAGAAGTCCCCATTGTGAAGGATACATTATGCTGTCATACCAAGCTGTCATCTGCAGAGATGGTATGCAAGTGCAGTCCTTAAAGAGAGCTCCCACATAAAATCAAGAAATCCCAGTTAAAGGGGTTATCCCATGATTAATGTAATAAATGAAAATCAGACACCATATAGGACATACCAATACCTTTCTAACAACGCTAGAACCAGCTCTGTGCCTCACATGGAACCAGAGATTTCCCCATTTAATGCCCCGGTTGCTCTGATAGATTCATTTCAGGCTGACAGCTCAGGAGGCGTGTCCTCTCTCAGGGAAAGTGATCTTTCTCACGGGGCGTGTCCTTTCTCAGGTGGCATGGCGTTTCTGCTGCAGCTCTCTCCTTGTTACTGTCACAAATTGTAACTATAGATGGGGCTGGTGGCAGTTAAAGGATAGAACTGAACAAGTGTGACCACCTCAGTGATGTTACCAAGGTGGACAGAGAAATAAGGAAAAGAACAAACAGCAGGTGGCGCTATACAGATACATTATATTGACTGACTCAGTGGCTATACTACATTTTTAATTACATGCAATTACAAAAGTACTCAGATCCAGGTGCTAGATTGAAAAATGTAGAATATTTTTTGTCGGACAAACCCTTTAAAGTGATCCTCAAGTCCCAAACTAATATCGTACTTATGGTTCCTCCATGGCTGAGATATGGTCTACATCTTTACAAAATAGCCGCCAAAGTATTGAAGATGGCATTGCTCCTCCATCTTTCACTGCCCTGGGATGAACCAGATGTGGTGATGTCTCAGACGGTCTGACTAGGTTTCATCAATCTCTATATCCCAGGGGTCACTTTCCATGTTTAGACATCCGAAATGGAGGTCAGGATACTATGGATCACTGGGGGATAAGTAACTTGAGTATTATTAAGGTTGGTATTTTATACTATTGTAAGCATTTGGTAAAATATAATTCCAGGGGCTGGACTCCATTTAAGGATCTATACAGCATAGATCCTTAACAGTTCCATGAACATGAAGCTTTGGTTAAAGCTTACTTGTAACTGACTCATTGTTACTGAATACAGATGTAGTCATTAAAGATGAGCGAATCGAAGTTGACGAAGTGGAATCCGATCCGAAGTTCAGGAAAAATTAGATTTGCACTCAAATTTTTTTCCTAAAATGGCTGCTGCACGTGTTAGGGTACTTTCACACTAGCGGCAGGGGACTCCGCCAGGCTGTCGCGGCGGGTGAACAGCCTGTCGGATCCGTCCTGCCACTAGTTCACATGTGCCCCCGGACTGCTGCTCTGTCCCCATTGACTATAATGACTATAATGAGGGCAGGGGCAGAGTTCCAGGGGCAGCACAGCAGCGCATGCCGAGAGGCAGCCGGACTAAAAGTACTGCATGGAAATACGTTCTAAAGTACTGCAGTTATACGTTCTAAAGCCTTTTGTGGCGTGTATAAGTAAGGGCCTATCTGCGGTGCAGTTATATGTTCTAAAGCCTTTTGTGGAGTGAATAAGTGGAAAAAAGTAAGGGCCTATTTGCCATTCAGCGATGCAGTTATATGTTCTAAATCCCTTTTTGGCATGTATTAGTGGCAAAAAAATATATATTATTTGTCGTTCTGCGGTGCAGTTATATGTTCTAAAACCCTTTTGGCGTGTATTAGTGGCAACAAAAAAAAAATATTATTTGCCATTCTGCGGTGCAGTTATATGTTCTAAAGCCTTTTGTGGCGTGTATAAGTGGAAAAAAGGAAGGGCTTATTTGCCGTTCAGCAGTGCAGTTATATGTTCTAAAGCCCTTTTTGGCATGTATTAGTGGCAAAAATATATATATTATTTGCCGTTCAGCGCTGCAGTTATATGTTCTAAAGCCTTTTGTGGCGTGTATAAGTGGAAATAAGTAAGGGCCTAGTTCCCGTTCAGTGGTGCAGTTATATGTTCTAAAGCCTTTTGTGTCGTGTATTAGTGGGAAAAAAGGGCTTATTAGCCATTGTGTGGTGAAGTGAGAAAATTACAGACTTTTTTGGGTGTTTTAATTTGCTTTTTATTTATTTATTTGCTCTAACAGCCGGACTAAAAGTACTGCATGGAAATGCATTCTAAAGTACTGCAGTTATATGTTCTAAAGCCTTTTGTAGCGTGTATAAGTGGAAAAAAGTAATGGCAGATTTGCCGTTCAGCAGTGCAGTTATATGTTCTAAAGCCTTTTGTGGCGTATATAAGTGTAAAAAATAAGGGCCTATTTGCCGTTCAGTGGTGCAGTTATATGTTCTAAAGCCTTTTGTGGCGCGTATTAGTGGGAAAAAAGAGCTTATCAGACGTTGTGTGGTGAAGTGAGAAAATTACAGACTTTTTTGGGGTGTTTTAATAAAATTTTTATTTATTTATTTGATCTAACAGTGTGTCAGACAGAGAAGTGCCAGGCCCTGCACAGGGCAGTGGCAGAGGCTAAATATTTCTGGCGCAGGCACAGGTCGCAGCAGAGTAAGGGGGCATGGCAGCAGGAGTCGTAGCGAGAGGTCTGAGACCCCGGTGTCATCTAGCGGTCATGTCTTGACCAGCAACCCAGCGGTTCTTGAATGGTGGCCTTGGTCATCCACCTCGTCCCAAGTGACATCAGACACCCCCAGCCAAGAGGCGGTGAGTTCGTCAGACACAAACCTTAGTTGGCATGGCCCGGGAGCAGGCCCTGTGCCCTCACCTGTCCTCAACTTGCCTCTGTCCTTTTCTGTTCCCTCTGCCAGACAAGTATTATATGCTGTGGGCTCAATTCCACTATACAGTGAGGATGAGCTACTAGAGGACAGTCAGCAGCTACTGTGGAGGAGACATCTGCTGCTTCCTCCAGTAGGTGGGCAAGTAGTGATGAGGATAGTGGTGTGGGAGCTGGTGTTGCGAGTGGTCAGGCTCCTGACCCAGAAACCATTGAGGAGGACATCAGTAACATACAGACAGCACTCGATGATGTAGCTGATCGCACTTGGGAGCTGGGTAAATTAGGGGTTTCATCATCGGGAGAAGAGGGTGGCAGCTTGCCCGTGAGGCAGCAGCGGAGCCAGCAAGTCGCTAGCGTGGCCGGGAGTCAGCAGGGTGGCGGCAGTGGGAGGTCGGGAGCCAAACGTGCCCGGGGTAGACCACCCACTTCGCAGAAGCCTACCTGCCTGGAAAGTAGTGGTGCAGGGGTTCACGAAAGCAGCGGCGGAGTCAGTGCGGAGTGTTGGGGGCAAACTTCACCTACTCAGCTGTGAGGCAGTTTTTTGGCAAGCTGCCGGAGGAGGTGAACATGGCCATTTGTAGAAACTGTGGGCAGAAGGTGAAGCATGGCCAGGGTGCCAATGTTGGCACCACGGCCCTGCGTCAACATATGCAGCGTCACCATAAAGTGGCCTGGGAGAACCGTGGTTCCGATGTGGTGGTCCAGCCTGCTGCAGCAACCGCTGCATCATCCAGTGACACGCACCCAATTTCAGGCAGTCAAGGCTCCACTCCTGCTCCTCCTCCTACTCCTCGTCAGTCATTCCGTCAGCAATCAATCACCAAAGCGATTGCCAAGAGACAGTATGCGTGCACTCATCCAAGCTGAATGTGCTCCTGGCCAAGTTGCTGGTGCTACAGTCCCTCCCTTTCCAAGTGGTGGACTCTGCACCTTTGAGAGAACTGATGGCTTGTGCCGAGCAAAAGGTGGAGTCCCAAGGCGTCATTTCTTTGCCAAAAGGGCAGTACCAGCCCTGCACACGTATGTAGAACAGAAGCCAGTCTTTGAGCATGTCGGTGTCTGCCAAAGTGCACGGCAGCGCCGACGTGTGGAGCTGTAACTACGGTCAGGAACAATATATGTCCTTTACGACTCACTAGGTGAATGTGGTTCCGGCACAGCCACACCAGCAACTTGGCCAGGTGACGCCGCTTCTGCCTCCACGTTCTCACACCATGGGTCCTGCGACAATGTCCGCCTCTGCCGCCTCATCCTCCACGTGTCCTCAGCCTCCACCGCAGGGACAATTCACTGTGCCCCTCCAGCATACCACATGTGCAGGGCTCGGAAGTGTCACGCTGTTCTGCACCTGGGGAGAAAATGCTCCGTGTCCTTCATCAAGAAATTGAATCCTGGCTTTCTCCACGACAACTCATAATGGTAGCTAACAAAGGGAAGAACATGGTGTCGGCACTGCATCAAGGAGGGCTGAGCCATGCGCCCTGCATGGGACACGTGTTCAATCTGGTTGTCAAGGGGTTCCTGAAGTCTTCCACCCATCTGCAAAACATCCTAAAAATGGCCAGGAAACTTTGCATGCAATTCAGCCACTCGTACACCGCAAAGAACACCCTGCTTGAGCTGCAGCAGCAGAACGGCATCCCCCAACAAAGGCTGATATGCGACGTTTCCATCCATTGGAATTCCACCCTCCATATGTTGGATTGACTATATGAACAGAAAAAGGCCATAAACGATATCTTGATGATCCAAGCAGACAGGAGTACTCCCCTGTGTAACTTTGATGTCAGCCAGTGGCAGCTCATGCGTGATACCTGCCGTTTGCTCAGGACCTTTGAGGAGGCCACGTTATTTGTCAGTCACCAGGACGACGGGATGAACAACGTCATTCCACTTCATGTCCTGGAACAGATGCTAGTAAATCTGGCTGGTCAGGGGACTGGAGATGTGGCGCCTAGATGTCACGGCCATGAGCCCTGTGAGGGATGAACTAAAGGAGGAGGAGGACATTGGAGCACAAGCAATGTGTAGCGAAATGAGTGGTTTTTATACAAAG
Organism: Bufo gargarizans; assembly: GCF_014858855.1. Classification (NCBI taxonomy): domain Eukaryota; kingdom Metazoa; phylum Chordata; class Amphibia; order Anura; family Bufonidae; genus Bufo; species Bufo gargarizans. Next base: position 82,854,513 of record NC_058083.1, read on the forward strand.
GTGACAGTAGAGCAGGAGCAGCCAGAAGAGCTGCAGGGCGTTGAGGAAGATGAGGTAGAGGACCAAGACACACCGTAGCAGTATGCAGTGGAGATGGAGGCAGGCAGTCCCTCTGAATCACTTACACAAATGGCCCAATGCATGCTCACTTTTTTGCGTAGTGACAGCCGAATTGTCACCATTCGGCAGAGGGATGACTTCTGGCTCTCCACCTTGTTGGACCCTCACTACCAATCCAAAATGGGGGCCTATTTTAAACCCGCTGAGAGGGAGGACAAACTGAACTGCCTATCTGCGCTATTGTCCTCCTGGTGCTGCTGCCACCTCCGCACTATCCTTGTGCCACTCCTGATGCTGGTGCTGCCGCCACCTACACGCTCTGTCATTGTGCCACTCTGTGGCCTCCTGATGCTGCTGCTGCTACCTCCACACTGTCATTGTGCCATCCTGTGGCCTCCTCCTGGTGCTGTAGCTGTCGCCACCTCCACACTCTGTAATTGTGCCACTCTGTGGCCTTCTGGTGATGCTGTTGCCACCTCCACACTCTGTCATTGTGCCACCCTGTGTCCTCCTCCTGATGCTGCTGCTGCCACCTCCTCCACACTCTGTCATTGTGCTACTCTGTGGCCTCCTGATGCTGCTGATCCCACCTCCACACTGTCATTGTGCCACTCTGTGGCCTCCTGATGCTGCTGATGCCACCTCCACACTGTCATTGCTCCACCCTGTGGCCTCCTCCTGATGCTGCTGCCATCACCTCCACACTGTCATTGTGCCACTCTGTGACATCCTGATGATGCTGCTGCCACTTCCACATCCTGTTATTGTGCCACTCTGTGTCCTCCTGATGATGCTGCTGCAACCTCCACACTCTGTCATTGTGCCACCCTGTGGCCTCATGATGCTGCCCCACCTCCACACTCTGTCATTGTGCCACTCTGTGGACTCCTGATGCTGCTGCTGCCACCTCCACACTATCATTGTGCCACCCTGTCGCCTCCTCCTGATGATGCTGCAATCACCTCCACACTCTGTCATTGTGCCACTCTGTGGCCTCCTGATGCTGCTGTCACCCCCACACTGTGATTGTGCCACCCTATGGTCTCCTACTGATGCTGCTGCTGCCACCTCCACACTCTGTCATTTTGCCACTCTGTGGTCTCCTGATGCTGCTGCCACCTCCACACTGTAATTTTGCCACCCTGTGGCCTCCTCCTGATGCTGCTGCTGCCACCTCCACACTCTGTCATTGTGTCACTCTGTGGCCTCCTGATGTTGCTGCCACATCCACACTGTCATTGTACTACTCTGTGGCCTCCTCCTGATCCTGCTGCCACCTCCAGACTCTGTCACTGGGCCACTCTGTGGTCTCCTCTTGCTGCCTTCACCTCGCCACTATGTCATAGGGTCACTCTGTTGATTGCTTATGGTGTCCCCACCCTGTAACTGCCCAAATAAGTGAAGTGTGCAGTGATTCTCAGAGCAATGCCTGTCATCTACATGTCATACTGACTCACAGTATTGTTTCACTAACACAGCAGATTCCCTATATGTGTTACTGGAAGGCACAATGTTCTACATCACTATAAAGGCTCTCTGCAGCCAGTAAATAGACATTTTTTAACGCGATTCGCCACAAATAAATTCTGATCTAACCAAATTTTTGGGGAAAATTCGGTGAACCGGCTAAATCGAATTTTTGAGAAATTCACTCATCTCTAGTAGCCATCTCGAGTCAAAGGTTGACCACATACTACCTATGGCATGGTAGCATCATAGGACAGTCATGGGCAATATACTTCGGCATGGGTGGACTGGGAACTTCATATGGCCCTGAAAAAAAAGTCTAAAAATGTCCCCATGTGGTAACAAAAGGTGGGCAACACAAGCAGGCAGGGCCTACACAAGCACATGTGCCTAACACAAGTGCGATGGGGTCAATAATACCATAGTGCACCACAAAATAGTGTCCCAGCCGAACCAAATACCATAGTGCAGCATAATATACTGCCCCAGTAGTTGTCCCTCTGTGGTGGCCATCAATAGGTGCCATGTTCTTCGTCATCTTCCAGTTGTCTCTAAGATATGGAACAAGGGTCTTAGGAGGTGAGATGCGAGCCCCAGCACCAGGCTAGTCCTATCTTCAGGTTGCTGCCTGAACTTCTCCTAGTAATGACTCCTATATTGCCAAAAAGGCCAAGGAAAAATACCTGAGTGGTGTTCCAAGTTGCCTTTTCTGAGAGCATCAGATGGTTATGTACCCAGCCAACAGCAGTGAGGAGGGTTTGGGCGGCCCACAGGGCATCGACCAACCAGGAAATTTCCCTGTGAGGTCTATGACAATTCCAACTCCATACTTAGGCCCTCGGCTGTTATTCACTATACACTGTCAGCCATGGAGACAGGGGAGTAGCTATAGGGAGTTCATAGGTAGCAGTTGCTACCGGGCCCAGGAGCCTGAGGGGGCCCAAAGACCCCTGTGCCGCATAACAAGACACCGGTATAGAAAGTGCATGGCGGTCAAGTTACACTTCTGGCTGGAGGGAAGGGGTTAGGTCAAGAATTTGGCATGGGGGCCTTCGGGCTGGAGACAGCACAAAGGCTATGTGCTTCCCTGCCCCTGTCCACAAAGCACTGAGGGAAGAGGGGCCCAAGCTGAACTATTGCACCAGGGCTCATGAGCCATTAGCTACACCCCTGTGTGGAGACTACAATGGCAGGGCTGACAGTGGGGTGTCAAAGCAAGCCCAGCACTGATCACGTATCAAAGGCGATGAACAGCCAGTTGGGGGAGAGGGGATTACTGTGCTGTAAATGAACAGCACGGTGTGGGAAGGAGTTAACTGTTATACTAAAAGTGGACTTGATTTCACTTTGATAGTAATACATTTTTTCGGGTCGATTAGCATAGAAAAATTGTAATTAAATCCTTTGTGATTCAATGTAGTTACATAATTCAACAATCGCCGCGAATCCTTTTTACCGGCAACGTATTATAATGGATGATAGCACAAATTATTTATACATACCTGGTAGACTAATATTACCTCCTAATCCATCTCATTATGTCCCAGCTTCCTCTCTTATCTGCTGAGGACCAAGATGAAGAATTATGCTGAAAATATCAATTACACTAGGAATATGCGACGGCAGCACAAAGAGCTATTGTCAGTAATGGAATGCCAAGGAGTTTATTAGGTCTGAGGTAAGAAGCTGGACACGTCAAGAATCTTAGTAGGAAAATACGTCTGGGAACGCAGAAGAACAAGTGACATTTGCAAGAAGCATTAACGGGCAATAGATCTGCAAAGGTCGCCTGTAAATGGGCCGAGTCCAGCTTCATGGGCTGCAGTGGGCAGGACGTCTGCTGCTTATATCTCTAATGGCTTTTGTATTTTGCAGCTTCACTGACCCATTAAGTGTTTTAGGCTCTCGGTAGTGTATCTGACAAGTCCTCTGAGAACAGGAAACGGGGAGATATTCAGAACAGAAGACCTGCTTTACTCTAGGTGATCCCCTCCAACCTCCTA